>NC_140215.1:42814031-43242804 GCF_951802725.1 Rutilus rutilus | reverse complement strand
GAGACAGGAGGGCCTGGTGGGTGTCGTGAATTCTTCTGCTGAGTCCTTAACATGTTCGGATCATTCTGTCACGTATAACTAAAGAAAAACTAAAGGAGAGGACTCAAGTGCAGAAAGAATATTTATTAAATAAAAGAAACATGAAGTGAAACAAAAACCCTCAAGGGGGAAAACATGAAATAACCAAAACTACAACTTCAAACAACATACCAGGGTTTCACGGAAAGCGGGAGACGTAAACAAGACAACGATCCGACACAGACTGCAAACACAAAGGAACTTATAAAAGGGACAAATCAGGCAGGTGATGAGGGAACAACAGGTGGGGCAAATGAAACCAATAATGAGATAACAAGGAGGGTGGGGTCAAAACAGAGACAGGAACACAAACACCACATGTGATACACGAGACAGGACAGGCATGTGACATTATGTTTGTACATAGCTAAATATTTGCTGAACGTCGACCCAGATCCTGGCTGTGAGCGGAGCGTTTTAAAGGATAGATGTAAGGGATAATCCACGGCTAGCTGTGTACTGTCAGAAATAGGGGTACAGTAGGAGTCCATTTCTGTCCCCCAAGGTACAATCTACACCAGGGGTCCCCAACTAAATTGGCAAGAGGTCCACTAACCCGATCAGCCCAGTAAACGAGGGTCCGGACATGCAAAAACACCCGGCAATAATTCAGTTTTCTTTCCTTTTATTAAATTGTAACAATGTCAACAAATTGACAATAAAATCTTTATCTTTAAATGTATTCAACTGATTTTGTTGAAATTCATTCAAGTATGTTATTTCATTTTAGTGCAAATATTAAAATGTCAAACCTTTCAACATCAATAACAGCAACAGGAAGCATTAAAATAAATACTCAAAGTCACAATCTTAATATATTAGGTGAAAATGATTTACCTTCATAACCACTCAAAGAAAATACATTCAGTGTTGTGAACAGCTGCTATTGCACATAAACTTGCAAACATTGTATTTCAAAAGTGCAAAAAGGGAACAAATAATGCACCTCATAATGCATTATATAAAAAATTGTTAAACAATACTTCTATTAGTGCAACAAAAAATAAAGTAAACATTTTTGTAAACAAGCAAGTTTGTAAACTTAGCTCAGTGTGAGAAATTTGCATTGGCACTGGCAGCCAATCTCTTAAATCTGGGTAGGAATGGAGTCAAAGCCATTCTCAGACATGCATGCACATGGTCATTGGTCAGTTGTGAGCGGTACTTATTCTTAATGATGTTTAGCGTAGAGAAGGCTGACTCACAGCTATAGGTAGAGCCAAACATTGTTAATGTGTGCACTGCCACTTTGTTAAGTACAGGAAACTTTGCCTTTGGCACAGTCTGCAGCCAAAATGTGACAGGGTCAGAGGATTCACATTGCTCTCTTAACACTACATCAGCCTGTAAATCTAATAGCTCCATTTGAAGGGCCTGTGCATTAGCCCATTTGTACATTTACATTTACATTTACATTTATTCATTTAGCTGACGCTTTTATCCAAAGCGACTTACAATTGCTATATATGTCAGAGGTCGCACGCCTCTGGAGCAACTAGGAGTTAAGTGTCTTGCTCAGGGACACATTGGTGTCTCACAGTGGATTCGAACCCGGGTCTCTCACACCAAAGGCATGTGTCTTATCCATTGCGCCACACCACCCCCTATACAAAGGATAGATGTAAGGGATAATCCACGGCTAGCTGTGTACTGTCAGAAATAGGGGTACAGTAGGAGTCCATTTCTGTCCCCCAAGGTACAATCTACACCAGGGGTCCCCAACTAAATTGGCAAGAGGTCCACTAACCCGATCAGCCCAGTAAACGAGGGTCCGGACATGCAAAAACACATACCCCCTGTACATATGTGATGTGATCTGGGAAAACCCACCACATGGTGAAATTTTACCTATTACAGGTTTTGATATCATATGGATGCTGGTATCAAGCCCTTTCCAAATCTGTTTTTATTTTTATCATAGCTTGTTGGTAGCAGAAGTTATGTTTATCTGAAGTCGGCCGATCTCTATGATTTTCTGGAACGGAATTTTGAGAAAAACAGGTTTAAATAACTGTCACCGTTGAGACGCGTCCATCTCGCGATTGTTATGAAACTGCGTGACGTTATAGATTAAACAGGATTGGCGCGAAATGCGCACTATACACATTCACTGTACATGTATGTGGTTTATTTTAAAGGTAAACTATCTTTGTAGTGTTACGAGACGGACAGGTGTATGGGATATACGGCGATTGTTTTGTTTTTTTCACCTCTGCCGGGCGTTAATGGTCGCATAGAATGCATTAGAGAAAGAGAGTATTTTCAGCTTGATACTATAAACTATAAATCGCTGTTTTTCTGCACTAAACAAGGGAATTTTGCCAAGATATTTTCAGAGATAAGAGAAAAGATGTTATAGAATAATAATTTAATGAAAAAAAAAAATTTGACAAAAAAACTGACATTCAAACTATTTTGGAATTTACTGAAAACGGCCCAGCGCGACATCCGACGGGTTTTCCCAGATCGCATCACATATGTTCTGCCTCCTTTGAGAAAGAAATGACATTCTTAACAAAAAATGGACTCCTAACAAAGAGCATCAGCTGATCTCCCAATGTAAAGCCATCAAAGCGAGCCTTAAAGTTTTCAATCAACTTTTGGATAAAGTCAGAATGAGCAGTGACATTGCTCTCCTGTATTTCCTTCATTGAAGGAAAATGTGTACTGTCCTGCTCAAGATCCATTTTCAGAATGTCCAGTTTCCTCTGAAAAGACTGGACTGCAGTCACACACAGAATTGTCTTTCCCTTGAAGCTTCAGATTGAGGTCATTTAAATGCCCTGTGATGTCAACCAGAAAGGCCAGTGTGTCCATGTTACTTTCCTCTTCTAAAAAGTGCAAAAACACCTGAGCCTTGTGACTCTTTTGTTGTGCAAGGAAATCTTTAATTTAATTTCTTATCTTCCAAAAGCGAGCCAGCACTTTTCATTTACTCAACCATCTGACATTGGAGTGCAAGAGCAGGTCATTGGCAGGAGCATCTACTTCTGCTAAGAACTCCCTGAGCAGACGATGCTGGTGAGCTGATGAAGCCCTGAGAAAGTTATCTAGTTTGGTGATGGTGTTCATAACTTCTGCGTGGTGCTCTGAAAGTGTGGAGCAGAGAACAGACATGTGGATAATGCAGTGATATGACAAGAGCTCTGGGTTGTCCTCTTTCAGTCGACTGACTGCACCCTTTTCTCTTCCCATCATAGACGGTGCCCTGTCAGTGGTGATGGAGACAACATTTTTTACATCGATTCTCCTCTGTGTCAGCATTTCCTTTATGGCCAAATATATGTCCTCTCCCCTGGTATGCGTTTTTAAAGCTGTGATGCCTAAAATGTCCTCTACAAATGTTTTAGTCTCCTCATGATAGAATCGGACATACACCAAGAGCTGAGCGTTGTCACTCACGTCAGTTGATTCATCAGCAGCTAACGCAATGCACGGGGCACGTTGGATGGCGCTGTCAAGCTGGGACTGCACATCATCCGACAGTAGCTCAGCTCTTCTTGTTGTTATTGTGGATGATAAAGGAATCTGACGAACCTTTTGTTTTAGTTGCTGTCCTTCTTTACCCTCAAACAGCGTGTCTGCCAACGCCTCCATACATTCTTTCACCATTCCGGAGTCAGTAAAAGGCTTTTTATGTTTGCCCAAAATCCACTGTACTCGAAGTGAGCACTCGTAGGCTCATTGCTGTGCTGTACGGGACTGTGTTATCACCCATGTTGCACGCTCATACTGTCCTTTCAGTTCACCAATTTTCCTTGTCTTCGCGGGTGATCCTGGCGGGTAATTTTCATTGAAAGTTTTGTGTCTTGTCTCGAAATGCCGCTTGATGTTTCCACTTTTAACACGAGCAACCGACTCCGAACAAATAAGACACACGGGCCTTGTAGAGCTCGATGACGGCAAATTGAACGCGTACGCTTCAGTCCACTAATCTCGAAAGATGCGGTTTTCAGAGTCCACTTTTCAAATTTTTGACAAAGCCATAATAATCCATTCGCGAATCTCATAGTAATGTGTGTACAAGCCAAAGTTTGTGATCTCTCCGGACCCCGCTCTTGCAAAGGACCTGACACAGACATAGCTGCCCTCACGCACGCCTGTTCAAAAATAACTTTTGGTAAAAATTTATTTTTCTTTTTATTCCAAAACTTTTTAACAAAAATGTTTAGAGGTCCGGATAAAAAGGTCTTGGAGTCCGGACCTGGACCCCGGTCCGCCAGTTGGGGACCCCTGATCTACACTAACGTATCCCTGGGTCAGGTGATGTCCACATGTGTGGTCCAGGAGCGACACCTGGGGCTAAACCTGGCCGATATGTGGGAGACCGAGCGAACCCGTTTCCTCGACACCCCCATATCCCAGGCTGGCCTCTTCGGCGGAGCAGTCGAGGACTTTGCCCAGCAGTTCTCGACTGCCCAGAAGCAGACTGAGGCTTTAAAACATGTCCTGCCCCGACGGCCCGCTGCTGCCTCCACTCAGCCGTCGGCACAGGCGCCTCAGTCTGCTCGCCGCTGAGGGTGCCTTGCCGCACGGCCCCAGCAGCAGCCTTCACCCGGGCTGCATCGTGGAGGAAGGCGCCACAGCCCTCTCCTGCCCCGCGCCCGCTAAACGGCAGGTGCCCCCTTGGTGTGACGGCCCACTCCACCTGGAGTGTGGCCTCCTCTTGGGCTCTAGCGCATGGCGCCTCGCTAACAGACATCTGCAGAGCTGCAGAGCTGCAGAGCTGCAGGCTGGGCAACACCTAACACATTCGCAAGATTCTACAATCTCCGAGTGGAGCCAGTTTCTTCTCATGTACTCGCTTCAACCAGCCAGTACTAGATTCTGCTCAGGTGTCTTCGCTTGCTCGGCATTCCTCTCCACGGACGGGATACGTGTGATATTTTCTTCAGGTGAGCCTCCCGCAGGCCCTGAGTCTCCTCCAGCACTGTTGACGTCAACGCCAGAGTTATGCCACCGGCAGCTTTCGCGCTTGGCTAGGTGCCTCCATGTACATGGTTCCCCCTCTGGGTGACCCCCACATGTGTACTTCCACTGTAAGCCTCTCTGAGCATGTGTCTTTCCCTCGGCAAGCCACCTTGCCACCCCTGGGGATGAAATATTCCACCTTTGGGTGGACACCCAAGTGATACTCCATATGCAGCCCCTCGGGGTCATATGTGTATTCCAAGTCCCCCCCTTCGGGTTGGGCATGATTGCATATTTCCACTGAGATATGCTTCCCAGTGTACCTTGGTATTCCTGTGTTAAAGGAGAACTCCGGTCAATTTTAACATTGAGCTAATTTTTTTGTACATTTGGAGTGCTGTCAGTACAGCGAACAACGACAAAAATCGGTGTTGCCTACACCGAGTTATCCTCTTTTTAAAATGTGCACCCTGTTGTCTTCAATGGGGCAAGTTTTAAACCTGCTTTTCGGCTCTTAACATCCTTGATGTGTCATTACAAGTGCACAGGTCATGTGAGTGATTCCTTCGGAGTGAACGCGAGTGAATCTGACTGCAGTAGACGTGAAAGATATTAATAAAAATGATGTTTATTCAGCCAGCGCACATACCTGTATTTACATCCTGTTTTCGGTCGAAGTCCACAGTAGTCGATTGTCGAGTTCACGCGTGTGATCATAGGTACTAAGCCTATGCGCGTGAACTCGACTTCAACCATTGAAGTCAACAGGGTGCAAATTTTAAAAAGAGAAATGAGCTCAATGTTAAAATTGACCGGAGTTCTCCTTTAAGTAGGAGCCCTTCGTCCGTGCCAGTCTCACGACAGGGAGCTCAGACTTACGCAGAGCACTGGAAGACAGCCGAGGTGGCGTGATTAGACTGGGAACCCCATATACTGACGTAACTCGTAGTGACCACGAAAGGGAACGTCTTGCGCTCCAGATACGGTTGTGTGCGTGCCCGGAGCAGAATGCCTGGAGCAAATGCCTGGAGCAGAAATGCGCTCCAGATACAGTTGTGTGCGTGCCCGGATCAGAAATGCCCGGAGCAGAAATGCGCTCCAGATACAGTTGTGTGCGTGCCCGGATCAGAAATGCCCGGAGCAGAAATGCGCTCCAGATGCGGTTGTGTGCGTGCCCGGAGCAGAAATGCGCTCCAGATACGGTTGTGTGCGTGCCCGGAGCAGAAATGCGTTCCAGATACGGTTATGTGCGTGCCCGGAGCAGAAATGCGCTCCAGATACGGTCATGTGCGTGCCCGGAGCAGAAATGCGTTCCAGATACGGTTGTGTGCGTGCCCGGAGCAGAAATGCGCTCCAGATACGGTTATGTGCGTGCCCGGATCAGAAATGCGCTCCAGATACGGTTATGTGCGTGCCCGGATCAGAAATGCGTTCCAGATACGGTTTTGTGTGTGCCTGGAGCAGAAATGCGTTCCAGATCCGGTTATGTGCGTGCCCGGAGCAGAAATGCGCTCCAGATACGGTTGTGTGTGTGCCCGGTGAAGAAATGCGCTCCAGATACGGTTTTGTGTGTGCCCGGAGCAGAAATGCGCTGTGTGTGCCCGGAGCAGAAATGCGCTCCAGATACGGTTGTGTGCGTGCCCGGAGCAGAAATGCGCTCCAGATACGGTTGTGTGCGTGCCCGGAGCAGAAATGCGCTCCAGATACGGTTATGTGTGTGCCCGGAGCAGAAATGCGCTGTGCGTGCCCGGAGCAGAAATGCGCTGTGCGTGCCCGGAGCAGAAATGCGCTCCAGATACGGTTATGTGCGCGCCCGGAGCAGAAATGCGCTCCAGATACGGTTATGTGCGTGCCCGGAGCAGAAATGCGCTCCAGATACGGTTATGTGCGTGCCCGGAGCAGAAATGCGCTCCAGATACGGTTGTGTGCGTGCCCGGAGCAGAAATGCGCTCCAGATACGGTTGTGTGCGTGCCCGGATCAGAAATGCGTTCCAGATACGGTTATGTGCGTGCCTGGAGCAGAAATGCCTGGAGCAGAAATGCCTAGAGCAGAAATGCGCTCCAGATCCGGTTGTGTGCGTGCCCGGAGCAGAAATGCGCTCCAGATACGGTTGTGTGCGTGCCCGGAGCAGAAATGCGTTCCAGATACGGTTGTGTGCGTGCCCGGAGCAGAAATGCGCTCCAGATACGGTTATGTGCGTGCCCGGAGCAGAAATGCGCTCCAGATACGGTCATGTGCGTGCCCGGAGCAGAAATGCGTTCCAGATACGGTCATGTGCGTGCCCGGAGCAGAAATGCGTTCCAGATACGGTTATGTGCGTGCCCGGATCAGAAATGCGTTCCAGATACGGTTTTGTGTGTGCCCGGAGCAGAAATGCGCTCCAGATACGGTCATGTGCGTGCCCGGAGCAGAAATGCGTTCCAGATACGGTTGTGTGCGTGCCCGGAGCAGAAATGCGCTCCAGATACGGTTATGTGCGTGCCCGGATCAGAAATGCGTTCCAGATACGGTTTTGTGTGTGCCCGGAGCAGAAATGCGCTCCAGATACGGTTGTGTGCGTGCCCGGAGCAGAAATGCCTGGAGCAGAAATGCGTTCCAGATCCGGTTATGTGCGTGCCCGGAGCAGAAATGCGCTCCAGATACGGTTGTGTGCGTGCCCGGAGCAGAAATGCGCTCCAGATACGGTTTTGTGTGTGCCTGGAGCAGAAATGCGTTCCAGATACAGTTATGTGCGTGCCCGGAGCAGAAATGCGCTCCAGATACGGTTTTGTGTGTGCCTGGAGCAGAAATGCGCTCCAGATACGGTTGTGTGCGTGCCCGGAGCAGAAATTCGTTCCAGATACGGTTATGTGCGTGCCCGGAGCAGAAATGCGCTGTGCGTGCCCGGAGCAGAAATGCGCTGTGCGTGCCTGGAGCAGAAATGCGCTCCAGATACGGTTGTGTGCGTGCCCGGAGCAGAAATGCGTTCCAGATACGGTTATGTGCGTGCCCGGAGCAGAAATGCGCTCCAGATACGGTTGTGTGCGTGCCCGGAGCAGAAATTCGTTCCAGATACGGTTGTGTGCGTGCCCGGAGCAGAAATGCGCTCCAGATACGGTTATGTGCGTGCCCGGAGCAGAAATGCGCTCCAGATACGGTTATGTGCGTGCCCGGAGCAGAAATGCGCTGTGCGTGCCCGGAGCAGAAATGCGCTGTGCGTGCCTGGAGCAGAAATGCGCTCCAGATACGGTTGTGTGCGTGCCCGGAGCAGAAATGCGTTCCAGATACGGTTATGTGCGTGCCCGGAGCAGAAATGCGCTCCAGATACGGTTATGTGCGTGCCCGGAGCAGAAATGCGATGTGCGTGCCCGGAGCAGAAATGCGCTCCAGATACGGTTGTGTGCGTGCCCAGAGCAGAAATGAGCTCCAGATACGGTTGTGTGCGTGCCCGGATCAGAAATGCGTTCCAGATACGGTTGTGTGCGTGCCCGGAGCAGAAATGCGTTCCAGATACAGTTTTGTGTGTGCCTGGAGCAGAAATGCGTTCCAGATACGGTTGTGTGCGTGCCCGGAGCAGAAATGCGCTCCAGATACGGTTGTGTGCGTGCCCGGAGCAGAAATTCGTTCCAGATACGGTTATGTGCGTGCCCGGAGCAGAAATGCGTTCCAGATACGGTTATGTGCGTGCCCGGAGCAGAAATGCGCTGTGTGTGCCCGGAGCAGAAATGCGCTCCAGATACGGTTGTGTGCGTGCCCGGAGCAGAAATGCGCTCCAGATCCGGTTATGTGTGTGCCCGGAGCAGAAATGCGCTGTGCGTGCCCGGAGCAGAAATGCGCTCCAGATCCGGTTATGTGCGTGCCCGGAGCAGAAATGCGCTCCAGATACGGTTGTGTGCGTGCCCGGAGCAGAAATGCCTGGAGCAGAAATGCGCTCCAGATACGGTTGTGTGCGTGCCCGGAGCAGAAATGCCTGGAGCAGAAATGCGCTGTGCGTGCCCGGAGCAGAAATGCACTCCAGATACGGTTATGTGCGTGCCCGGATCAGAAATGCGTTCCAGATACGGTTTTGTGTGTGCCTGGAGCAGAAATGCGTTCCAGATACGGTTATGTGCGTGCCTGGAGCAGAAATGCCTGGAGCAGAAATGCCTAGAGCAGAAATGCGCTCCAGATACGGTTGTGTGCGTGCCCGGAGCAGAAATGCCTGGAGCAGAAATGCGCTCCAGATACGGTTGTGTGCGTGCCCGGAGCAGAAATGCCTGGAGCAGAAATGCGCTCCAGATACGGTTGTGTGCGTGCCCGGAGCAGAAATGCCTGGAGCAGAAATGCGCTCCAGATACGGTTGTGTGCGTGCCCGGAGCAGAAATGCCTGGAGCAGAAATGCGTTCCAGATACGGTTATGTGCGTGCCTGGAGCAGAAATGCCTGGAGCAGAAATGCCTAGAGCAGAAATGCGCTCCAGATACGGTTGTGTGCGTGCCCGGAGCAGAAATGCGCTCCAGATACGGTTGTGTGCGTGCCCGGAGCAGAAATGCCTGGAGCAGAAATGCGCTCCAGATACGGTTGTGTGCGTGCCCGGAGCAGAAATGCCTGGAGCAGAAATGCGCTGTGCGTGCCCGGAGCAGAAATGCACTCCAGATACGGTTATGTGCGTGCCCGGATCAGAAATGCGTTCCAGATACGGTTTTGTGTGTGCCTGGAGCAGAAATGCGTTCCAGATACGGTTATGTGCGTGCCTGGAGCAGAAATGCCTGGAGCAGAAATGCCTAGAGCAGAAATGCGCTCCAGATACGGTTGTGTGCGTGCCCGGAGCAGAAATGCCTGGAGCAGAAATGCGCTCCAGATACGGTTGTGTGCGTGCCCGGAGCAGAAATGCCTGGAGCAGAAATGCGCTCCAGATACGGTTGTGTGCGTGCCCGGAGCAGAAATGCCTGGAGCAGAAATGCGCTCCAGATACGGTTGTGTGCGTGCCCGGAGCAGAAATGCCCGGAGCAGAAATGCGCTCCAGATACGGTTGTGTGCGTGCCCGGATCAGAAATGCGCTCCAGATACGGTTGTGTGCGTGCCCGGATCAGAAATGCGCTCCAGATACGGTTGTGTGCGTGCCTGGAGCAGAAATGCGTTCCAGATACGGTTGTGTGCGTGCCCGGAGCAGAAATGCGCTCCAGATACGGTTATGTGCGTGCCCGGTGCAGAAATTCGTTCCAGATACGGTTGTGTGCGTGCCCGGAGCAGAAATGCGCTCCAGATACGGTTATGTGCGTGCCCGGAGCAGAAATGCGCTCCAGATACGGTTATGTGCGTGCCCGGAGCAGAAATGCGCTGTGCGTGCCCGGAGCAGAAATGCGCTCCAGATACGGTTGTGTGCGTGCCCGGATCAGAAATGCGCTCCAGATACGGTTGTGTGCGTGCCCGGAGCAGAAATGCGTTCCAGATACGGTTGTGTTCGTGCCCGGAGCAGAAATGCGCTCCAGATACGGTTGTGTGCGTGCCCGGAGCAGAAATGCGCTCCAGATACGGTTGTGTGCGTGCCCGGATCAGAAATGCGTTCCAGATACGGTTTTGTGTGTGCCTGGAGCAGAAATGCGTTCCAGATACGGTTATGTGCGTGCCTGGAGCAGAAATGCCTGGAGCAGAAATGCCTAGAGCAGAAATGCGCTCCAGATACGGTTGTGTGCGTGCCTGGAGCAGAAATGCCCGGAGCAGAAATGCCTGGAGCAGAAATGCGCTCCAGATACGGTTGTGTGCGTGCCCGGAGCAGAAATGCCTGGAGCAGAAATGCGCTCCAGATACGGTTGTGTGCGTGCCCGGAGCAGAAATGCGCTCCAGATACGGTTATATGCGTGCCCGGAGCAGAAATGCGCTGTGCGTGCCCGGAGCAGAAATGCGCTGTGCGTGCCTGGAGCAGAAATGCGCTCCAGATACGGTTGTGTGCGTGCCCGGAGCAGAAATGCGTTCCAGATACGGTTATGTGCGTGCCCGGAGCAGAAATGCGCTCCAGATACGGTTGTGTGCGTGCCCGGAGCAGAAATGCGCTCCAGATACGGTTATGTGCGTGCCCGGAGCAGAAATGCGCTCCAGATACGGTTATGTGCGTGCCCGGAGCAGAAATGCGATGTGCGTGCCCGGAGCAGAAATGCGCTCCAGATACGGTTGTGTGCGTGCCCGGAGCAGAAATGCGCTCCAGATACGGTTGTGTGCGTGCCCGGAGCAGAAATGCGCTCCAGATACGGTTGTGTGGGTGCCCGGAGCAGAAATGCGTTCCAGATTCGGTTTTGTGTGTGCCTGGAGCAGAAATGCGTTCCAGATACGGTTGTGTGCGTGCCCGGAGCAGAAATGCGCTCCAGATACGGTTGTGTGCGTGCCCGGAGCAGAAATGCGTTCCAGATACAGTTTTGTGTGTGCCTGGAGCAGAAATGCGTTCCAGATACGGTTGTGTGCGTGCCCGGAGCAGAAATGCGCTGTGTGTGCCCGGAGCAGAAATGCGCTCCAGATACGGTTGTGTGCGTGCCTGGAGCAGAAATGCGTTCCAGATACGGTTGTGTGCGTGCCCGGAGCAGAAATGCGCTCCAGATACGGTTGTGTGCGTGTCCGGAGCAGAAATGCGCTCCAGATACGGTTATGTGTGTGCCCGGAGCAGAAATGCGCTGTGCGTGCCCGGAGCAGAAATGCGCTCCAGATACGGTTATGTGCGTGCCCGGAGCAGAAATGCGCTCCAGATACGGTTATGTGCGTGCCCGGAGCAGAAATGCGCTCCAGATACGGTTATGTGCGTGCCCGGAGCGGAAATGCGCTGTGCGTGCCCGGAGCAGAAATGCGCTCCAGATACGGTTGTGTGCGTGCCTGGAGCAGAAATGCCTGGAGCAGAAATGCGCTCCAGATACGGTTGTGTGCGTGCCCGGAGCAGAAATGCCTGGAGCAGAAATGCGCTCCAGATACGGTTGTGTGCGTGCCCGGAGCAGAAATGCCCGGAGCAGAAATGCGCTCCAGATACGGTTGTGTGCGTGCCCGGATCAGAAATGCGCTCCAGATACGGTTGTGTGCGTGCCCGGATCAGAAATGCGCTCCAGATACGGTTGTGTGCGTGCCTGGAGCAGAAATGCGTTCCAGATACGGTTGTGTGCGTGCCCGGAGCAGAAATGCGCTCCAGATACGGTTATGTGCGTGCCCGGTGCAGAAATTCGTTCCAGATACGGTTGTGTGCGTGCCCGGAGCAGAAATGCGCTCCAGATACGGTTATGTGCGTGCCCGGAGCAGAAATGCGCTCCAGATACGGTTGTGTGCGTGCCTGGAGCAGAAATGCCCGGAGCAGAAATGCCTGGAGCAGAAATGCGCTCCAGATACGGTTGTGTGCGTGCCCGGAGCAGAAATGCCTGGAGCAGAAATGCGCTCCAGATACGGTTGTGTGCGTGCCCGGAGCAGAAATGCGCTCCAGATACGGTTATATGCGTGCCCGGAGCAGAAATGCGCTGTGCGTGCCCGGAGCAGAAATGCGCTGTGCGTGCCTGGAGCAGAAATGCGCTCCAGATACGGTTGTGTGCGTGCCCGGAGCAGAAATGCGTTCCAGATACGGTTATGTGCGTGCCCGGAGCAGAAATGCGCTCCAGATACGGTTGTGTGCGTGCCCGGAGCAGAAATGCGCTCCAGATACGGTTATGTGCGTGCCCGGAGCAGAAATGCGCTCCAGATACGGTTATGTGCGTGCCCGGAGCAGAAATGCGATGTGCGTGCCCGGAGCAGAAATGCGCTCCAGATACGGTTGTGTGCGTGCCCGGAGCAGAAATGCGCTCCAGATACGGTTGTGTGCGTGCCCGGAGCAGAAATGCGCTCCAGATACGGTTGTGTGGGTGCCCGGAGCAGAAATGCGTTCCAGATTCGGTTTTGTGTGTGCCTGGAGCAGAAATGCGTTCCAGATACGGTTGTGTGCGTGCCCGGAGCAGAAATGCGCTCCAGATACGGTTGTGTGCGTGCCCGGAGCAGAAATGCGTTCCAGATACAGTTTTGTGTGTGCCTGGAGCAGAAATGCGTTCCAGATACGGTTGTGTGCGTGCCCGGAGCAGAAATGCGCTGTGTGTGCCTGGAGCAGAAATGCGTTCCAGATACGGTTGTGTGCGTGCCCGGAGCAGAAATGCGCTCCAGATACGGTTGTGTGCGTGTCCGGAGCAGAAATGCGCTCCAGATACGGTTATGTGTGTGCCCGGAGCAGAAATGCGCTGTGCGTGCCCGGAGCAGAAATGCGCTCCAGATACGGTTATGTGCGTGCCCGGAGCAGAAATGCGCTCCAGATACGGTTATGTGCGTGCCCGGAGCAGAAATGCGCTCCAGATACGGTTATGTGCG
This sequence comes from Rutilus rutilus, assembly GCF_951802725.1. Lineage (NCBI taxonomy): Eukaryota > Metazoa > Chordata > Actinopteri > Cypriniformes > Leuciscidae > Rutilus > Rutilus rutilus. Next base: position 43,229,499 of record NC_140215.1, on the reverse strand, counting down.
TGCCCGGAGCAGAAATGCGCTCCAGATACGGTTATGTGCGTGCCCGGAGCGGAAATGCGCTGTGCGTGCCCGGAGCAGAAATGCGCTCCAGATACGGTTGTGTGCGTGCCCGGATCAGAAATGCGTTCCAGATACGGTTATGTGCGTGCCTGGAGCAGAAATGCCTGGAGCAGAAATGCCTAGAGCAGAAATGCGCTCCAGATACGGTTGTGTGCGTGCCCGGAGCAGAAATGCCTGGAGCAGAAATGCGCTCCAGATACGGTTGTGTGCGTGCCCGGAGCAGAAATGCCTGGAGCAGAAATGCGCTCCAGATACGGTTGTGTGCGTGCCCGGAGCAGAAATGCCTGGAGCAGAAATGCGCTGTGCGTGCCCGGAGCAGAAATGCGCTCCAGATACGGTTATGTGCGTGCCCGGATCAGAAATGCGTTCCAGATACGGTTTTGTGTGTGCCTGGAGCAGAAATGCGTTCCAGATACGGTTATGTGCGTGCCTGGAGCAGAAATGCCTGGAGCAGAAATGCCTAGAGCAGAAATGCGCTCCAGATACGGTTGTGTGCGTGCCCGGAGCAGAAATGCCTGGAGCAGAAATGCGCTCCAGATACGGTTGTGTGCGTGCCCGGAGCAGAAATGCCCGGAGCAGAAATGCACTCCAGATACGGTTGTGTGCGTGCCCGGATCAGAAATGCGCTCCAGATACGGTTGTGTGCGTGCCCGGAGCAGAAATGCCCGGAGCAGAAATGCGCTCCAGATACGGTTGTGTGCGTGCCCGGATCAGAAATGCGCTCCAGATACGGTTGTGTGCGTGCCCGGAGCAGAAATGCGTTCCAGATACGGTTTTGTGTGTGCCTGGAGCAGAAATGCGTTCCAGATACGGTTGTGTGCGTGCCCGGAGCAGAAATGCGCTCCAGATACGGTTGTGTGCGTGCCCGGAGCAGAAATTCGTTCCAGATACGGTTATGTGCGTGCCCGGAGCAGAAATGCGTTCCAGATACGGTTGTGTGCGTGCCCGGAGCAGAAATGCGCTCCAGATACGGTTATGTGCGTGCCCGGAGCAAAAATGCGCTCCAGATACGGTTATGTGCGTGCCCGGAGCAGAAATGCGCTGTGCGTGCCCGGAGCAGAAATGCGCTCCAGATACGGTTGTGTGCGTGCCCGGATCAGAAATGCGCTCCAGATACGGTTGTGTGCGTGCCCGGAGCAGAAATGCGTTCCAGATACGGTTGTGTGCGTGCCCGGATCAGAAATGCGCTCCAGATACGGTTGTGTGCGTGCCCGGAGCAGAAATGCGCTCCAGATACGGTTGTGTGCGTGCCCGGAGCAGAAATGCGCTCCAGATACGGTTGTGTGCGTGCCCGGATCAGAAATGCGTTCCAGATACGGTTTTGTGTGTGCCTGGAGCAGAAATGCGTTCCAGATACGGTTATGTGCGTGCCTGGAGCAGAAATGCCTGGAGCAGAAATGCCTAGAGCAGAAATGCGCTCCAAATACGGTTGTGTGCGTGCCCGGAGCAGAAATGCCTGGAGCAGAAATGCGCTCCAGATACGGTTGTGTGCGTGCCCGGAGCAGAAATGCGCTGTGCGTGCCCGGAGCAGAAATGCGCTCCAGATACGGTTGTGTGCGTGCCCGGAGCAGAAATGCGCTGTGCGTGCCCGGAGCAGAAATGCGCTCCAGATACGGTTGTGTGCGTGCCCGGAGCAGAAATGCGCTCCAGATACGGTTATGTGCGTGCCCGGAGCAGAAATTCGCTCCAGATACGGTTATGTGCGTGCCCGGAGCAGAAATGCGCTGTGCGTGCCCGGAGCAGAAATGCGCTCCAGATACGGTTGTGTGCGTGCCCGGAGCAGAAATGCCTGGAGCAGAAATGCGCTCCAGATACGGTTGTGTGCGTGCCCGGAGCAGAAATGCGCTCCAGATACGGTTGTGTGCGTGCCCGGATCAGAAATGCGTTCCAGATACGGTTATGTGCGTGCCTGGAGCAGAAATGCCTGGAGCAGAAATGCCTAGAGCAGAAATGCGCTCCAGATACGGTTGTGTGCGTGCCCGGAGCAGAAATGCGCTCCAGATACGGTTGTGTGCGTGCCCGGAGCAGAAATGCCTGGAGCAGAAATGCGCTCCAGATACGGTTGTGTGCGTGCCCGGAGCAGAAATGCCTGGAGCAGAAATGCGCTGTGCGTGCCCGGAGCAGAAATGCGCTCCAGATACGGTTGTGTGCGTGCCCGGATCAGAAATGCGTTCCAGATACGGTTTTGTGTGTGCCTGGAGCAGAAATGCGTTCCAGATACGGTTATGTGCGTGCCTGGAGCAGAAATGCCTAGAGCAGAAATGCGCTCCAGATACGGTTGTGTGCGTGCCCGGAGCAGAAATGCCTGGAGCAGAAATGCGCTCCAGATACGGTTGTGTGCGTGCCCGGAGCAGAAATGCCTGGAGCAGAAATGCCTGGAGCAGAAATGCGTTCCAGATACGGTTATGTGCGTGCCTGGAGCAGAAATGCCTGGAGCAGAAATGCCTAGAGCAGAAATGCGCTCCAGATACGGTTGTGTGCGTGCCCGGAGCAGAAATTCGTTCCAGATACGGTTATGTGCGTGCCCGGAGCAGAAATGCGCTCCAGATACGGTTATGTGCGTGCCCGGAGCAGAAATGCGCTGTGCGTGCCCGGAGCAGAAATGCGCTGTGCGTGCCCGGAGCAGAAATGCGCTCCAGATACGGTTGTGTGCGTGCCCGGATCAGAAATGCGCTCCAGATACGGTTGTGTGCGTGCCCGGAGCAGAAATGCGTTCCAGATACGGTTGTGTGCGTGCCCGGATCAGAAATGCGCTCCAGATACGGTTGTGTGCGTGCCCGGAGCAGAAATGCGCTCCAGATACGGTTATGTGTGTGCCCGGAGCAGAAATGCGCTGTGCGTGCCCGGAGCAGAAATGCGCTCCAGATACGGTTGTGTGCGTGCCCGGAGCAGAAATGCGCTCCAGATACGGTTGTGTGCGTGCCCGGATCAGAAATGCGTTCCACATACGGTTTTGTGTGTGCCTGGAGCAGAAATGCGTTCCACATACGGTTTTGTGTGTGCCTGGAGCAGAAATGCCTGGAGCAGAAATGCCTAGAGCAGAAATGCGCTCCAGATACGGTTGTGTGCGTGCCCGGAGCAGAAATGCGCTCCAGATATGGTTATGTGCGTGCCCGGAGCAGAAATTCGCTCCAGATACGGTTATGTGCGTGCCCGGAGCAGAAATGCGCTCCAGATACGGTTGTGTGCGTGCCCGGAGCAGAAATGCCTGGAGCAGAAATGCGCTCCAGATACGGTTGTGTGCGTGCCCGGAGCAGAAATTCGTTCCAGATACGGTTATGTGCGTGCCCGGAGCAGAAATGCGCTCCAGATACGGTTATGTGCGTGCCCGGAGCAGAAATGCGCTGTGCGTGCACGGAGCAGAAATGCGCTCCAGATACGGTTGTGTGCGTGCCCGGATCAGAAATGCGCTCCAGATACGGTTGTGTGCGTGCCCGGAGCAGAAATGCCTGGAGCAGAAATGCGCTCCAGATACGGTTATGTGCGTGCCCGGAGCAGAAATGCGCTCCAGATACGGTTATGTGCGTGCCCGTAGCAGAAATGCGCTCCAGATACGGTTATGTGCGTGCCCGGAGCAGAAATGCGCTCCAGATACGGTTATGTGCGTGCCCGGAGCAGAAATGCGCTCCAGATACGGTTATGTGCGTGCCCGTAGCAGAAATGCGCTCCAGATACGGTTATGTGCGTGCCCGTAGCAGAAATGCGCTCCAGATACGGTTATGTGCGTGCCCGGAGCAGAAATGCGCTCCAGATACGGTTATGTGCGTGCCCGGAGCAGAAATGCGCTCCAGATACGGTTATGTGCGTGCACGGAGCAGAAATGCGCTCCAGATACGGTTATGTGCGTGCCCGGAGCAGAAATGCGCTCCAGATACGCAGATACGGTTATGTGCGTGCACGGAGCAGAAATGCGCTCCAGATACGGTTATGTGCGTGCACGGAGCAGAAATGCGCTGTGCGTGCCCGGAGCAGAAATGCGCTCCAGATACGGTTATGTGCGTGCACGGAGCAGAAATGCGCTGTGCGTGCCTGGAGCAGAAATGCGTTCCAGATACGGTTGTGTGCGTGCACGGAGCAGAAATGCGTTCCAGATACGGTTATGTGCGTGCCCGTAGCAGAAATGCGTTCCAGATACGGTTATGTGCGTGCCCGTAGCAGAAATGCGCTCCAGATACGGTTGTGTGCGTGCCCGGAGCAGAAATGCGCTCCAGATACGATTATGTGCGTGCCCGGAGCAGAAATGCCTGGAGCAGAAATGCGCTCCAGATACGGTTGTGTGCGTGCCCGGAGCAGAAATGCGCTCCAGATACGGTTGTGTGCGTGCCCGGAGCAGAAATGCGCTGCAGATACAGTTGTGTGCGTGCCCGGAGCAGAAATGCGCTCCAGATACGGTTGTGTGCGTGCCCGGAGCAGAAATGCGCTCCAGATACGGTTGTGTGCGTGCCCGGAGCAGATTAATGAATTATCCTAAAGTGTTACCGCGTACAACACTACAGTACACAAGTTAATTCATCCCATTTATTAATTCTTTCATAAATTCATTCACAGACACATACATTGTGTAAGTACAATGACAAGATGAAATATGAAAGAGTATTTATAAAGACTAATTATTTGTATTGCCTTTATGTTTTTCATAGCACAAACTGATTTATTATATGAAACATAAAAAAAAAAAATGTCTGGGTCGTATGGGATGCAGCTTTTCCACATTTTGACCACAAGATGTCATTAGTGTGCACAGTGTTGAAAGCAGTGGCCCTGCAGGGCCTAATTGGAATCCTAAAAGGGCCTGCATCCTAATTTTTTGGAAAGGGTCTGTATATATAGTTAAAAAAAGTTTGGTAAGATTTGTTTATTTGTATTATTTGCTTTAAAAATACAGTAAAAACAGCAATACTTCAATCTGCACATGGTCCATAAGAAATCATTTTAATATGCTGATTTAGTGTTAAAGAAACATTTCTTACTATTATTAATGTTGAATATTTACAATACTATTGATGGAAAAGCCTTAGAGTTTCAAAAAGCTTAATTTCACCATCACTAATGCAAACAATCCACAAAACCAAGAGACATGAACAAGAGAGAGTGCTCAGATGTGCAGCTTAACGCTTGCAAAAATAGAAACATGGTTTAAGTAGGCTGAGATTAACAATGTAATGAACAACTGCTAAGTGCAATCATTCATGATGAGCAGGGATGTAGTGGAGGCTAAACGCACGTAAACGCCGTTTACGCACCTCCCAAAATTTGTAAATAGCGTTTGCCCACCTCCAAAGTGCGTTTATCCACCTCTACATTGCGTTTATCCACCTCTAAATTTCACATTATTTGAGCGGACTTTGCTTTCCCAGTGCGTGATTGCCGATCGGCACGATTCGAGCATTTGGGCCGTTAACTACAGAGCAGAACGCGCAGCGCGCAAACACGGAGCAGAGAGCGCAGCGCGCGACACACACACACACACGGAACAAAGAGAACGGCGCACATACATAGCAGAAAACACACGCTCGTGAAGTTACTAAACAAGCTGCGCGAGAATGAAACTTGATCGCAGCCGCAACAGGAAATCATTAAAACGATGCAAAAAAAAGCAATTTTTTTTTTAATAATATTTTTATATTTATAAGTTTAATATATTTTTATTCATTACAGGCAGCTGGTTTAATGTAGGGAGCATGTCAAAACCCAACTGTACAAGAGATTCAGAGGGAATCAAGCCTGCACCAGGTTAAAGACTTTCCCTCTACAGGGAAACACTGATCCACATTTTTCTGATAGACCAAACAACTAATCAATTAATCGAGGAAATATTCAACAGATTAATCAACTATGAAAATAATCCCAAATCCCTAATCATTATGCACAAGTGCATTGCATTGGAAGCCCTGGATATAAGCCTCCCTCTCGATCTCTCTTAAATATTTTTGTTTTCTCTGTTTTGTCATTTAGTAAACTTTATAGATTTCAACCATATTATTCCTTTTTGAGTCTCTTTAACAAGAACTTAGATTAATGTATGCATTGAATAGTGATTGTGTGACCTATGATGAGGGAACAACCAGTGATACCCTTGGTAGTACCATCAAATAATAGCCTATAGCGATGTCATCAGGATACACATATACCGGTAGGCAGTGGCCCACCTTACCGGGTGACCACGTCGTGGTCCACCAAAATGTATAGTTTACCCACCTCTTTTTTTACCACTACACCACTGATGATGAGTCCGGGCAAAGGATTGTGGAAACTGAAGTTCATGGCTGAGTTGCAATGGTCAGGGAAGGTGCGCCCTCTAGTGGTCAACCTGGGCACACCAGCTGAAGACTGAGACATTGCTAGCCGTGGATTATCCTGCTTATTCCATGGTCATTTGCCAGCATTGACAATTTAAAGCTGCTATTGTTGTTTGCTGTGCAATATTTGACCTGAAGGGTAAAACTGATGATTTTCGTCAGTTACGGTTAGTTAGAGCTAGCATTCTGCTCGATTTGAAGAGATAAAGTAGTGTGTAAGATTACATTTATTTGAATGACATAATTATAGCATTAATCTGAATTAATTAGAGAGAGAGAAAGATATAGAGAGATTCGTTCCTGCGTCAATTCAGCGTCTCTCTCTTTATTATCAATGAAGCTGTGAGCTTAATTACTTCATAATAACCCCCTCGGTTGCTGAAAAATATAATGTAGCGATTCAGTAGCGAAGCTATTTTATTAAAAGCATAACAGCTAATGCTAACGCCGGTACGCAGTGAAGGAGAGCAGAGGCCGTTTTTTATGAATGGATGTCAATGGAGAGAATGTTTTACTACACCGAATAAACCGCTTTTGTGAAAAAACACCTTATCATTTAAGTAATCGACGGCCTGTTCGCTAATCTTCAACACGTTTTACGGTAAACAATACTTTTGTTGGGAATGATATGTAGATTTTAATATGTTAAAAAGGGTTATTTATTAAGGGAAGGCAGAGTAGGGAATGTCTCGACAGGCAGGACTTATTTATGGCATTACCATAGTATTTAATAGAAATATTGAGTGTATGTTGTCTAAAGTTTTTTTTTTTTTCTTTGGCTTCCAGGTTTTTACCAGTTATAAGACTTGAATTGTAATGACTATTATAACTGCATGTATGCATATGATAAAATGCTGATATTATGCACTTTAATCAATAAAGATAAAATGATTAATTTAATTATAAATATTTTGTTATATTGTATGTTGTTTAATTAAAATAAAACATGAAGTGTTGTGTGAACTACTGTGTGCCTAATGATGATGATATAACGCTTTTTAGTCAAGTCAAGTCAAGTCATCATATATATAGCGCTTTTAACAATGTAGATTGTTTCAAAGCAGCTTTACAGAGATAAACGTATAATTTAAGGTAACAGAGATTGTTTTGGCTGTATAATGGTTCTTTAATAAAGTTATTTTCCAGCTAAAGTTAGTCTTGATTGATTCGCTTCCGTCGCAACGATCATTTGTTATTAAATTAGGGGTCGCTAAGACGACACCATTCCCTCTACACAGACTTTAAACGTGAACCTGTGAGAAACGCTGATGGCGTTCACATGCGCATTAAGAATGGGTTCTATAGTTATGTGCGTTTGAATATATGTGTGCAGGTTTGTAATTCCCTACAAACCAAGCCTAAACAAAGTACTGGTGTATCCTTATAAATTTTGATACAGAATTTAATTTAATTTTGTCACTTCGGGGTAGATACGTGAAACGAATTTTCCCGACAACACTTTATCTGTAGAGTGTTAAAGGGATCCTCCATAGGGAGAGACTAGTTGGCACTTCAGCACTGCGTTGTCATCGGTCCAGGCGAACGTCCTTCATCAGATCTGGATACGGCCTGGATCCGGCAGGCTGCGGGAAAACCTCGGGATAAACAAAGACACTAAAATTAGCGTAGATGCCATTCTTCTTATGATGTAACGAGTACATCAGGATTTATGGGAAGTGTTCCCGGTTCCGGCTGACCTAATCTATGCAGCCTAACATTGGATTATAGAAGTCTATAATGTGTTATGTGTATGCTAGGTCAAAGAGATGTGTACTGACAGAGTGTGTCTGCTTCCCGGACAATGGTAGGAAGACTGTTCCAGAGTTTTGGTGCTAAATAGGAGAAGGATCTACCGCCAGCAGTCGACTTTGATATTCTAGGTATTATTAACTGGCAGGAATTTTGAGATCGCAATAGACGTGAAGGACTATGATGCGTTAAGAGCTCGCTCAAGTACTGCGGAGCTAAACCATTTAGTGCTTTGTAAGTAATCAGCAATATTTTAAAATGTAAGGCAAGGCAAGGCAAGTTTATTTATATAGCACATTTCATACACAATGGCAATTCAAAGTGCTTTACATAGAAGAAATTAAAATAATAAAAAGAAATAAGAATAATTAAAACAGTTTAGAAAAATTAAATAAAATACAGTACAAACAGTCGGACGAACAGCGGCACAGATTCATTAAATGCATAGCTAAACAGATGTGTTTTGAGTCTGGATTTGAATGTGACTACAGTAGGAGCACATCTGATCTCCTCTGGAAGCTGGTTCCAGCTGCGGCTGGCATAATAGCTAAAGCCGACTCGCCATGCTTAGAGTGAACCCTTGGTATTTCTAGCTGATATGATCCTAATGATCTGAGTGATCTGTTGGGTTTATATTCAGTGAGCATATCTGCAATATATTGAGGTCCTAGGCCATTGAATGATTTATATACCAGTAATAATACTTTAAAATCAATCCTAAATTTAACTGGGAGCCAGTGTAAAGACCTGAGGACTGGTGTGAGGTGTTCATATGTTCTGGTTCTGCTCAGCGTTCTGTATGAGCTGCAACTGTCTTATGGTCTTTTTGGGAAGTCTGCTCCGCCCTGGCCGCCCGATGGACTCTCTGCTCCGCCCTGGCCGCCCGATGGACTCTCAGCTCCGCCCTGGCCTCCCGAACTGTCCATTTTCCCTGCCCCACCCTGGTCTGTCTTTCCTGTTCCCCCTGTCCCGCCCTGGTCTGTCCCTCCCGTCCCGCCCTGGTCTGTCCCTCCCGTCCCGCCCTGGTCTGTCCCTCCCGTCCCTAGTGGAGCGTCTGGTAGCCGCTCCTTAAGGAGGGGGTAATGTCACATGCCTGTCCTGTCTCGTGTAGCACATGTGGTGTTTGTGTTCCTGTCACTGTTTTGACCCCACCCTCCTTGTTATCTCATTATTGGTTTCGTGACCCTGTTTGGTATGTTCATTTTTGAAGTTGTGGTTGTTTTGTATTTAGTTATGTTTTCCCCCTCGTGGGTTTTGTTTTGTGTTTAGTGTTTCTTTTTGTAATAAATATCGTTTTTTCCCTTTGCATTTTGAGTCCTCACCTAGTTTCTTTAGATTTACGTGACAAGGATGTGCTGATCACCTTTCTGATATTATTGATTTTCTCAGAGAAGAAAGAAGCAAAATCACTGCACTTGCTGTCTGAGAGCATTTCACTGGGAATCTGGCTTGGGGGGTTTGTCAGTCTCTCTACAGTAGCAAAAAGAGTGCGTGTGTTGTTTAAATTACTGTTTATAATATTTGAGAAGAAAGTCTGTCTAGCTTTGCCTAGTTCCATATTGAAAGCATGAAGGCTGTCTTTGTAGATGTTATAATGGACTACAAGTTTTGTCTTCCGCCACATGCGCTCTGCTTTTCTGCATTGTCTTTTCATATTTTGCACTGTTGTTGAGTTTCTCCAAGGTGCCTTTTGTCTACCATTCTTCTCCCTGACTTTAACAGGAGCAATATCATCAATTACACTTAACTTTTGAGTTAAAAGAATCAAGGAGAAAATCAACAGAGTCAGCAGATATGCTTGGTGTTAAGGATATAGCCTTCATAAATAGTACACTAGTGTTCTCATTTAAGCATCTCTTCTTGACAGACACAGATCTAGCTTCAGTGGCAGGAGAGATCAATATATCAAAGAAAATACAGAAATGATCAGACAGTGCTACATCCTTAATAACAATCAATGAAATGTTTAGACCCTTACTGATAAGTAAATCTAGAGTGTGTCCACGATTGTGTGTGGGTCCATGAACATGCTGAGTCAGATCAAAAGTTTTTAAAACAGTTTTGATTTCTTTTGCCATTTTGGTTTCTGCACTATCTATGTGGATGTTAAAATCTCCATCAATGGCAAAACAGTCAAACTCTGAGGTAATTGTTGATAACAGTTCTGTAAAGTCCTCAGCGAAGGCTGGAGAGTATTTTGGAGGCCTGTAAATAATGGTAAGTAAAATGCGTGGAGCACCTTTTAACACAATACCCAGATATTTGAAAGAAGGGTAATTCCCAAATGATATTTGCTTACATTGATAGATATCTTTAAAAAGAGCAGCTAGACCCCCACCTCTCTTAACAGCTCTGCAGACACTCATAAAAGTAAAGTTAGGAGGGGCTGCTTCATTTAGGACTGTTGCCCTGCAGTTGTCTTCTAGCCAGGTTTCATTTAGAAGCATAAAATCCAGGTTGTTTGTGGTTATTAAGTCGTTGACTAGAAGTGATTTATTTTTAAGTGAACGAATGTTTAAAAGTGCTAACTTAACAGTCTTACTGTTTGCCCCCACATCAAGCTTAGTTTGACGTGTAATAGGCACCAGATTAGTTGGGTTTGCTGTACGGCTATTGAAGGCCTTAGACTTTCTATCTTGTAATAGAACAGCAATAGAGAAAGATACAGGCACACTGGGTTCCCGCTTGTTCTGTAAACATTTGAGAAAGTTACTGTTATCATAGCAGGGACCCAAAACATATCACTGAGAGCTGGTATCAGTTGTTTTTGGTTCACCTCGAGCAGATGGAGGAGGGTGTGGGCCCTGGCGTTGTGGCAGAGGCCGAAGAGCTCTCACAGGAGGAGGGGGAGGGCGAGCTGGGCCCGCAGGCTTTGGTGCGGGTGGTTGAGGTGCCTGCCGTTTTTTGGTTGGTATCTGGGGGCTTGCAGCAAAAGAGTGGGATAGTTTGGTTCCAGCATACACCAGTTCTTCCATTTTCTGTGAGAAGCACAAAAGTGGCGATGCTGGAGAGAGGGAAAAAGTGTCTGGTGAAAGGGGCTGTTGCTCTGGTGTTAAAGGAGGCTGTGATATGCTGTCCTGGCTTCCCTGGCTGTTTTCCAGGAAGTCGTCCTTGGGTGCTGAATCTTGGAGCAGTTCTAATATGTCTGTCTGTGGTGAGCTCTGTGGGCAGGGCTCAGCTGAGATTGTGTCCGTGAGCAGAGGTTGTTGTGGCTCAGTGGTGTTATCATTGTCCTTGTGTGATGTCAACCGCATGTCCATTTTGCTGCTGAAGTGAAGTCCCGTGGTCATTCATACTGTGTCCAGGTGTGTGTGTGCCGTTCAGATTGAGTGGATTGGCACACACTGCAGAAGGATGATTGAGGGAGAAGTATATATTGTCCTTTAACACTCTTGAGCCAAGTTTGTTTGGGTGATGGCCATCCCGATGAAAAAGTTGTCTCTGACTCCAGAAAAGATTGAAATTGTCAATGAAGTTTACTCCTTTTATATTGCAGGTTTTTTGCAGCCATGTATTAAGCCCAAGCAGCCGTGAAAACCTGTTTGTTCCTCTTACTGGGAGAGGTCCACTGATGAATGTTTGAACTTTCAGTCTTTTAAGTGTTTCAAAAAGTTAATTGAAATCCTTCTTAATGAGTTCTGACTGCTCTTTATGAATATCATTCTTCCTCACATGTATGATGAGTCGATTTGCAGTCTTATGTTTCATCAGAATGTTCTGAAGTTCCCTGTTTACATCAGAAGTTGTTGCTTGTGGAAGGCAGCACGTAGTTGTATCCCTGCTGCTAATGTTTCTGATTATGGAGTCCCCCACTATCAGTGTCCTGGGCCCGGCTGCGCTCTGAGCTGAGTGCCGCTGTCTCGTCGACCTTGAGCGCCAGTTAGCATCAGTGTTAGCTACTGGCCCATTCAGTCTGTGTTCGATCACATTCAACACATTTGGGGATTCCTCATTTACATTCATTAGAACTTCAAATCTGTTCTCAAGATGTATAGGTGTTGGTAGGAGGCCAGTGTTTGCAATCCTTGTCAGAGCTGTATCTGGGGTAGAGGATGCTACTGCGGCAATATGTGATGCTCGTGACAATCTGATGTCTTAAGTGCCTTTGGGTCTCGCTCCCTGTTTGTGCCATCGATTTGTAAGTTGATCGGCTTGTTTCTCTACCTGTCGAGGAGCACTAGTTTCATGGGACTCACCGGCTGTATGCTGAGGGTGTCCATGAGGAAGCTCTGTTGTGTGCTCCGTCTGGTTTGGTGGTCCCGTAAGTAACTTTGTTTCAAGAACTGCAATCCTTTGTAAAAGTCTGTGGCAGTTAGTGCAGCAAGTAGATTCTTGAAGAGGCATTTTCTCTTATCCTTGTAGGCAGTTGAGTTTTCCTTTCCCGGAATGTAAGCTGGTCGGGTAAAAGAATTCTGCGTTTTTGTAGTATTCCAAACTTTGTCGTATGAGCACTGTGCTGATTTGCTGAAGTTAAAATTAGGTGATAAAAGCAAATAAAATATAGAAATATAGGAGATAAAATGTAAAAGCGATAGAGCAAAGCTCTAAGCAAGTAGTAAGCAAGAGCGTCCGAACAGTAGCTGAGCAGGAATAATTATCTTATCTTATTATGTATGCGATGTTTAATAGGCAGCCAATGCAGTGTTGACAGAACTTGGCTAATATGGTCATACTTCCTGGTTCTGGTAAGAACTCAAGCTGCTGCGTTTTGAACTAGCTGTAGTTTGTTTATTAAGCGTGCAGGGCAACCACCCAGTAGAGCATTACAATAATCTAACCTTGAGGTCATGAACGCATGAACTAATTGTTCCGCATTTGTCAATGAGAGCATATGGCGTAATTTAGATATATTTTTAAGATGGAAAAATGTGGTTTTACAGATACTAGACACCTTGACTTTCAAATGAAAGATTGGTATCAAAGAGCACACACAGGTTCCTAACCGACGACGAAGACTTGACAGAGCAGCCATCAAGTGTTAGACAGTATTCTAGGTTATTACGTGAGGACGTTTTTTGTCCAATAATTAGAATCTCTGTTTTTTCAGAATTTAGTAGTAGGAAATTACTAGTCATCCAATTTTTTATATCTGCTATGCATTCCGTTAATTTTATGAATTGGTAAGTTTCGTCGGGGCGTGAAGAAATATACAGCTGAGTATCGTCAGCATAACAGTGAAAGCTAATTCCATGCTTCCTAATGATATCTCCTAAGGGTAGCATGTACAGAGTGAACAGCAACGGTCCTAGTACTGAGCCTTGTGGTACGCCATACTGAACTTGAGGTCGATAAGACATCTCTTCATTTACTGCTACAAACTGATAACGGTCAGATAAGTATGATTTAAACCATGCTAATACAATTCCACTAATGCCAACATAATTTTCAAGTCTATTTAAAAGGATGTAGTGTCAAATGCAGCACTAAGATCGAGTAACACTAATAGAGAGATACAACCACGATCGGATGATAAGAGCAAATCATTTGTGACTCTAATGAGAGCTGTCTCGGTACTATGGTATGGTCTAAATCCTGACTGAAATTCCTCACAGATATAATTTCTTTCTAAAAAGGTGTCACGGCAGACTAAGAACAAAAGGTGTGAGGACTCAAACGCTGGAGAAAATAAGTATTTATTAACAAAAACACAAAACAAAACCCACGAGGGGGAAAATAGAACTAAGTAAATACAAAAACAATAACAGACTATGAACACTCTGGAAGATCTCGGGGAACAGGAAACAAAAGACAACGTACCGACACAGACTGCAAACAAGAGGGAACTAATAAAGGGAAACTAATCAGGAGGGAACAGGTGGATGAACTCAAACAATAATCAGATAACAAGGGGGAGGGATTAGACAATAACACGAGCACATGGCCCAAAATAACAAAACACCCATGTGCAGCACAAGACAGGACAGGCATGTGACAAAAGGAACATAGTTGTGAGGATACTGCCTTTTCTAGTATCTTTGACAGAAAAGGTAGATTCAAGATCGGCCTGTAATTGACTAATTTTGTAGGATCAAGTTGTGTTTTTTTAACAAGCGGTTTAATCATAGTCACCTAAAAGTTTTTGGTACGTATCCTAATGACAAAGATGAATTAATGATATTAAGAAGAGGATCTATGACCTCTGGAAGCATATCTTTCATTAGTTTAGTCGGTATAGGGTCTAACATACATGTTGTCGATGTAGATGATTTAACGAGTTTAGAAAATTCTTCCTCTCCTGTAGCAATGAATGAATCAAATTTTTTGTCAGGGAGACTACAATGCACTGCCTGATGCAAAACTGTAGTAGACGGTTGCATAGTTAGAATTGTTGTATTACAAATGTATTAAATGTTTAATTTAGGTTGCAACAGTAAAAGTTGAGTACACTGAAGTTAGCATTTTAAGGTTAGGTTAGGATAATGGTATCAACAGTTTCTGCCAGTCCTGTTTTTCTCTATTGTAAGTCTTTAATGGCTCTCCGAGCCCCTGACCCAGACGTTGAATGGTTAGGCTGATTGTAAAAATTCTCTGCTTGATTTACTTAAAAAATATGATGAATTCTTTTGCATAATTTTATTACATAGATCCAACAAGACTAGTCTTTGTACAAACTACTTAACTTTTCTGTTTGTTAAAATAAAATTTATACATAAAGTTAACTTAATTTTTTATTTAATTAACTTAAAATTTGTACATAAAGTTAACTTAATTTTAGCATTGCTCTAGTCATTTTTGTGTGTGTGATCTACATAACTTTAAGAGTTCTAAATGTTTATTTTTGATTGAATCCAACTTAATTTTTACATTTCCAGATTACAAATTTCAAGTGGGATCTACTGTTTTCAAAATTTGTTAGTGTATTTTAAAGTTACAAGTACTCAAATTTTATAATTAGCAACTGAGTATTTCTACTGAAAGTATAAATGCAAATAGTACATTCTTTACTACTATAGTAAAAGTTCAACACTGGTACTTGGAATGTATGAATGTGGAATGTACTCATCAAATATGAAAATCTAGTTATTACATTACATAAAGCTGACATTTGGCCATTTGATAGTAAAAACTGACAAGGTCAGTATAAAAAAAGTATAATAAAATATATTCATCTCACAGGTTGAGACATTGTGTACAACAGAAAATTGTGCTTCATGGTGGTGCTAGAGGAAAACTCATTAAGTGAAAGTTCACAAGGCTTTATTGTCTTCAGAAAAATAAACATTTACATAATATTTTCTATAAAGATGTGTTTTTCAGTCCTGTACAGTAACATACTCTAAGACTTTAAAACAACACGCTCACACAATCTTCTGGCTTCTCAAGACCACCATCTCTGGCTTTGCTGACCACAAAGATGTCGAGCAAAAATGAAGTGATGGCCTCATGGATGGCTGCAGCATCGTCGTCATCACAAACCTGTGAAATATACCAGAGAGAATTTAACCTACTTTTTGTTTGCTAATGTGAAGAATGCATTTAGCTCTTTGCTCTCCCTCTGAACAGAAATCTGGGTGGAATTACGTGGTTGCTGTGGTAGTTTTGATCCATATACTTATGTAAAAATTGTGCCTGAAAGTCACTCGAAGAACGAAAGTCAATCGAAGATCGAAAGTCACTCGAAGAACGAAAGTCACTTGAAGAGATTGTTAAAATAGTCCAAGTGACTACAGTGGCTCAACCTTAACTTTATGAAGCGTTGAGAATACGTTTTGTGCGCTAAAACAAACAAAAACAAATGACCTTATTCAGCTATTTATTTTCTTCCGTGTGGGACTCTGACGTGAGTTCATGAGAGCATCACAACGCATGTGCAAGAACTGAGAAGATGCTGAAGATAACGTCCTCATAGCCAGAAGCGCTTCACTGTCTGTTTACAAGCAGAGGATGATGCGCACTGTACATAAAACTTTGTAACTTTGTCTTTGTAAATATGTCTGCAGATTTCAAACACTTAAAAAACATTTTATACACTACATCGAGACCTAAAGCATAATCAATGTGTCGAATTCAAATAGCTTACATACACAGTATGTCCCCTGCTTGTAAACAGACAGTGAAGTGATTCCGGCTATGTCAGGACGTCATCTACGTTCTCGCGCATGCGTCGTGGGGCTTTCGTGAACATCAGAGTCCCACACGGAAGAAAATAAATAGTTGAATAAAGACGTTATTTTTGTGTTTTTTTTCACACAAAAAGTATTCTTGTCGCTTCAAAAAGTTAAGGTTGAGCCATTGTAGTCACTTGGACTATTTTAACAATTTCTTTACTAACTTTCTGGGCCTTGATAGATGCAATTACCAATCAGCCTATGGAGGAGTGAGACAGCTCTCAGATTTCATCAAAAATATCTTAATTTGTGTTCCGAAGAACGAAAGTCTTACAGGTTTGGAACGACATGAGGGTGAGTAATTACTGACAGAATTTTCATTTCCAGGTGAACTAACCCTTTAAGTTAAAATTCTGTCAGTTACTCATCCTCGTTGTTCTAAACCCGTAAGATTACACAAATGAAGATATTTCTGATGAAATCTGAGAGCTGTCTCAGTCCTTCATAGACAGCAACGTCATAACCACTTTCAAGGCCCAGAAAGGAAGTATCGTTAAAATAGTTCATGTGACTACAGTGGCTCAACCTTAATGTGATGAAGTGACGAGTATACTGGCCGATGCTGTTCACGTAAGCACAATGATAAATGCATGTGATGCTGATGCAGGAGCTGGCCAACCAGAGGCCAATACTAAGCCGGCGTTTTGAAGTAGAACACGGAAAGGCAATGCTGTGTTTACTACGTGAACAGCGTAGGAGACTGACATAGAAGAGATTAAATAGTTGAATAATATCATTATTTTTGTGTGCACAAAAAGTATTCTTGCCTCTTCATGGCATTAAGGTTGAGCCACTGGAGTCACATAGACTATTTTAACGATGTTTTGACCGCCTTTCTGGACTTTAAAAGTTGCAATGACGTTGCGGTCTATGGAGGGTCAGAAAGTTGTCCGATTTATATCAAAAATAACTTAATTTGTGTTCCGAAGATGAAAGAAGGTCTTACGATTTTGGAACGAAATGAGGGTAAGAAATTAATGACAGAAATTCAATTTTTGTGTGACCCTTTGAGTACAGATATCGGAATGCTACAACATTAAAGTAACTCCTACAATTTTAAAAGTACATGCCTCATTCATGATTTCAAGGGTCTCATCAAGTTTCTTCCCTACAGCTCCTCCCGTCCCCCTGCAGAGTCTCAACAATTTAGGCGTGTATTCGTCCAACTTCCCAAAGAATGTGGACTGTAGTGGCTTCAGTGTGATCCTCCGGAATTCCTCCTCGATCTGAGAAAGAGACCAAGAGAGATGGAGAGACATCATGAGATACTGAAAGAATTAGAGACACAGTGAAAAAGAAACAGAAACAGAATACCAACTAGAAAAAGTAACCCTAGAAAAACACTAGGAACAACATTTAGGTGGCCTGATGTCTGGAAAGACAAAAATAGATTACCATGCAATGCAATGCAACTAATGCAATGGCAGACTTTGAGCAGCCATCAACATATGGTGCATACACGTTAATAAGTCACTTTTTTGACGAAATTTTTGACAGGACTATAAATTTGTTCTGTGAAATGCAAAAAAAAAAAAAAAAAAAGAACAAACAGGACAACTGGAACTTTGCCATTTGAAATGAAATTTTTTGAAATTTTGTCTGGCCCATGAGCTAACTGAGTTATAACTTCACCCCTAGTTTCCTCACTACATTTATTATAGAATTTAAATATAATATATTGAAAGTTACATACCTTTATCCAATGTAGTCAACTTGTCAGTAGAATAACCTGGTAAGGACACAGTGTTATGGTTAGTAACTGAACAATGCAAGAAACCCAAATCGTAGCAAATCATTTAACTATAACTAGAATTAAAAAAATAGTTTCACGTTTTTTTCTCTCCACAAACACTGCAGGTAGTTGACCTGCCGATCAGACAGTTAATTGTCTTTAGTTTCATATCAAATGTTTCTTTGTGTTTGTTTTCTCTCAGAGCTATGAGAAAAGAGTACAGGGAATGCGTCATGCAGAAGGCAGGATTATGGTCACGTAAAATGATTGACAATTGTAAGCGCTCTTTCAGCTTGCGTAGTTCAGTGGTAAATGGAGTAAAGTTATGCATTCTGTATGACGAAATAGTTTGAAAACTAAATCGATATTTCTACAAATGCGCGCACGCTGCAATATTTGACAAATTAATAAATTAATGTCACTACAACCTAGTTTTATCATAAATAGTGTCCAAATATCTGGAGTCCGATCAGGTAAATGTTTTAAGGTGCAGTGAATATTAAACAATAATCTTTCTACGTAAACGGGTTAAATAAAAGGATCATAACAAACATGTATGTCGACTTCTGTAGGGATCCGTTCCATAATGTTGTCAGACACTTTAATAATCTGAGCATGTCAGTGGCGAATAAGCAGGTTTTGTGGATGTAAATTAAAGATACGCAATTACCCATTAACGTAACGTTAGGCCAACTGTTATTTTTTTCGCCTCTGCAAACTGCCAACAAAGATTGTTGTTCCCATCAGTCACTTAAACACAAAAACATATTTTTTTTAATAAGACCCAGATTGAAAAGAAATGACGTTACCTTACATTATTCATGGATGTTTTGAAAATCCACGTGCTTACACTAACTTACATCCCTTATTTCATTGCTGTATTCTAATGTGAGCTTAAAATTACACTAGAACAAACTATTTTATTATCACCACTTGCAAAGTTTCAATTAGGCCTACCGTTAAGCTACAAGTAAAGCAACCTATCAGCGTAACCACATGGTAAGTTAGGCCTAGGCTAATGCTAATTAGAAAATCCACATACAACAATCTTCAAATTACATTTGAATTGAAACCTCGTTTTTGTACAACAATTTGAAAACTGTAAACTAAAGAATGTACCAACCCAAGTAACATTAACTGTTTATTTGCTAACTTTATTCTTACCTTAAGTTCAGTCCGCGTCTTCGTCTTCGTTTGGAATTGCAACTTGCAAGGGGTTTCCAGACCAACGAATCAGGAAGGGGAGGTTTTTTTTTTTAACCGAGTAAATAAAACAAGGTATTGTTTGTTGTGCGTGTGTACCTAAAAAGTTTGGCTGGGATTACTTAGATTAATTTTGTAAAGGAAAAAATGCACATTGTCTTATGTTTTGAACAAATGCAGATTAATTCAAAACTAGATATATTAATGTAAATATACAAACTTAACCTTTTATTGTTGATATCACACATTTTAATTACTTAACATTTACATCCACTCAGATTTATTTTTTTCAGTGTATTAGCAATGACTGTTATGATTCTCTCAGTCTGGGGCAGGCAGTCTAAACTTGCATACCTAATTTACACGCGTGTCTCCACCTCTCGGTAGGTGAGACTCTCACCCTTTTGTCTTGGATGGCTCTTGGAACTGGAGCCGATTGGCCACACCCTCAGTCTAGGGTGTGTTTTCTAAACATGCTTTATTCAGAGTCTCCGCCGCTATGTAATCCCTCCCCTCTTTGAATGTGTATAACTACCATGAATACTGTATTTAGATTAGACTTGATGAACTACAGACTTGGAAGAATAAATCTCTTCTGCTTGTAAGATCCATCTCAAGTCTCCTGGTCTTGCTTCGATGAAGGAATAAAGTTTCCAACATAATTTTCTCCCTGATATTATCAATCTTGTAACCCATACACAAAAGAAAAATATGTAAATATATTTTAAAGTGTCAAAAATATATGTGGCATATATTCCAAATACATTGACGTTGTCCACTTATATTTATCATTTTGAAATATATTCTGAAATATAACAAAAATATATGATGTTAAGTGTGAAATATATTTACATTTATATCATGTAATTTAAAATATATGACAAAATATATGGTCATAAAATGTTTAGCTTGCTAAAGAAGGGTCGAAAATGTATTTTTTAATCATAGTAATTCCTCTACCTTTTCCCCAATACACAACAGTAGGCTACCATATTTCACTACTGTATTATGACACACAGCTATAATAAATACTGTACTTACATTTAAATGACTGCAATGTAAAATGACAGATAGTTGCTTTCCTAGGACTATTAGGCCATATTAGGTGGCACGTACCTAACACTAAGTGCAATTCTTAGATGTATTGTTGTTTTATTGACATCTTTCCTGAAGTCATTTAAATATTGAAAATAT
The DNA here is from genome assembly GCF_951802725.1 of Rutilus rutilus. Lineage (NCBI taxonomy): Eukaryota > Metazoa > Chordata > Actinopteri > Cypriniformes > Leuciscidae > Rutilus > Rutilus rutilus. The sequence continues at coordinate 43,209,154 of NC_140215.1, read as the reverse complement.
GCACAATATTTATGATGCAAGTATAACAATGATACTCCAACAGTGAAGTGCACTTAAACAATAGATAGAACTCAGTTTCTAACACTGCATACACACACTATTAAATATCTGTATTCAATTCTGTAAAAATATGTGTGTTTGATCAGGATTGGAGCTAAACTGTGCAGGACAGTGGCCCCCAGGACCGATTTTGAGAAACCCTGGTCTAAGCCATCTGGGATGCTGAGATGATGAAACTGATCAGGAAGATTATTAATAAAGCAATCAAAGAAGTGGCAGAAGTGATCGGTCTAACATATTTGTAACACGGAGTCGGCTTTGCAGCCTTGGCTAAATGAAGTTTACACGAGACTAGATAATGATCTGAGATGTCATCGCTCTGCTGCAGAATTTCAACAGCATCAACATCTATTCCATGTGATAATATTAGATCTAGAGTATGATTACGACAATGAGTTGGTCCTGACACGTGTTGTCTAACACCAATAGAGTTAAGAATGTCCTTAAATGCATCTTTTTCATTATCGATGTGTATATTAAAATCATCAACAATTAGGGCTTTATCTGCAGCCAGTACTAACTCTGATAGAAAATCAGCAAATTCTTTGATAAAGTCTGTATGGTGCCCTGGTGGCCTGTATACAGTAGCCAGCACAAATTTCAAACGTGATTTATCATTTACACTAGATATTGTTATATTAAGAACCAACACTTCAAAAGAATTATATCTGAAACTAGACTTCTTAGTAATTCTGAAAATATTACTATAAATTACAGCAACACCTCCTTTGCTTTTTAGACGAGGTTCATGTTTATAACCGTAATCTTGCGGGGTGGACTCATTTAAAGTAATATAATTGTTTGGTTTTAGCCAGGTTTCTGTCAAACACAGCACATCTAGGTTATAGTATGTAATCATATCATTAACAATGAGTGCTTTTGAAGTAAGAGATCGAATATTCAGCAACCCGAGCTTTATCATTTGTTCATCCGTATTATATCTGTTTTTTTATTTGTTGAACATCAATTACATTTTTCCCCCTTAGATGGGTTTGGAAGTTTTTTGTATTTCCTAATTTGGGGAACAGACAGATTCAATAGTCTCTATTTGATAATATCTAGATGAAAGAGTCTCTATGTGATGTGATTTATCTGATCTTGGTGACGTGAGACAGCTAGCAGACGGTCGGTTTAGCCAGTCTGTCTGCTTCCTGACCTGAGCCCCAGATTGTCATGTTTGAGCTCTAAGACTATGAGCCATATTACTAGAGAGAAGAGCAGCACCATCCCAGGAGGGATGAATACCATCTCAGGAGGGATGAATACCATCTCTTTTCACAGGTCAGGTCTGCCCCAAAAACTTTTCCAGTTGTCTATGAATTCTATATTATTTCGCGGACACCACTTAGACAACCAGCCATTTAGTGATGATAGTCTGCTAACTATCTCATCACTCCTGCGAACAGGAAGGGGGCCAAAGCAAATTACAGTGCCTGACATCGTACTTGCGAGTTCACACACCTCTTTAACATTAATTTAGGTGATCTCCAACTGGCGAAATCGAACATCATTAGTGCCGATGTGAATAATAATCTTAGAGAATTTACGTTTAGCATTAACGGTTAGCACATTAGCCAGCACTTTTAAATTTGCTTTGATGTCAGGCGCTCTGGCTCCTGGCAAACATGTGACTATGGTAGTCACATGTTTGTGACCCATCAACCACTTCATTGCCCTTTATCCATCCTCCATGATCTTCAAGTCTTTGATTAGCATATTCTGTCATAATAACCTATAAATCGCTCAAGTGGGAACTGTTGTAAGATGCCTACAGAGTGGCATTTGTGTGAAAAGACGGATGCGGCAGATTGAGCAGACTCCCAAATGTGCTCGACTACAACAACTCTTCCTCTTCTCATGGACTCACCCCCTTTATTGCGTATTCCTTTGTTGCGTTGATGTCACTAAACCGGGAGGAAGCTCGTGTAGTCCCTATCAGTCCTTAAAAAGCGGTTTCCGTAAAATAAAATCTCTCCATTTGCTTTGAACTTTGAGTGTTGCAACTTTTCATATGTTGTTTATGCTCAAACAGCAACATTAGTGGTTCCTGTTATGGTTTTGTTTATGTTTATTTTCTGATTAAAAGCAGTATCCAGCTTTATTAAAAGCAAAAGCAAAATGTATATGCTATAAAGTAAAATATGTGAAAAACAACAAGCTTTTACATGTTTATGACAAGTGCATACTGTAAGTACAAGATGCAGCGCATTTTATGACTTGTGAATCAGATACTTCAGTTGACTTGAGTAACACTATGACAACATCTATGACTACTTCTATGCTAATATAGACTGAGCACACTTTTTTTTTTCTTGCAAAACTTTCCCAAAGCCTGATTTAGCCACCATATTAAAAGATTGTGGGTCTTCAGTTGGAGGGTTTGGCTCATTGTCAATCTTTAAATCATGGCAGAACAACACTGGTTCTTTACCGAGACCCAGTCTGTACTGCCACAGATATAAAGACTCGTTTGGCTTCAGCTCAAATGTGAGTTGTTCTTCCTCTTCAGTCGCTTCGTTCCAGGTTTCGTTTTCAGTGCTGACGTGTAAACCTCCATATTCTGAAGAAAAGGAGAACTGCAACTTCACAATTAATGCAGCAAGAGCTCCAGATTCAATCGAGGCTGACGTGGCTATCTTCCAGTTGTGTGTGATCTGGGACATCTTCTCCTTAGTGTAGCCAACCTTTTTATTGATTTTCTTTTGCCATGTTACTGGTTTATTGCTATCATTAGTTATAGTTTTAATACTCTCCCAAATGCCAAAGGATGGGCCTTTAGTTACGGACAGCCCACCAGGAAGGAAGTTAAGAACATCGGGATGAACAGAATAGACAGCAGTGCGCTGATCTTTGTTGAAGTTGGTACCTTTGTAGTACTCGACTCCCGACTCTGAGACTGGCTTGAGGAAGTAGTAGTGGTCTGGCACGCCCCAGTAATAGAGGCCGTTTCTGCAGTTGGGATGCAGGTCGTATTCTACAGCTTCCGAGTCGTAATTCAGGTTTGTTGTTCTTCGGTAAGTGCCCTTTTCTTGGAAGATGATGTAAAACTTGCCAAAGGCTGAGAGGTAGAGGTCTCCACCCCGGCAATTGGGATGAAGGCTGTAAACTTCAGCATCGCTGTCTTTCTCGAAGTTGGTGACTCTGCGGTAGGAACTGCCCTTGATGATGTAAAAGTAGCTGTCTTCACTACCAATGTAATGGTCTCCATTTTGGCAGGAAGGGTGCAGACTGAAAATAGTGGTGCCATAACCTTTATTTAAATTGCTTGACTGCATGTACCAGCCGAGATCAGAGCGGATTATATAATAGTAGTAATACACTCTACAGATGTCAGTGCCTTTTGCTTTGCTCCTGGGAATAATGCTGTTCATCGTGCCTGAACCTGCAACACAGAATAAACCAAACATTCAATCTCCACACCAAATGAATGCTGTTACTTTAGCCCTTCTATAGATTAAGCTCACTAATTACCAAAACAGCTTTATACAGTAGGTAGTCAACCAGAATGCCTATTACCACTGCACTAGCCGGCACGGCAAAGCCACCGTAGCAAAAATAAACCAGTCGCATTTCAAAGTCGTTCGCGAAATGACCGCCAGATGGCGGAAAGGGACATTTTGCAAAACAGTAGCAATCAGGGCCGTACCTCTGTTGATACAGTCAATTGCAAGCAAATATGCAAATGCATCCTTTTGTATGCCTGCGATGAAGATCTTTATTAGTTGAACATGCTGTCTGTGAATAATTCCACAGGTAGGCCTATAGCTAGATTCGATTTCAGTTCATTCAGGTAATTAATTTTACAATGCCACGATACCACTTGTCAAGTCAAGTCACCTTTATTTATATAGCGCTTTTTACAATACAGATTGTTTCAAAGAAGCTTCACAGTGATAACAGGAAAATAATGTAACAAAATTGTTTTAGCCGTAAAGCAGATCTAGAAGAAAGTCATTGTCCAGTTTAACCCTCTGGGGTCTAAGGTGTTTTTGGGGCCCTTGGGATGTTTTGACATGCTCTGACATTTGTGCTTTTTTCAGTTATTTATAAACATGTTAATGGAAAAGGTGTAAATTCACTCTATATAGCACAAACAGGGCTACCATAATATGTGAGCAACATGTATGTACATGTTTGTATTTTTAAGAGAATAATGTTTATGCGTGGTTATTGAAAAAAATTAAAATGAAAGTTGCTGAAATAAGACCACAAAACTCATACTAAATATGTGTCCACAAGACTTTTGACTAATGGATGTTGTCGCTTCGAGTTCTGGCTTCAAAATTATGTGAAAATAGTCTTGCTTTATCGTTCACATAAAACAATACATTGATTTAAATTGTGTAAGACAGGTTTTGCTTGGAAAGCCAATATGCGAGGGGGGCGTAAAGGGGGAGTAGTTTACACCTGAGAATACAATGTCCCACCCATTATGCATAATGAGCCATTCATTCAGGTGTGACACTGACTGAGCCACAATGCAAGGACAAAAGATATATTTAGAAGAAGACTTATATTGACCATTTAAGATTTTGCTTACATCCATCTTGTAAATATGTTTTGCTATTTTATTAAAAAGGTTACAATTACAACAATAATTACAATTTCAACAATATTTCAAGTGTACTCTTTCTTTGTAAAAAAAAAGATTATAGGCCTACATTTTATCATATGTATTCATTAGCTTGAATATAGCCAACATTGGAACATCTAACATCTTAGTTTATGACTTTATTTTTGACTAAAATAATATTTTCAGAATCAGAATCAGAATCAGAAAGAGCTTTATTGCCAAGTGTGCTTGCACCCACAAGGAAATTTTCTTGGTACTGAAGCTTCCAGTGCACATATACAAATACAAATACAACAAGAACATAGTAATACAAATTCTAAGAATGAAAATATATAAAAAATAAATAAAAATAGTATAAAAGTAAAAAAGTAGGGTCACAGTTGGGTTTAGTCTGAATAAACATTTACAGATTATGAACATATTTACAGTATTTTGAGTAGTATGAATAATATAAATATCACCTGAATTAGAGAATATTACACTAGACAGTGGGAGTCTAGCGCATGTTACAGATTATAAACATATTTACAGTATTTTGAGTAGTATGAATAATATAGATATAAATATCACCTGAGTTTATTGCACTAGACAGTGGGAGTATCGCACTTACAGGCATATGCTTTGGGGGGCATGTTAAGTGTTCAGAAGGGAAATGGCCTGTGGAAAGAAACTGTTCCTGTGCCTGGAAGTTCTTGTGGCCAGTGATCTGTGTCGCCGTCCTGACGGTAACGGTTCAAACAGGGGGTGTCCAGGGTGAGTGGAGTCTGTGATGATTTTACCTGCTCTCTTCCTCACTCTGGAAGAGTACAGGTCCTGGAGGGTTGGCAGGGGGGCACCAATAATCCTCTCTGCAGTCCGGACTGTCCGGACTGCTATTTTATATATATATATAGAACATATGAGCAGAAATTGCTAAACAAAAGCTTATTTGATGTGGCAGTATATTCTACAGTAAAAACTGTACCCAAATCTAGTCAACAAAATGTTCTTTCATATTTCGCCTGACTGTAACGGTGTTTTTATGAAATATTAGGGCATATAAATGTTAATTTGCAGTTTAATACGTTGCTTATACAAAGACATTTTATTTCAACATATTTCAGTCGATTTTTACTCATCTCAGTATAGCAAAGCATTTTAGTTGATTAAAGCGGTTTATTCTTTCACACACAGATACGCGATTCATATTTAGGCTAAACAGTCTTTACAAATATGTACCCTTCATTCATCTCACAGAAACGCGATTCATATTATAGAAACGCGATTCATCTTTTTGCGGTTTACATAGGCCTACACTAACGTTATTCCATAACGTTATTCCACATTAACACTTGAGAAAAGATAACTTAGCCTACCTCACTCCTCAGCGGGATCTATTGCTCCTCATATCAGCACTGTTCTGAGGAAACTTTTCTCCAGGATTATTAGGTAGGCTATATTATGCCTCACTCGCGGCGCGCTGTGTTTACAGCTGATGTGTGGGCATTTCACAGGTTTGCATGGATTGCCTCAGTCATTTGCGTTTGAATAGCGCGCGCTCTCCAGGGCGTGGTCACATTACATTTGAATGAGCTCTAATGAGCTCGACTGGAATCGCTCTCTTTTAATACAGATTTCACAAGATGAGAATATTTGTTTTTTATATAAATTACTTCATTTAAAAGAAGAGAATTCAAGCTTAATGCCTGTGTGTCTGTATGCCTGTTTGACTGAGTATTCGCTGAGTTACAGTTCATTTTCGGACGCGTTTCAGAATGGACTTCACTGACAGAGAGAAGGCAGAACTCGCTTCACATTTTTTTTTCTTTATTTGGCAAAAAGCACAACACTTTGTTTTTATTGTGAGTATACACAAAAATAATACACACTTAACAGGATCGATTGATGTATGAAACTTGTTTGTAATATCAAAGTCAACAGAGCAAAATGAATCTCTTTTGAACTGATAAGAAAAAAAGCGAGCTGGTATCGCCGGCGATATCGCCGACCCCAGGGGGTTAAGTTCAAGTTAATTTCTGTTGTAAAATCTTTAGTTATTAATTTAAAGGGCACCTATTATGCAAAATTCACTTTTACATGGCGTTTGAACATAAATGTGTGTTGGCAGTGTGTGTACACAACCACCCTATAATAATAAAAATCCATCCAATGCTTTTTTTTAAATCCCCATAATTCATAAGCACTGTCTCAGAACAAGCCGTTCTCAGATTCAGGGCAATGTGACGTACTTTTGCACAAGCCCCGCCCACGACTGGTGACTGACACTGCAGTTTGAGCATAGACCCGCCCTGAGTGAGCTGTACACAAGCCCCGTCCACGACTGTTGACGGACACTGCAGTTTGAACATAGACCCGCCCTGAGTGAGCTGTAAAACAGGCCCCGCCCACGACTGTTGACGGACACTGCAGTTTGACCATAGACCCGCCCTGAGTGAGCTGTAAAACAGGCCCCGCCCACGACTGTTGACGGACATTGCAGTTTGAGCATAGACCCGCCCTGAGTGGGCTGGACACAGTCCGCCATTGTTTCGACGCTGGAGCAGCTGTAGACAAGAATGTCTCCTAAGCGATTGAGGTGTTTTGTTGTTGGATGTAAGAATGAACATAGCAATCTTCATTTACTCTCGTTGTTATTCGAGGATGGATTAGTACAACTGTTCGTGATCCAGCTTACGGTCTTCAGAGCAACAGGCCTAACGTCAACCAATCATCATGCTTCATCAAAATCCAATCCACATTCATCCAGTATTTGATTAACCCCCTGGGGTCGGCGGTATCGCGTTTTTCCTTAGTGCAATAGAGACTCTAAATACTCTGTTGACTTTGATCTTCCATACACGTTTCATACATCAATCGATCCTGTTAAGTGTGTATTATTTTTGTGTATACTCACAATAAAAACAAAGTGTTGTGTATATATATATATATATATATATATATATATATATATATACACACAAGGATAGATGTAAACAAAATCTTCTCTTTAAATAATTTGATTATGCTTTATTAGTGACACATTTGGGTAGAGAATATATTCCAAATCTGAAAATACAGTATGAGAACAATTAACTGCACAATTACTAGAAATGTTTACCTTGGATATTATACAATTTGCAAGCACAATTTGTGGAAAAAACAACAACAACTGTGAACCAATTATATATATATATATATATATATATATATATTGTCCTTGCATTCTTTCTTGTGGCTCAGTCACACACCTGAATGAAAGGCTCATTAAGTATGCAGCCTCATTATGCGGGGGCATTGTCTCCTCAGGTGTGAATCACGCCCACCTTTTGCCTTTCCAAACAAAAAGTGTCTTACAAAATTTAAATCAGTGTATTGTTTTATGTGAATTGTTACCCAGCCAGCAATGACATGTGGGGCCCAGATGAGGGCTTCATGGGCGGCAAATGTGGGCCCCATTATGGGCTTGCACCCGGGATCCACATTGGGGCAAGCCGTGGAAGCCCAGACATACTAAAAGTGGGACCTGTAAGGGTACTGCATGGGTCTTAATTGGGCAATTCATGTCAGACCCATTTGGGCCCCACCTGCCCAAATGGGTCTAAAGTGGGCTTGCACCCGGGATCCAACCATGGCTACCCAGATGGGCTTTAAATGGGCTCTGTAAGAGTCTTATGTGGGTCCTAACTGGGCAATTCATGCCAGACCCATTGGGGCCCCACCTACCAAAAGGGGTTTAAAGTGGGTTTGCACCCAGGATCCAGCCGTGGATGCCCAGATGGGCTTTAAAAGGGATCTATAAGGGTGTTATGTGGGATCTTAACCGGGCAATTCATGACAGACCCATTTGGGCCCCACCTGCTTAAAGGGCGTTTAAAATGGGCTTGCACCCGGGATCCACACGGGGGCCAGCCGTGGATGCCCAGATGGGTTTTAAGTGGGACCTGTAATGGTCTTATGTGGGTCTTAACTGGGTAATTCATGTCAGACCCATTTGGGCCCCACCTGCCTAAAGGGGTTTAAAGTGGGCTTGCACCAGGATTCAACAGTGAATGCCCCTATGGGCTTAAAGTGGGCTCTGTAAGGATCTTATGTGGGTCCTAACTGGGCAATTCATGCAAGGCCTATCTAAGCCCAACCATGCCAAGTGGTTTAAGGAAACAATCTAAGAAAAACTAAAAATGAGGAATGAATATAAGTTCAAGATAAATACAAGACACTTGACGCTTTGAACTGCAAGAAATATATTGTTAAATTGAACAACAAAAATGATCTTTAAAAAACAATTTAAATGTCAAAATGTAACAGGTACCGTAGCAACGGCACCGTGGATAACAGATTAATTCCTGTAAAACAGGAGAGAAACGAGGAGACAGTGTTATCAGTTTTCATTTATTTTCTGAATTTTCTTCAGCAATCACATCTCTATTGTTAAGTATCATTGTATGTTTCACATATTATATGTTCAGTGTCTTTTTAACATTACAATGAATTTTCAGTGTCCATGTCAATGCAGAATCCATATTAAAATAAACCTCTTTCCACCAAATGCATGTTCACTTACTCTTCATGCTTGTATTTTATACTATTTATCAAAATGAAATGTAAAGACAATGGTAATATTCACCAGCTTTTTTTTAGATACTTAGAATCTTCCATTCACAGTATTTTATCAGTATCATGTTAATACAGTACTGCAAAATCATGCTCAGAAATCATAAAGTGATTAAAATGTAACTTTTAACCTCGTTTTAAACTGTAAACATTTTTGTATAAACTCATTGAGCAAAAAAACATTTCCAACAGATGGTGGGAAACTGACATACAGTGAGCTAAACATATCTGTTAACATTACAAGCTCAAAAAAATATCTTCATGTACATATATATACACGGGGAAAGTGTGTGTTGAGCTGACTTGCTCTCTAGTAATGTCTCTCGACCGTTACTCTGTAGGACTTTGCCCTCTCGTTTCAACTCATTTCAAACTAAATCAAAAACAGACCCTAACGAAACTCATTTCACTAAAAACAGTTCACTCATATCTCACATACATTTCAGCATAGATAAATGCTACTTCTGAGGTGTTTTTATGCAATTACCCACCTGTAAAACAGGAGAGAAACGAGGAGACAGTGTTATCAGTTTCGAGCTCTCTGCAGTAATGAAAAACCCGCGCAACTCACGCAGCTACAGTAACTCGTCACTCTACACTGCCCCTACTGGCCTGGAGCAAACACTACACAATTCACTTTAAGTCAGGAAAATTCACATTAAAAATAAAACAATTGGGATACTTGTTTAAAAAAAAAATATATACAATCACTTGTTTCAAATAAAAGACAATAATTGTGAATATTCTTAAAACACAAATACAACACTTTTGTGGTCGTCACAACAACATACCGGTAAACAAATCAAAAATATATTTTAATTAAAAAAAAATCTCTGAAAAAAAACATCTCTCCAAAAAATACATTAATACAAAATTATTACATCGAACAACAAACATAATCTTTAAAAAACAATTTAAATGTCACAACATACTGGTAAATAAATCAAAAATATATTTTTATATATATTATCCCAGTTCAAACCCATGCCCACTTTGCCCATAAATGTACCATGCAGGACCCATATATGTGTTCCCAGTTCAAACCCATGGCCACTTTGCCCATAAATGTACCATGCAGGACCCATATATGTGTTCCCAGTTCAAACCCATGGCCACTTGGCCCATAAAAATTCTATGCAGGACCCATATATGTGTTCCCAGATCAAACCCATGCTCACTCGGCCCATAAATAAACCATGCAGGACCCATATATGTGTTCCCAGATCAAACCCATGCCCACTTGGCCCATAAATAAACCATGCAAGACCCATATATGTGTTCCCAGTTCAAACCCATGCCCAATTGGCTCATAAAAATTATATGCAGGACCCATATATGCATTCCCAGTTCAAACCCATGCCCACTCGGCCCATAAATATGCCATTCAAGACCCATATATGTGTTCCCAGATCAAACCCATGCCCACTTGGACCATAAATATGTCATGCAAGACCCATATATGTGTTCCCAGTTCAAACCCATGCCCACTTGGCCCATAAAAATTCTATGCAGGACCCATATGTGCATTCCCAGTTCAAACCCATGCCCACTTGGCCCATGCCTGTCCCTTATGGGGCCCATGTAATCAGCTCATATGGGCTTCCTATGTGGGACTCGTACTACAAAACCTACATGGGACCCGCTGATTTCACCCAGCCAAAGCCCATGCCCACACAGTACCCATGGAACCCGTAGTTAACCCATCTGGGCCCCACGTGTCATTGCTGGCTGGGTAGGCAGGATGATTTTCACATCATTCTGAAGAAAAAACTCTAGGCGACAAAATGCATTATTCAGAAGTCTTATTGACACATATAGTATGTGTTTTGTGGCCTTATTTCAGACATTTTTGTTTTTTGTTTTTTCAATAACCATGCATAAACATTATTTTCTCAAAAATACAAACATGTACATACAGTGAGGAAAATAAGTATTTGAACACCCTGCTATTTTGCAAGTTCTCCCACTTAGAAATCATGGAGGGGTCTGAAATTGTCATCGTAGGTGCATGTCCACTGTGAGAGACATAATCTAAAAAAAAAAAATCCAGAAATCACAATATATGATTTTTGAACTATTTATTTGTATGATACAGCTGCAAATAAGTATTTGAACACCTGTCTATCAGCTAGAATTCTGACCCTCAAAGACCTGTTAGTCTGCCTTTAAAATGTCCACCTCCACTCCATTTATTATCCTAAATTAGATGCACCTGTTTGAGGTCGTTAGCTGCATAAAGACACCTGTCCACCCCATACAATCAGTAAGAATCCAACTACTAACATGGCCAAGACCAAAGAGCTGTCCAAAGACACTAGAGACAAAATTGTACACCTCCACAAGGCTGGAAAGGGCTACGGGGAAATTGCCAAGCAGCTTGGTGAAAAAAGGTCCACTGTTGGAGCAATCATTAGAAAATGGAAGAAGCTAAACATGACTGTCAATCTCCCTCGGACTGGGGCTCCATGCAAGATCTCACCTCGTGGGGTCTCAATGATCCTAAGAAAGGTGAGAAATCAGCCCAGAACTACACGGGAGGAGCTGGTCAATGACCTGAAAAGAGCTGGGACCACCGTTTCCAAGGTTACTGTTGGTAATACACTAAGACGTCATGGTTTGAAATCAAGCATGGTACAGAAGGTTCCCCTGCTTAAACCAGCACATGTCAAGGCCCGTCTTAAGTTTGCCAATGACCATTTGGATGATCCAGAGGAGTCATGGGAGAAAGTCATGTGGTCAGATGAGACCAAAATAGAACTTTTTGGTCATAATTCCACTAAACGTGTTTGGAGGAAGAAGAATGATGAGTACCATCCCAAGAACACCATCCCTACTGTGAAGCATGGGGGTGGTAGCATCATGCTTTGGGGGTGTTTTTCTGCACATGGGACAGGGCGACTGCACTGTATTAAGGAGAGGATGACCGGGGCCATGTATTGCGAGATTTTGGGGAACAACCTCCTTCCCTCAGTTAGAGCATTGAAGATGGGTTGAGGCTGGGTCTTCCAACATGACAATGACCCGAAGCACACAGCCAGGATAACCAAGGAGTGGCTCTGTAAGAAGCATATCAAGGTTCTGGCGTGGCCTAGCCAGTCTCCAGACCTAAACCCAATAGAGAATCTTTGGAGGGAGCTCAAACTCCGTGTTTCTCAGCGACAGCCCAGAAACCTGACTGATCTAGAGAAGATCTGTGTGGAGGAGTGGGCCAAAATCCCTCCTGCAGTGTGTGCAAACCTGGTGAAAAACTACAGGAAACGTTTGACCTCTGTAATTGCAAACAAAGGCTACTGTACCAAATATTAACATTGATTTTCTCAGGTGTTCAAATACTTATTTGCAGCTGTATCATACAAATAAATAGTTAAAAAATCATACATTGTGATATCTGGATTTTTTTATTTATTATTATGTCTCTCACAGTGACATAAATCTGACAATTTCAGACCCCGAATTTCAAAGTGGGAGAACTTGCAAAATAGCAGGGTGTTCAAATACTTATTTTCCTCACTGTACATGTTGCTCACATATTATGGTAGCCCTGTTTGTGCTGAATAGAGTGTAATTATACCTTTGCCATTAATATGTTTATAAGCAACTGAAAAAAGCACAAATGTAAGGGCATGTCAGAACATCTCAAGGACCCCAAAAACACCTTAGACCCCAGAGGGTTAACTGATCTGAGCCAAGACATAAATCAGATCAAATCTCATACAGTTTCTAAATACATTTCTGCTCTATCCCTCATTGTCATGCATCTAATCAACAGTATTTTGATCTGATTTTGGCTCAGTTGGTATCTGACACATCACATGATTCACCATAGACTTGATATACACATGCTTTTAAGATTAGCAGTGCCCTCGATCTAACACAACAGGGACAGAACAGGATTCGCAATCAAAGTGAATTTGGGCTAGAATAATCTGCTGATTCACAGCTCTACTGTTCCATCTATCCTGTCCAGATCAATTTTTGTAGGCAACTTTAAGAATAGAAATTTAGCAGTTTAAGTATTAATGCCTTGCAAGGACTTCACAATACAAATTCTTTCAAATCATTAGAAATTCATTCAATCGTGAAAAAGGACTGAGAGAACCCTAAAATGAAATAGGCTATGAGAGAAAACAAGAGTCTCTATCATCTCAAAATCATTAATTTCTTCTTCCCACAAATAATATTGTGAGGAAAACACTAATAACAAACAGAGGTTGATCAATCCTATATTGTTCTTCCCGTATTTCCTAAAAATGCAAGGCTATGCGAAATATGGCAAAAATCGCGGCACGGAAATATAATTATTACTTTCTCAACAGACAGTTAAGATTAACTTGAGAATGAATTGATCTATCTGGAGAAATCCCGGACGAGCCTCCAAAGCTGTTAGATTTTAAACACTATTTTCTAAGCCTCATTCTCAGTTGTTCTTTTTCACTCATTGTCTGTTTATTTATTTGACAGGGACAAAGCATAGCCTGGCAAGCCAGACCTACATCAAGATGTTTAGTCTGGAAACTCACCATAGACACGGCTCAATCCGAGGGGCGGGATAAACGGCTGTCTTTCAAATTCCCTCTGCACGCAATAGGACAGCGCTTCAACCAATCAGAGCATTTTCCCAACAGCGGAGCTAACGTTAGTTGATAGATTCAACTTTTGAATCTGGCCGGCAAAACTATGAACACATCTTCCTTTTTAAGAATGACTTAAGTGCTGTTCTTTGCTCTTTTCTGAAAGAAAAACTTAACTCCAAGTCCTCCAGAGTCGCAGCCAAAGCCGATTCGAAAGACTGTTCGCCAGCGGCAGCAGCCATTCTTTGTTTACAAGTAGCAGGGAACCGTCGCAACTCTGTCGTCATTATGTTAAGCCCGCCCCTCCTACTCTATACACGATGTGATTGGCCTGACCTGAGTTTGGTTTTTCCAGCTCGAAAGTCAACGGAGAGTTGCTAGACTACCCTGGCTGCAAAATCAATTTTGCTGCCGCTAGGGTGCGTCTAGATTTCTAGGCTAGACAAAGCATGTTAATGAACACTAATATAAAATACAAAACATAAACAAGCCCAGACAGATACACACAATAACTAATATTCAGCTATAGCCTACACACACAACACTACATAAAAGACAATGCCCCAAACACATTATTACAATTTCTAAGTCAAATGTTTACACAACTGATTCGTCATAAGCCACTTTTTCAGATGATCTTTAAAAGTGTGATAAGTAGAACTTTGTCTTATTGACTGCAGTAAAACATTCCAATATTTGCTCCATATTACAGATAATACTTTCTGACCAAAAGATGTTGGCCTATATGGCACTTCACAATCTCCTCTAATGAAAGACCTGGTACCAACACCACAATCTGTCCTCTGCTTTATAAACTCATTTAACAGAGGTGAGGCAAGGTTATGCAGGACCTTATGAATAAAATAGGCATATTTGAATTTTTTTACTTTTTCAAAACTCAAATTGTGTATAAAATGAGAGGGTTCTTTTATCCAACACTTTTATCGCTTTCTTATACAGTGATTCTATTAACTTTAGAGTTGTGTTACCTATAAACGACCAACTATTAACCTCAACCTTTCTGCAGCCGTGTGGGTTGTATAGTACCCCACTTTCCTCTAAGAGTGCAAGTCACTGCTTTGTTTCTGCATCGCTCAGCTAGCTCTGAGGAAAGCTCAGCTAAACATTCCTCTTGCTCTGCTGTCACTGTCAGCACATTTACCTTCCTAATATCCTTTAAAGACCTTTTCTCACTGCCACTCATGGATTCTCTTCTTGGACAGAGGAAATTATCATAGTGCATTTTCTTTTCTGTAGTCTCTATTCATACACAAGAATGTGTCTCTGTAGTCGGTGTCACCCTCATGACATCCAAGACGCTTCTCACATGCTCCAATTGTAATAATGCATGCAGGGAAGCTGAAGACAGAAGACTCAGGTTCTCACAAAACATTAAGACATTTAGTTTTTACTCAAAAAGCACACAAACACATCTAAACATAACAGAAACTGAACAAAGAGTGAAGGCAAGGGTGAGGCTTAAATAACAAACTGAAACGAGCTAATAAATGACACACAGCTGAAACCAATGAACTAATAATGACGTAACCATGGAAACGAAAACAAACATAACCCTGACACCAATCTTCCTCAGAGCAGCTTACTTTCAACAAGCTTTAGCTTCTTACAGAAGACTATGTTTTTTATCTGTTATTTTGAAGGTTTTGAAAGTTTAAAAAAAATATTGAAAAAGGACTGCAGTTGAAAATTAGCCTGCTGACTAACACTGGCACATTTACAGAAAATATGTTTACTGTGTGTTGTCATTATTAAAAAAATAAATAAATAAATGCTTGTCTTTGATTTACAGCTGACCCATTCTGAGCTGTTCGAGTTTCTCAAGAAAGTATTCCTTTTTCCTTAAAAACTTCAAAAGGAGGTCAAAGTGATTCTCTGGAGTTTTGAGGAGACTGGGGAGTGTGTGCGTCAGCAGGACTTAGCTGTGGTCCAGGTACCTTAAGCCTGGTTCACACGGCAGGATAATTAGGCCGATTTTAGCCCCGATTCACCCCTTCCGGCAATCTTAAAGGAACACTCCACCGTTTTTTGAAATAGGGCTTATTCACATTCTTTCCTACATTTAGATAGGTGTGCAAATGCATTTTTGTCTCAGTGCATGCATTGTTTTAGTTTGACAGGGTCGGCGTTAGCTTAGCTTAGCACAATGAATGGAATCCTTTGTTGCCAGTTAGCATGGCCTGAGTAAAAGTGATCAAAAAAAAAAAAAAACCCACGTAATTACTTCTTGTGGCCTGCGTATTCACAACGAGTACAAGAAGCGATCCAGATTAACACTAGGCGATTTCCTAGGCAGATATTGACTTGGGACTATATTAGGGGGAAGCACAGGCGAAGCACTGCTGCTTAGGCGAAGCACTGCTAGTTCGGCGCTGAGATCTCACGCAACACATGAAATCCCACGACATCCGTCAACATACCGGCGTGCAACGCGTCAAAAAAACAGATGAAGAAGAACATACCAGCGTGACCTGCACCGAGTGTCTTCGCTTTTGGATTCTTTATTTTGTGAAGTTACAGCAAACATGGTAATTACCTGCGTAGCAAAAGGTTGTGAGAATAAGCAAAGGACATACACGAATGTAATGTTTCACAGAATTCCTTCAAATCTGGAACTGAGAAATAAATGGCTAGCAGCTCTGGAGATATGTACTTCAACGCCTCTCAACAAAATAAATCAGTATCGTGTTTGCGAAGAACATTTTGCACCAGAGGACTACTTAGAAAAAATGGAATATGGGTCCAGAAAGACGGTAGCAGTACTACGTCTGAAAGATACGGCCGTCCCATCTATTTTCAAAGCACAGGCAGAACAAAGTGCACATGTAAGTTGTCTTTTATTTGTCTTCCTTATGTTAATCTGTCTTTATTCGGTTGTAAAATAGATGCTGCACTAGACTACGGATAGACTAGAATACTATCTAGACTAGACTACGAATCTCATGTTGAATTCAACCTGTTTAGCATGAACAAACAAACTAAAATAAAAATCGCTGTTATCGTGACCTGTAAAATGAAATGACTGAGGGCTAAGTTTTCTATATTTTTCTCTCAACGAGTTAGACTCAGGAGTTTTAGTATAACTACTAGAGAGGAGAAGGCTACTAGCATTTTGACCAAAGGATGTAGCAGAACAGTATTCATTGTTTATGTAACACACACACATACACACATACATATATATATATATATATATATATATATATATATATATATATATATATATATATATATATATTATTATTTTTTTTTTTTTTTTTTATAGATCCTATACTGTCAGTTGACAGAGTAGTACATTAGCACTGGTAGTAACTCTAGATAATGTAGGCTGGAGGCCTTATCTTTCTTCACCAAACACTGATAGTGTCCAGTCTCTAATTTCATAATGCATAATCAGTTCTATGATACTACCTTCACCTTGCTCTAATGAATGGCAAGGAATATCCAATATGACATTGCATTCATGTGATGTTGAATCATGTTCCTGTAGGTTTTGCCTTTGTAGAGTAACACTTTTCATTTATTGTGACAATCAGGTTAAACTGAGTGATGAACTGCAAGAGCTATCAGAACCTGAGGAATCCTTTGACCAATTTGTGGATTTACCACAATCAACCCCCCAGAAATCCCAAACTGCCATGTTCAAAGTTCCATTGCCTTTGCAACTGACGACTTCTGCACAGATAGCAACATGTACTAAGCCATGGATTGCCCTTGCACCCACATGGACACAACAATCGGTAGGCTGATGAACCCTTTTTCATGTTTCAGTTACATGTACTGTATGAATGCAAAAACTACTAAATAACATGAAATATATTTATTTTGCAGGACAGTGCGTCTTTGTCCTCCATGACGGCTGTGTGCGGTCCAAGAATGAGTCTAACCTTTGATGTGAGTGGCCAAGTTGCGTGATATCTTTGATTCATGATTGAAATTATGAAAAGGTTACAGTGTTTTTTTTTTATTCATTATGCTGGTATTTACGTGAAACGCGTTCAAATGCAGGCATAGAGCAGTCAAATGAATGCCAGTTCACTCTAAGTAATTTTATGTGAGGTGACAAACACATTGTACTCAAACACTAGAATGCAAATGTGAGTAATAACATAATTCAATGTGGATTTTTCAACAACAGGAACCACACCATATTGTATCTGGTGAAATGGACATCAGCTCAACATCTGCCTTTGATGTCAGCATGACCTCAGAGCCGGCTACTGACCCAGCGGACATCAGTTTTGTTCCTCTATCAAGCCCCTCCACCTCCACCACAGGAAGCTCAGCAAGCCTGTCAGGACCACACCGAGGATGGAAGGAAAGGAAGTGGATGGTAAACGAGACCAAACTAATGGAACTCTTTCAAAAATGTACAATTTGCGGAGTAGCAATGTGCGACCTCAACCAGAACATAAAAACATTTGCCAGCAGAATACAAATCACATGGAAATGCAACAATGGACACACTGGGGAATGGGAGTCATGTCCCAATACTCGGGGAATGGCTGAAAATAACCTCCTTTCAGCAGCAGCCACACTTTTCACAGGTGCAACATACACAGACATTGCAGACTGGGCTGGGCTATTGAATCTTCAGCTACCACAAAAATCCGCATTTTACACCATACAGTCAAGCTACCTCATTCCTGTCATCAGCGAAGCCTACAAGAAGCAGGAAAGCATCATCAAAGCCAGACTCATCGGCCATACTCTGGATGGTGAGGGTGTGCATGTCTGTGGGGATGGGAGGAGCGACAGCCCAGGCCATTCATGCAAATACACCACATATTCATTCATGGAGGACTCTACCAACCAAATTGTTGTTTTTGATTTGATTCAGGTAAGCAAAAAAACAAAAACAGTCAATAATGGACATAAACATTTATTAAATATGGTCTAAAATGTCATCATGTGTAACCTTGTCCCCCTTAGGTGACCCAAGCCAAAAATTCTGTCGCCATGGAACCAATCGGTTTCAAAAAAGGTCTGGATAAGCTTTTAGATGAAGGGATTAATGTGAAAGTGGTGACCACAGACCGACATCCCTCCATCAGGAAGATGATGCGAGAAGACTATCCGGACATCGCACATCAGTTTGACCCATGGCATGTAGCAAAGGGTAAGCCTATTAGTCTGATTATATGCCCAACCCCTAATACTTATTCTCCTTTGTTCTCTGTGATACTCTGTGTTTGACAGGTACCATTGGAGAATAAAATATTGTATGTGTGTTGTCTGAGGTCCACTTTCATTCTAACATTTTTCTGTTATAATTCAGGAATAAAAAAGAAATTGGTTATGGCCTCTAACCGTAAACATTGCAAGGACCTTGCTCCGTGGGTAAGAAGCGTGAGCAACCATATGTGGTGGAGCTGTAGCTCCTCTAAAGGAGATGAAAAGGTACAAGCTTATTGAATAGATGTAAAATGCACAGTACAACGGCTATTATCACAGACAGTTGACACAAACAACATTATAGCATGCATTTTTTCAGATTAATTTTGAAAGGAATGTAATGGAATATGTAAAAAAAAAAATCTGTTTGTGCTCTAATGTAATTATCAGGAGTTGCTTAGACGATGGACGTCCATCCTCCATCACATATGTGGTGTCCATCGATGGGAGGAAAACGGAATTGAATACAAGTGCTACCACGCTGACCTCTCATCAGATGAACAACGGAAGAAGAAATGGTTGCCTCAGGACTCACCTGCCTACAAAGCTCTCTATGAAGTTGTGTTGAACACGCGTCTACTGAAAGATCTGAAGCAAATGGCGCTGTTCAAGCACACAGGTATGTCTAAGCAATTGAGGGGCCATACCCGGAAATTTTACCAGTGCTTACATTTTACACTAGTCAACTTGAATATTTCTACTATTGTACAGATCAAGCACCCAACTTTCAGTAACTTGTATACATTTTCTAATGTCCACTGTCAATTTTGATTTGTTTTAACAGGACAACTCGAGGTTTTCCACAACGCCCTGTTGAAGTACTGCCCGAAGCGCCTGCATTTTGAGTACCATTCCATGCAGGCACGCACAATGTTGGCCATTATGGACCACAATGAAAATCATGACTCACCACGTAAACCGGAAGCAACAACAAGTGGTAAGTACCTAAAATATACCAATTATAAGTTCTCCGATGACCAATTGAAGATTGTTACTTTTCATATCTAAAATGGATTAGGTAAATTATGTTCGCACTCTGATAAACTAGAACCTGAACCACGTTTTACATTTCAGCAATAGAAATGTCTATTGATTTTAAAGTAATATCTGGCCTTGACTTATATCAGACCAAATTAATGTTTTATAATGTAACAATACTTGTTCTGATAATGGATATCCGACTGACCAAATTATTATAACTCATCCATGACCGTTTTAATTTTAGGCCTCCCAAGACACAACATTGTGTACCAAAAACAGTCAAAACAGTGGATTGCAAGACCTATTTACACAAAGACAACCCAAAATTTCAGAGATGACCTTATGGAGGATGTTCTTAAAAGAAGACTAGACCCATCGATCAAATATAAAGACTCATCATCTCGCATTCAAGTCCCGTGCCTGGCAGCAAATATTGGCCTCCATCCAAAACCCAGCAAGGAGGATGTCATAGAAGGCCACACATCAAGATTCAACTGTTAGTTTTAGACCTTCAGTGCCTTATCCAAAACATATTTGTGTATTTTTATTTTCATATGGTTATTCATAATAATAAATAACAGTGTTTCTCAGTTTTCTCTCTGTTTTCTCTTGTTACGGCTATTCAGCATGCACATTGACATAGATGTGATACTTCTATAGTAAAAGCTGTTTTATCACATGTTGGTAATACACTACCAGGGTTTATTAAATCAAGTACACAGAGATGACAGGATTTGCAAAGACTTTATTCATGAAATCAAATCTTTATTTCAATAATTCAGTTACAACATGTTTATTGCCTCCTGTGCCTCTTGAAAGCCAATATATATACCAGACTCTGATGGATATTTTTTACGAATAGCAACGACCACACATGATGGCAATGGTGTTCGATTTCCTCTGCCCAATGTCTCACCCTTCAAGGCCCACTCCAGCACAACACGATAAGCCACCAACCTATATTGCCTGTGAAAACATCAACTCTATGTGAATACAGGTATAATATGGGTCGATCTATACATGCGTCATGATTATAATAATCACTTACTCTGTGGACAGCTGTCCATTTGGTCCATTCGGCGTTGGCCGTTTTTTCCAGTTCACCTTATCACACCGAAAAAAAAAATCGAGTACTGCAGTATGGATCAGCGCCGTGAAATCCTCTGTAGATGTGACACAACTGCGGGCACGCTCATCATGATCCGACGCGCTGAGCCTGGTCATCGATGGCAGAAATTTGTCCCACTCGCCACAGCACAGACACTCTATTTCAGTCGGCATAGGTTGGCATATTCCCCCACATTCACACCACCAGTTCGTGTTGACTCTCATCCTCGCGTCCTCAGGCTGTTGAGCGATCGCAACCTCCTCCTCCTGGCGTTCTATTTCCAAAGCACGCAGCTCGTCTTCTGTAAACTCTGGTTCAAATAGGTATGGTTCAGGCTCTTGACTGTCTGAGAAGTCACCCTCTTCGTCTTTCACAAAATCAGCCATGTTCATCGCCATTCGTATACTTTAAGCTAAATAGTCAGGCAGCAACTATTCACGCCGGTATGTTGACGGAAGTCGTGGGATTTCATGTGTTGCGTGAGATCTCAGCGCCGAACTAGCAGTGCTTCGCCTAAGCAGCAGTGCTTCGCCTGTGCTTCCCCCTAATATAGTCCCAAGTCAATATCTGCCTAGGAAATCGCCTAGTGTTAATCTGGATCGCTTCTTGTACTCGTTGTGAATACGCAGGCCACAAGAAGTAATTACGTGGGTTTTTTTTTTTTTTTTGATCACTTTTACTCAGGCCATGCTAACTGGCAACAAAGGATTCCATTCATTGTGCTAAGCTAAGCTAACGCCGACCCTGTCAAACTAAAACAATGCATGCACTGAGACAAAAATGCATTTGCACACCAATCTAAATGTAGGAAAGAATGTGAATAAGCCCTATTTCAAAAAACGGTGGAGTGTTCCTTTAAGGATGCTCCGATTATCGTAAAATAATCTGATCAGATATTCCTGCCGTGTGTGGTGTGTTAAGACTGCTTTCGTCTGCTCGGAAGGACGTCGGGACCGCTCCGATCTCAAATCGGGGATATCCAACATGTTGGATTATTTTGGCCCGATTTCTCCTCGTGTGTGGTGTCCCCCGGGGACAAACGAGCACGCAGCCTGTGGACTGTGGCGTGTAGCCAATCAGAAAGTGAGGTGACGAGGCGGCGAGGAAGCACCGGGAAACAAAATCAAAACAGCCGGTGGCAGCTCGCGTTGTTTCCACTTCTTTGACCATCGCCTTTTCTTTTGATAACGTTTTTTTTCGGTTAAAAACAAACTACAAACTATCGCCACTGCATCCTCTTCGTCCGCCATGATTGTTTACTCTGAAGTCACGTTTGATCTCGAGGGATTTTGCGAGATTTCCCGTCTGACCTGGGAATGCTCGGGAGTCAAATCGGTTCGTGTGTGATGTGTTGATTTTACCGTGTGGCTGCGCACCACACACTGTACGACCAAAACTGTTAGACCCGTGATTTTTTTATCGCCGTGTGTGGGGTCTCTCAGGTTTGGAAAATCGGCAGACAATTTTAAAATCGTCCCATGTGAACCAGGCTTTACTCAGTATAATTTTCAGTTGTTTTGAGAACTGAACGACACCTGTCATTATTAAATGGAGTAATAACACGCTATATAGCTGTGGTGCACGAGCTGATAAGAGAAAAACGTGCAGCGGCACAGACGCGTGAGCTGGTCGAGCGCATAACTTTACACAGACGTCAGAGGAAAGTTTGTAGTTCAGTCGGATGTCAATGGCAAAGAAAGTAAAACGAAGTATGTAGCTTATTATCGTTAACTGACGAGAGAGAGAGAGAGAGAGAGAGCGCACTTCTGTTGAATGCTCTTGATTGCTGATCGTTCACTCAGCAAGTGTTATTTGGATTAAAACTGAATTGTATATGTAAGTAAAACATTTTTAAAACTGTTACCTGATTTATAACAATATGTATTGTGAAAAGTGCTATACAAATAAATTTGAATTGAATTGAATTTATGTATAACGAGTGGTTCTCTACATTATTACAGGATGTTTGTGGGTCAAGAAGTTCCATGAACACAAACATCCAAAGCGCGCTCCTGAAAACCAGCGTCTGATGCCGGTTTCACACTGCACGTGTTAGCAGAGCGGAGGCAGTGCAGAAGCAGTCTGTATGGTGAGCGGGAGCGGGTGGTGAGCAGTGTTGTGTGGGCAGTCTTCAGCTCACCTCGTATGGCCTCAGTCTCCAGCTCACCTCGTATGACATCAGTCTCCAGCTCACCTCGTATGGCCTCAGTCTCCAGCCCACCTCCTATGGCCTCAGTCTTCAGCTCACCTCTTATGGCCTCAGTCTCCAGCTCACCTCGTATGACATCAGTCTCCAGCTCACCTCGTATGGCCTCAGTCTCCAGCCCACCTCCTATGGCCTCAGTCTTCAGCTCACCTCTTATGGCCTCAGTCTCCAGCTCACCTCGTATGGCCTCAGTCTCCAGCCCACCTCCTATGGCCTCAGTCTCCAGCCCACCTCGTATGGCCTCAGTCTCCAGCCCACCTCATGGCCTCAGTCTCCAGCCCACCTCGTATGGCCTCAGTCTCCAGCCCACCTCGTATGGCCTCAGTCTCCAGCCCACCTCGTATGGCCTCAGTCTCCAGCCCACCTCCTATGGCCTCAATCTCCAGCTCACCTCGTATGACCTCAGTCTCCAGCCCACCTCGTATGGCCTCAGTCTCCAGCCCACCTCGTATGACCTCAGTCTCCAGCCCACCTCCTATGGCCTCAGTCTCCAGCCCACCTCGTATGACCTCAGTCTCCAGCCCACCTCGTATGGCCTCAGTCTCCAGCCCACCTCGTATGGCCTCAGTCTCCAGCCCACCTCGTATGGCCTCAGTCTCCAGCTCACCTCCTATGGCCTCAATCTCCAGCTCACCTCGTATGACCTCAGTCTCCAGCCCACCTCGTATGACCTCAGTCTCCAGCCCACCTCGTATGGCCTCAGTCTCCAGCCCACCTCGTATGGCCTCAGTCTCCAGCCCACCTCGTATGGCCTCAGTCTCCAGCCCACCTCGTATGGCCTCAGTCTCCAGCCCACCTCCTATGGCCTCAGTCTCCAGCTCACCTCGTATGACCTCAGTCTCCAGCCCACCTCGTATGACCTCAGTCTCCAGCCCACCTCGTATGGCCTCAGTCTCCAGCCCACCTCGTATGGCCTCAGTCTCCAGCCCACCTCGTATAGCCTCAGTCTCCAGCCCACCTCGTATGGCCTCAGTCTCCAGCCCACCTCCTATGGCCTCAGTCTCCAGCCCACCTCCTATGGCCTCAGTCTCCAGCCCACCTCGAATGGCCTCAGTCTCCAGCCCACCTCGTATGACCTCAGTCTCCAGCCCACCTCGTATGGCCTCAGTCTCCAGCTCACCTCCTATGGCATCAATCTCCAGCTCACCTCGTATGACCTCAGTCTCCAGCCCACCTCGTATGGCCTCAGTCTCCAGCCCACCTCGTATGACCTCAGTCTCCAGCCCACCTCCTATGGCCTCAGTCTCCAGCCTACCTCGTATGACCTCAGTCTCCAGCCCACCACGTATGGCCTCAGTCTCCAGCCCACCTCGTATGGCCTCAGTCTCCAGCCCACCTCGTATGGCCTCAGTCTCCAGCTCACCTCGTATGACCTCAGTCTCCAGCCCACCCCGTATGGCCTCAGTCTCCAGCCCACCTCGTATGGCCTCAGTCTCCAGCCCACCTCGTATGGCCTCAGTCTCCAGCCCACCTCATGGCCTCAGTCTCCAGCCCACCTCGTATGGCCTCAGTCTCCAGCCCACCTCGTATGGCCTCAGTCTCCAGCTCACCTCGTATGACCTCAGTCTCCAGCCCACCTCGTATGACCTCAGTCTCCAGCCCACCTCTTATGACCTCATTCTCCAGCCCACCTCATGGCCTCAGTCTCCAGCCCACCTCGTATGGCCTCAGTCTCCAGCTCACCTCCTATGGCCTCAATCTCCAGCTCACCTCGTATGACCTCAGTCTCCAGCCCATCTACAGTTGACACTTAATAAATAAATTTACCTGGGGTGTCTCCAGTCGACACCCAAGCATCTACAGTCGAAACTTAATAAATATTTATGGGTCGTCTACAACCGACCCCCAATAATCTTTATACTCTAGCTCTTGCGTCTACAGTCGACAACTGGCTTCAAGTTCCTTACCCTAACTTGTTTGCCTAACAATAATAACAAGACAGACTTCAGCAAATGTCCTTTAAATGCTTTAATCACGGCCGGGAGAGTTTCCCGAGCAGGTCTCAGAGAATCACGGCCAGAGGATCTCAGACAAATTTCTCAGACAAATTTCTCAGAGAGAATCCCAACAGCAAACATGAATACAACAGTTTTTATAGAAAAGGAGAATGGGCGAAAATGACATGATACATTACAGAATTTCCCTACAATTTGATTGGTTCTTCATAGACCCTTCTGTTACTAGGTAAAAGAAAACTCTGTTTTAATGATTACTTCATAATCACAAGTTTTGAAGTTTATAATATTATTTCCCATATTTGTTATTTTTACACTCACACAACCAAAGTCACAAGTTTCCGCCAAAGAGTTTGGAGACATACAACATTGAGAAACATATGATTGTTGTTCCTGCAAGAAAAGTAAATGTTGAAATGATCAAATCCATCACAGTATGTACAATAATTAACATTTAATAAAAAAAAAAGGTTTCACAGATTAATTCGTCCAATATATATTAAAATAAAACAAAATTAAATATTATGTAAATAATTTTTTTTGTTTTTTCAAATTGTATATACAATTTCTATTTGTTTATCTATTTTAGATGATCCTCTGCTTTCTGCTGCATCATGCTGCATCAGCTCATTCACAACATCTCCAACTCCAAGGCAGATATTATGCAGCTTTGTGCAGGCAACTACCACTTCTGGGACAACTAGCTGATTCAGAGGTAGAACCTGAAGAAAGAGGGGCACTTAAGGCACTTATTTGGGTATTTTGGGGGTTTATTTTTTGCATTTTGGATGTATCTTACATTTATCGTTATTTGTCATATATTCATGTAATTAGTATTAATTTAACTGCAGCCACAACTACTTATTAACTTTTATAATTTGCAGTGCATTGTGATTTTGATTGGTAACTTAAGCTGTGGAAAGCTGTGTCATGCTGCTGATGAGATGCTGTATGCTGCACTGGTGTAGTGTAGTGGTGGTGGGGTAGGGGTGGGCAATATTACAATACAATTATTATTATTTTTTTTAATACTATCCCAGATCAGAGCCTGTAATGATTTTGTTGGGAGCCATGAATAAAATAAAATAAAATAGAATTCACATTTTCTCATTTTATTTGTCTTATCCTATCAATGAGTAGAATGAGTAAATTAAGGCTAATGCTTTTGGATTGATGTGGAATATTTATTGAATATGTTATGTGGAATTAAAATTCACATAGAGAAAAGAGATGTTATTTTTTATTATGACAATATATATATATATATATATTTTTTTTTTTTTTTTTTTTTTTTGACAAGAGTCGTGTTTTTATGTTAAATCTTATCATTTAACTTGGTTAAAAAACTTGGTTGGTTGAAAGTTCTACATACACAAATGTAAATGATCTGAGAGGAAACCCAACATCTCCAGGTTCAAGGCTGATATGAAGATTTATTTTAAAACCTTACAAGGACTTTTAGGACTTTTACCAGAACTATGGACATTTACAAAGAATTAAATTCCTCCTCTTTATTTTGATTATACACGTATACCCTTTTGTGTTCTTTTTTTCTTTCTTTTTCCTCTTTAATATGTGAATATACTTTTCTTCAATATCTTTGAGATGAATGTTGTCTTCAACATTTATCATATAGGTCTATAAAAAGTTATTAATGTCTTATTATGCTATGGAATTATTTAGGCAGTATATGTGAAACATTTGTATCTGTTACAAGTATAACCTTGGGGGAAAAAAGAAAGAAAAAGTGCTGTGTCATTTGGGACATGGCAGTGGATACTTGCCAATAGTGATATCACGTCCGCTTCGCAGATCTAAAAGAGACTGCGGTTGGAGCTTTTGTTTAGTCACAGTTCTGTTGGCCTGTGCCAAGGTAAGAAGGGTTATCGCTGTTCTCTGTGATATCGCTGTCATTTCTTTAACTATATTGGCCATCCATGCTGGTTAAAGAAATATATTGTTTATTTATCTGTAATTATTTTTGATGGATTGTATTTGTAATATTATTTAGTGTTTTGTAAATTCCATGTGGCAGAGCATGTATTGTCTGGATATTATATTGTGTTTTAGGTTTATTTGTGGTTTTATTCTTTGCATTTTGGATACATCTTACTTTTATCTTTTTTTTCTCATATTTTCTAGTTTATTTTTTTGTGATTTCCATTTGATTGGTATTAATTTAACTGCAGCCACAACTAGATTATTTCCTTGGTAACACTAATGTTTATTAATGAATCTTAATGTAATGTATTACTAACATGAACTAACAATGAGCAATGCATTTGTTACATTTGTTATTTGTTAATGTTAGTTAATAAATATACAGCTGTTCATTGTTTGTTCATGTTAGTTAACAGTGTATTAACTAATGTTAACAAATACAACCTTTGATTTTAATAATGTTTTAGTAAATGTTGAAATTAATATGAACTAAGATTAATAAATGCTGTAGACCTGCCCCAGACAAGAGCCTTTAATGATTTTGTGGAAGCTATGCATTAATAAATAAAAAAACAGAATTCTCATTTTATTTGTCTTATCTTATCCTTTTAATGAGTTGAATGAGTAAATTAAGGCTAACGCTAAATGTAATTTAGGCTTATGCTAAAGAGCAGATATTTAGCTATTGTTTTTTTTTTTTTTTTAACCCCCAGCTAAAGGAGAGGCGGCTCTAACTCTGACGCTTCCACTATCAACATCTACGCAACTCAGAAAAGAGGCAACTTCCTCTGAATCAGGTAGGTCTAAGATGTTTTTTACTCTTTGTATAGCAGTCGTTTATTATACATTTTAAATGTATTAGATATGATACATATAAATGTATAAAATGTAGAGTATATGCTATAACCACCACATTTAGAAGTCTCTCCAAAAATTATAAGTGACCAAATGGTCCCTCACTATTTGATATTCTTACACGTAGCTCTGTTCGTTAGTTGGATGACAAAAAGATTTAAACGTTTCTAGATTGCTCGGCCTCAACAGTCTAACGTCAATGTCAAAATGAGTGAGATGGCCTATCAGATCAAAGAAAGGGTGTCTTACTGTTCCCAGAAGACGAGTGTGAATTCCAGCGCACCGCGTTAGTTTTACCGCTAAAAGAGTGTGTGTAAAGTAGCAGTGCGATTGTGATGAGGCGTGATAGAAAAATGGTCCCCCACAAGAAAATAATGGCAAGGCCACAATAGCACTTCATGTGCAAGTTGTGATCTAATACAGCCATGAGTCTTTTTGGGAAAGATGCAACAAGTTTTTCACACCTGGATTTGGGTATCCTCTGCCATTCCTCCTTGCAGATCCTCTCCAGTTCTGTCAGGTTGGATGGTAAACGTTGGTGGACACCCATTTTCAGGTCTCTCCAGAGATGCTCAATTGGGTTTAAGTCAGGGCTCTGGCTGGGCCATTCAAGAACAGTCACGGAGTTGTTGTGAAGCCACTCCTTCGTTATTTTAGCTGTGTGCTTAGGGTCATTGTCTTGTAGGAAGGTGAATCTTCGGCCCAGTCTGAGGTCCAGAGCACTCTGGAGAAGGTTTTCGTCCAGGATATCCCTGTACTTGGCCGCATTCATCTTTCCCTCGATTGCAACCAGTCGTCCTGTCCCTGCAGCTGAAAAACACCCCCACATCATGATGCTGCCACCACCATGCTTCACTGTTGAGACTGTATTGGACAGGTGATGAGCAGTGCCTGGTTTTCTCCACACATACCGCTTAGAATTAAGGCCAAAAAGTTCTATCTTGGTCTCATCAGACCAGAGAATCTTATTTATCACCATCTTGGAGTCCTTCAGGTGTGCTTTCATGTGTCTTGCACTGCGGAGAGGCTTCCGTCGGGCCACTCTGCCATAAAGCCCCGACTGGTGGATGGCTGCAGTGATGGTTGACTTACTACAACTTTCTCCCATCTCCCGACTGCATCTCTGGAGCTCAGCCACAGTGATCTTTGGGTTCTTCTTTACCTCTCTCACCAAGGCTCTTCTCCCGATAGCTCAGTTTGGCCGGACGGCCAGCTCTAGGAAGGGTTCTGGTCGTCCCAAACGTCTTCCATTTAAGGATTATGGAGGCCACTGTGCTCTTAGGAACCTTAAGTGCAGCAGAAATTTTTTTGTAACCTTGGCCAGATCTGTGCCATCTGTGCCTTGCCACAATTCTGTCTCTGAGCTCTTCAGGCAGTTCCTTTGACCTCATGATTCTCATTTGCTCTGACATGCACTGTGAGCTGTAAGGTCTTATATAGACAGGTGTGTGGCTTTCCTAATCAAGTCCAATCAGTATAATCAAACACAGCTGGACTCAAATGAAGGTGTAGAACCATCTCAAGGATGATCAGAAGAAATGGACAGCACCTGAGTTAAGTATATGAGTGTCACAGCAAAGGGTCTGAATACTTAGGACCATGTGATATTTCAGTTTTTCTTTTTTAATAAATGTGCAAAAATGTCAACAGTTCTGTGTTTTTCTGTCAATATGGGGTGCTGTGTGTACAATAATGAGGAAAAAAAATGAACTTAAATGATTTTAGCAAATGGCTGCAATATAACAAAGAGTGAAAAATTTAAGGGGGTCTGAATACTTTCCATACCCATTGTATATATAATACTATATATATGCACATAAACATCATTCCTTATCATACATGTATTAACTCAACCCTAAACAAAAAACAGTTACGACAGTCCAGTTACCAGAGCGATCGCGCATGCACAACGCGGGAATTTACTGATATCCACCCTTCTGGATCGTCACCGGGGTTTGCCATTTGCTTCCGGTAACATGGACAAAGACGCAACACAAACAAACAACTAATGACGAGATAACGTGCAGATAATTACAATAAATATGTATTGCTGAACTTATCTGGTGTTTGTGTGTGTTTATTAAGGGATATAGGATAGGATGTAGTAATGGAGTGGTCATGAGTGCGTTATGTATGAAACTGGAACGTTAACCTGACCCTAGTGTGCACCCAAGGGTAGGATAAACATGCAAACGGCAGTGAATCATATGCATGTGTGAATACAGTGCTGTCGCGATCGTGACAGAGCCCTCTGTCACAGCGATATATCTCAATATTTTATCGATAACAATAATTAGATGATATTTTGCATTTTGCTGACTGTGTTATTGTGCTGGTGCTGTCATGTACTGCTCTGAGACATGAAGGTTGAGGATCCAAATGCAGTTTAATTTGAAAGGGTAATCCACAGACGTAATCCAGATAACAGGCAAGAGGTCATAAACACAAAGTAAATAGTCCAAGCAAACAAACTAACAAAAAGGCAGGGGACACAGGGAAAAAGGGGAATCCAAGGAACAGCCAAATATCAAAAACCAAGAATGCGGGAACAACAGAGAGAATGCTCGGAATGGTAGTAGAAACACTAAACAAGACTTTGCAGGAAATGACAGAAAGAGCCAGGCTTATATAGGGTGTGTAAACAAGATGATGAGACACAGGTGAATGTGATCATGGCTGATTAGTCTGGGTAAAGGATTATGGGGAATGGAGTCTGTGGATGTGTGGTGATTGTCCGGGTTGGAGTGCCCTCTGATGGTAACCCCGGGCACTCTCACTGGTGATCGTAAATCCTTGGCAGGTTTAAATCAAGTCAAGTCACCTTCATTTATATGACGCTTTTAACAATATGGATTGTTTCAAAGCAGCTTTAATAGGAATAATAATAATAGGAAATTACAGTAACAGAGATTGTTTTGGCTTTATAGCAGCTCTAGAATAAAGTTATAGTCCAGCTAAAGTTAGTTTTGATTGATTGATTCACTTCCGTTGCGAAGATCATTAGTTATTAATTTAGGGGCTGCTAACACCGTTCACCGTTCTAACAGAAAACCCTTAACACGCTCTGGCCACCCATCCGCACAGAACAGTGCCTGGTGTCTCGAGAACGCACTCCCTGAAATAGGTTCGAAGGTGCAAACGATTATCAGTTATCTCTGCGCAAACCTCAAAAACACAAACCCGTGAAAATGCAGACGTCATGCACATGCGCATCACATGTTCAGTCCATAGGTATGCGCGTTTTAATTTAAATGTGCGCAGGCGTGTAGTCCTTCTTTACAAATCAACCCTCAACAAACTACTTGTCAGTCCATAAAAATTGATGATACAGAATTATTTATCGCGTCCGTGTAGCCACGCGAACCAGAATTATG
Organism: Rutilus rutilus; assembly: GCF_951802725.1. NCBI lineage: Eukaryota > Metazoa > Chordata > Actinopteri > Cypriniformes > Leuciscidae > Rutilus > Rutilus rutilus. Next base: position 43,177,747 of record NC_140215.1, on the reverse strand, counting down.
TTCATAATGTTTCATCTGTAGAGAGGTAAAGGGAGGGGAGGGAGGCCTTCACAGGGGAGAGACTAGTTGACACTTCAGGACTGCGTTGTCGTCATGTCCAGGCGCAGGTCTTTCATCAGATCTGGAGTGTGTGTGTGTGTGTGTGTGTGTGTGTGTGTGTGTGTGTGTGTGTGTGTGCGTGTGTGTGTGTGTGAGTGTGTGTGTGTGTGTGTGTGTCCAGGCGCAGGTCCTTCATCAGATCTGGATACGGCCTGGTTTTATTTATTTAGTTTTCTTCAAGTGAACTTAACATCATACTTACATGTTCCTATTTAGGTATTAATTATTTTATACTTGAAAAATACCTTTAACTGCACTTCAACTCTTTCCATTTTTTAAAAAACATTTTTTATCAACACAATGTGGTTAAGTTTCTTTAAAAATAGCAATATTTTTAACAACAATCAGAGAAAATCGCATTTTTGTCAAAGAATATGTCCGGATGGGATTCAGAATGATCAACACACAGTTGGAGTAGATCGAGTCCATCAACACCCCCAAAGCTTCACAGTCCTATTGCTCGTCCTGGGTCGACATCTCATTCAGTAATTTTAGGCAGTTTTGATTTATATCCGGAGATTCTGTACTCTTTCAAAAGATTCGTAATAGCACCCCCCACTGTATAACAGTGAAAACTGGATAGCCGGAAAATTCAGTCAGTGGCAGGGAAAAAGTAAAGTAGATTTGAAGTAAATTCCTATGTACACTACCAGTGGACTAGCCTACGCAAAAATTCATATACTCAGAAGTAGGGACATATCTGTTTTATTTATAAATCAATATTTTAAAACAATGTAATTATTACAGTATGTAAAACTATGTGGAAAACAGTATAAAAAAGTAAACACAACTACAAGCAAAGTATACTTAGAATACTTAATTATACTTTTAAGTACATTGGATTGTGAAAGCCCTTCATTTTTTCACATTTTGTTATGTTGCTGCCTCATGTTAAACTACTTAAAATGTTAATACTTTACACTACTTTATTTTTTCACATCAATCTACACCCCATATACCACAATGACAAAAAACTGAAATAAGTACATTGCACACCTATTCAAACCCTTTTCTGGGACACTTGCAATTTAGCTCTGGAGCATTCCAATTTCACTTGTATATGTTACTAAACTTCAAGTCGAGTTAACCTGTGGCAAATTCAATTGAATGGGTATGATTTGGAAAGGCACACACTTCTCAATAAAAGGTTGTAAAGCTGAATATGCATATCAGAGCAAAACAAAGCCATGAGGTCAAAGGAACTGCCTGTATGGCTCAGAGACAGGACTGTATCAAGACAGAGATCTGGGAAATACTATAAAACAAATCTGCTATATTAAAGGTTCACAGAAGCATGTAGCCTCCATAATCCTTAATGGAAGAATTTTGGAAGAACCAGAACTCTTCCTAGAGCTGGCCTCCTGGCCAAACTGAGCAATCGATGGAGAAGGGCCTTGATTAGAGTGGTGACTAAGAAGCTGATTGCCACTTTAGTTTAGCTCCATGATCATATATGGAGATGGGAGAAACTTACAGAAGGACAAACATCACTGCAACACTCTACCGATCTGCGCTTTATGGCCAGAGTGACCAGACTCAAGCCTCTCCTTGGTGAGGACACTTGAAAACCCACTTGGAATTGGCATAAAAGCACCTAAAGGACTCTCTTAGAATGTGAGAAACATTATTCTGTGGTCTGATGAACTTCAGTTACAAGTATCATGTCTGGAGGAAACTAGGCACTGCGTGTCACCTGAAAAAATGACATCCCAAGAGTAAACACTGTTTTTCAGTAGCAGGGACTGGGGGACTCGTCAGAGTAAAAGGAATGCTCAACACAGCAAAATATAGAGTTAGCCTCAATGGAAAACCTAGTCCAGAGCATTCAGAACCTTGGACTGGGAAGAAGGTTCACCTTCCATCAGGAAGACAATGCAAGAATGGCTTATGGACAACTGTGTGAATGTCCCGAGTGAGTGGCCCGTCCAGAGACACGGCTTGAACCCAAACGAACATCTCTGGAGAAACCTGAAAAAGTCTGTCCACCAACTGTCTCCATCTAACCTGACAGAGCTTGAGAGGATCTGAGGAGAAGAACTGCAGAAAATCGCCAAATGCAGATGTGCAAAGCTTGTCACATCATACTCAAAAAGACTTGAAGCTGTAAAGGTGCTTTAACTAAGTACTTAGTTAAGGGTTTGGATACTTGTGCAATGTACTTATTTAAGTTTTTCCTTTTTAACAAATTTGCTAAATTGTCACACAAAAATGAAGGGGTTTGAATACTTTAACCAAGCACTGTATATCTCGATCAAAAGATTGAGTGCATGTATAGTCCAAATATATATTGGGTTGCTTCCTGCTGTCGTCAAACAGGACACGGGACATCTAACATCCCCTCAACAGGAAGTGTTTAAACTAGTACCACTATCAGAGAGTCTGGCAGCGTGGGAACTTCTCACCTGCATTTCACCCATGGGAACATTAATCTTTATTGAAAGTGGGTCATATATGTAGTCGAAATGTAAAATAAATTTCAAATTTGGTGCCTTTTTGACAGAGGAAAGACAGAAAGTAACTTCAGGGCGCATTTGTATGAAAGACAACAACTCCCACAATGCACCACATTGTACAGCTCCGCAAGCCACTCCCACTAATCCAGAACAGCGCATATGAGGTATCCACCTATAAGAGAAATCACTCTTCCGTCTACAAGGCTAGCTACACCCAGAGCTTGAAATTCATTACACACAAAATTTCTAGTTAGTTGGCGAACTCATTAGTGAATTACTCCTCGTTTGTATTTCTTTCGAAATGGTGAATTATTGCATGGTACCGGGATGTTCAGTCAGAACATATGCAGTGCGAAACTAGGATGGTTCACAACACAAGTGTCCGTGTCCTCGTCTGATTCAGAGATTTCGTCCAGGAGAAATTGGCATCGTTGAAATTCTTTGCAGCAGACAGACTCAATCTCTGTGTCCGTAGGCACACAGTGAGAGCACGGGCACCACCAGTCCGCCCCAGCTCGAGCCAGCCCGGGCTCCTCGTCCGCGACAGGCAGGTCTTCTGCCTCGACTGCGGAAGCCGCAGTAGCTGCCTCCTGTTCCTCCTTCAGCCTCAGCTGCTCTTAGCTATATTGCGGCTCGTAAAAGTAGCCTCAAACACCTGATTCGAGCATCAGACTTTCGAAATCCTCTTCTTCCATATCATATTGAGTACCTTCCGCCAGAGTCCTGCAACGGGTCGGGTACCCACATAAAAGCGGCTAAAATGGTGGATTGTGACATTCCTAAAATTCACGGGCGGGGACGCGGACGGATAATGAACTCCTTGCGGGCGGGTAGCGGATGAAAAATATGTGCAATATTTGTATGTCTAAATTACCATTACTCATACGCAAATATGTGTTTTAGTCAGGCCGTCCTTAAAAATATTCTTGTTTGCCGTAACCCGACCGACTCTGTCAATTTAGGACCGACCCAATTAATTTTTTTCCCCTTTTTAGTCCGACCGATATTTTTTTTTACTCTTCAAACAATTAATACAAATGCAATAAAATGATATTAATTATATTTTAGTAAGTCTTGTGTATATAAATTGCCCATATATAGGCCTACATACAAACATATAGGCCTACGGTTTTTCTTTTTTAAATAAAAACCGGTGGCGTCATCTATGATTATAAGGGCTGTAGGCTATATGCGAAATGAAACTGAAATCGCGACACTCAGGGCCACGAACCTACAATTAAAACTTTCACAGAGATCTCAAACAGGCATTAAAAACACCAAATATTAAGAATTGGCATATCAAGCAAAATAATATTCGATAAATGATCGGAAATCGTAGCCCCGGCCTTCCACATGCTCACCGGCAATGCTCCGACATTAAATTTCTCTGTCATTAAAAACGATTTAGTTTCATATTCATGTTTAAATAAAATTATAGATATTTTTTACATTTCATGTTGATTATATGAAAAGTGAAAAGCATGAATAAGATAAGATGATCCCGAATATAGGGAGACAAATGCAGTGGGCAGACATGATTTTGACCATTTTATTAAGTTTGTTTTTGTAGAAGGCCTTTCTTTAAAGTGAATTTCGTTTCGTATTAATTGTATCTTAATTTTAATCAATGTTTCATCAACCAATTTCCTGGATTTAATAAATAAGAGGTAAATATAGCAGGCAATAATCACGACACGGAGGCGCGGGCGCGTGAACTTGAGTCTTGTCTCTTAAATGAACCGAAACTCAGCGTATAAGCTACTTGCCTCACAGACCTGAGAAATAGAAAGCATGAAATGTGTACTTTTAAACAAAACAATTCAAAAGAAAAGAAAACAGACTGCTCTCTGCTTATGCAATCCGTATGAAATGTGAATTTCTCTCTGGCGCGTTCACTACTGCGAAGATCACGAGTCAGCATCGTCAACTTCAACTTTGACACAGAAAACACTTGTTTATTAATAAACAATTGAAATGTCTCCTTGATATATTTGACATATTAATAATCATTACTTTTCCCAGTTCTTTGTGACAGCTTTTAGGTGCGTTATTGGCAGCGCACCCTATGAACGCGTCCCCACCGCTCAATAGATTTTAGCTTGTGTGTGATTTATCGCGGGCACGGGTCGGGTAACAGGCCAAATATTAACGGGTCTGGGCGGGTGCGGATTTAATTTTGATATTATCACGGGTGACGGGTCGGATCTGGTGCTGAACTTTGTGGGTACGGGCGGGGGCGAGTCTCCAAAAATGGACCCGTGCAGGACTCTGCCTTCCGCTATCGTCGTAACTTCACATCTGGCTCCACAGTGCCTGTTAGCTTAGCTTTCAAACAAGATGGATGATATTGCTTTTAGTTTCAGAAAGTGAAGTCCCACCCACTGATCTGTCATAGGTCTGTAGCGTGAGTGAGTCCCACCCCCTGGAAAAATGAGGAACGAGTGTTTGTAGTCTCAACCCCACTACAAAGATATGGGATTCCTGCTTAGAATGATGCAAAATGACGATTTTTACATCATTATAAGCAGGAACTGCAACACTGAAATCCTTATTTCTCCCGTCTCAGGGGAAAATGAGGGAATAATGCAAGACCATTCAAAAAATATGACTGAGTTTCTAACGATACAAAGCTTAATGCAAATGGGTGAAGTGTCCCTTTAACCTCTGGGGTCTGAGGTGTTTTCTGGCCCTGGAGGTGTTCTGACATGCTCTGACATTTGTGCTTTTTTCTGTTACTTGTGACATTTTCATGGCTAAAGTCTGATTACACTGTATTTAATACAAACTCTGCTACAATAATATATCAGCAGCAGGTATGTAAAAGTTTGTAGTTTTGAGATAATGACGTTTATGCGTGGTTTGTGAAAATACAAAAAAAAATTGTCACTGAAATAAGGTCATGAAACCCATACTGATTATTTCTTCACGAGACTTTTGAAAATTATATCACGTCGCCTAGAATATTTGCTCCAAAACTATGTGAAAATCACCCTGACTGCTCATTTTAATAAGACAATATATTGATTTAAAATTTGTAAGACGTGTTTTGTGTAAGAAAGCTTTATGCGAGTAGACGTAAACACATCATTAATATGTATGGTTTTCACACCTGAGAAAGACAAAGACCCTCCCCTAATGGCCCTATTAGGAGCTTATCAGGCCCTGTCATTCTGAGCAACCTTGCACAAAGAATGAGGAGATTTAAAAAATAATGGCTTTTTGATTGTTTGAATTTATTTACAACACAACATAATCCAAAGATACACAACAAATGACAAAAAAGCACATTATTGAAAACAATGATCCAAAGACTGAGACCTTTGTGCCATTCCTAAAAACATTGTACATACCTTTCATTTCCAAGGTGTTTGATTTTCACTTTACCATGTTCATGTACAGAGACTGAATGTTGAAGTCAGCAGGACTCAGTGGCATCTGGTCCCTGTATAAAAAAACAACAACCTGTGAACATGCTGATATCAAGAGACACTATAGGGCTGCACGATTTTGGGAATAGATTTGAGATTTTTCTGGTTAAAATTGCTTTTTAAAATTCACCACAGAATACACACACACACACACACACACACACACACAAATGTTTCCAACAATATATAATGAACACCAGGTTTGTTGTGCCTTGTAGGCATAGGCTACGCGCAGTGCTGCATAAAATAATAATAACAATAACCTATAGCAGCCTATAAATCTTCCAAAAGATTTCAGTAACAACTACGATAGAGAAAAATATATTGATTACAATATAAAAACATGAAATATTGTTTGGTGCGTTTTGCTTTTCAAATGCACAGCGCGCTCCAAAATATGAAACATTCAAACGCAGAGCGCACTCCAAAATATGATACATTCAAACGCAGAGCGCGCTCCAAAATATGAAACATTCAAACGCAGAGCGCGCTCCAAAATATGAAACATTATGGTTGCCATATTATACATATCTACGTTTTGAGCAGAACAAACACAGTTTAACAGTAAACACGGGTCTAAACATTATAATATTCACCATATAGGCTATCTGGCAACAGTTCAACTGCAATGTGAAGTTTATGCAACAATAACATTAACTAATATAATTAAGAATTTCTTACCTTACATCTTTCTTGTCTTCAATCGCGTTCTTCTTCTTCTGAGGTAAATCCAATGTAAGCTCACGGCGTGTCTTCCAAACTCGACGAAAAGCAGAGACTTGTGAAGTTTGGTGCTTTGTTTTTGAGGTAGCGAGCGCGTTCCATGTGGACGATTTGCATGTCAATCTCTTGCGCGCGTGGGCGTGGTCAAATTAATCTTGTTGGTTTTATACAAATTACTTAAACAGAGAATATTTGGTTTCAGTTTGAATCCGATCATTTAAAAGTACACACTTAAATGTTTATAAAGGTATATGGCTCATAAATGTGTGACAAGTATTCGCTGAGTTTTGTTTCAGTTTATAAACGTGCTCAACAAAAAAAAGTTCACAGAGACGGAGAGGCAGAACGCACACCCTGTTTATTTTCTGTATTTTACAAAAGCACAATGTTTTGATTTGATTGTAAGTGGACACATACAAAAGTAGAAATATCACATATACTTTTTTTTCCATATTTCTTTTTTCTGTATGACCATAAATGACAGAGTAATTTAAGTTTATTGTGCTACTATGTGAAGAAAATCCAGAAAAACGCACCGGCGCGTTTGCCGACCTCAGAGGGTTAAGCACAGTGCAAATAGGATACAGAATCCAATATATTTGTCTCCACTTAGGTGCCATAGAACATGTTCCTCTTCCAGAGAGAGTCAGGCTATTACAGCAGATACTGCCTGATTCCCAAGAAGGATGGGGGGTTTAACACCAAGAAAACAACGGTTTAACACCGTTCTTTCTCCTGCCCAGAGAACGACTTATCTCGGGATCATTTTGGATTCGATCACGATGCGGGCACAACTGAGACAAATCATTCTATGGGCCCAGGACAAATTCCTGTCACTCAGAACAATATACATTCCAGGGCTGTCCAGACAGAAACTATCGATGGGGAAATGGAAACTCCACCCAGAAGTAGTGAAACAGATTTGGACCAGATTTTACGAAGCGGAGGTGGACCTCTTCGCCTCTTATCAGACAGAACAATGTCCCCTCTACTTCTCTCTGAGTCACCCAGCCCCCCTGGGTCTGGATGCGATGGCGCACACATGGCCCAAAAAGCGCCTGGATGCATTTCCTCTAGTCGCTCTACTCCCGGAAGTTCTAGCCAGAGTTCGCCAACAAGGGTCTTGCCTCTTACTGATAGTGCCGCGTTGGCCGAACAGAGTTTGGTTCTCTGAGATAATATCTCTCCTCAACGGCTCGCCATGGGCGATTCCGGAGAGGAGGGACTTCTGTCCATCCCAGGCCCAACCTGTGGAACCTTCATGTTTGGCCCCTGATACGTACCAACTAAGGGACACTGGGCTTTCGCCTAACGTTGTTGAGACCATTCTAAGTGCTAGGGCTTCCTCTACTAGAAAGAGTTATGCCAACAAATTGGGTGCCGTTAAAAGGTGGTTTGTTGTACATAATGTAAATCGGGTCAACTGCCAGATTACTTCAGTACTGGATTTCCTGCAGGACAAATTATCAACAGGCATGCATGCCACGTCACTCTCAGGGTTTATGTGGCTGCTCTTTCGGCTTGCTACCCTTGGTTGACGGGGTGCCACTTGGGAGACATCCTCTGCTCGCTCGTTTCATTCGTGGGGCCAGACGACTGAGGCCTCCCGTAAGAACCATGATCCCTTCATGGGACTTAGCAATAGTCCTAGAGGGTCTGGTTGAGACTCCTTTTGAACCTCTAGAATCAGCGTCTGACAAACTTCTGACTCTAAAGATGTTTTTTCCTATGGCAATAACTTCTTTATAAAGGATTGGCGACATGCATGCTCTGTCGATCTCGCCATCCTGCTTAGACTGTGCCCCAGGAATGGTGAAAGTGATTTTGCATCCTCATCCTGACTACCTGCCTAAGGTTCCTTTTTCGACTGTACATCCTGTCACTCTTGAGACCTTCTGCCATCTGCCGTTCACAACGCCGGAACAGGAGAGATCTTACAGACTGTGCCCAGTCCGTGCTCTTCAGGCCTACGTCCACCGCACTAGCCAGTGGCATAAGTCAGAGCAACATGAAAAGATCATGGCCTTGGACATTCCAGGAAATATAAATTTTTATTTTTAGTTTAAAAGAAGTATACTTAAAGCACACTTGAATAAACTTATTTTTTGTAAGGGATATACGTTTTGATGAGCTCAATCTATAGAAGGACTAAAGTAACAGCTTTCATTTGGTTAGGAGATTGAATGTTTTTTTCTTTCTGTGTTGCAGGTTCAGGCACGATGAACGGCATTATTCCCAAGAGCAAAACAAAAGGCATTGACATCTGTGGAGCGGGCAAATACTATTATATAATCCGTTCTGATCTAGGCTGCTATATGAAGATAGGTAGTATCAATAGAGGTTCAGACATCTCTATTTTCAGTCTGTACCTTGCCTGCAAAAATGGAGACCATTACTTTGGAGATGAAGATGGCTCCTTTTACATCATCAAGGGCAATTCCTACCGCAAAGTCAAGAACCTGACGACAGACAGCGGTGCTGAAGTTCACAGCCTTCATCCCAACTGCCAGGGAGGAGACCACTACTTCTCAACTTCTGGCAAGTTTTTCATCATCTTCCAAAAAAAGGGCACTTACCGAGAAACAACAAACATGAATGAAGACTCAGATGCTGAAGAATACAAGCTCCATCCCACCTGCAGAAACGGCCTCTATTACTGGGGCCTGTCAAACGACTGCTTCTTCCTAAAGCCAGTCTCAGATTGGGGAGTCGAGTACTACAAAGGTACCGACCTCAGCAATGATGAGTGCGTTGGTGTCTATTCTGTTCATCCTGATGTTGTTAACTTCCTTCCTGGTGGACTGACAGTAACTATTGGCCCATCCTTTGACAATTGGGAGAATATGAAAACAACAACTAATGACAGCAATACACCAGTGACATGGCAAAAGAAAATCAATAAAAATGCTGGATACGATAAGGAGAAGATGACCCAGATCACACACAACTGGAAAATAGCCACGTCATACTTGATTGAATCTGGAGAACATGCAAAGTTAATTTTGAAGATGCACCTCTACTTTTTTGGAGATTTACATGCCAACACTAAAAACGAAAGCTGTAAGGAAATGATTGAAGTGGAAGAACAACTCACATTTGAGCTGAAGCCAAACAAGTCTTTATATCTGTGGCAGTAAAAAATAGGTCTTGGTCAAGAACCAGTGGTGTTCTACCGTGATTTAAAGATTACAGATGATCCAAACCCTCCGACTGAAGTCCCGCTGCCACCCGCTCAATCATGAATATCAACATATCAGGATGATTTAACTCCAAGAATAATCAAGTGCTTCAGTTAAATACCTTATAACTTCTCAAGCAATTATTTAAAGATCTGCATGCATTGCTTAAAATGAGGCTTGAATTGTTTAATATAGCAAAGAGATTTTTCAGTTACAGTCAATGTAACTACAAATTACAACACTATTCATTAAGGTATTATTGAAACTTTGTCTTTATGATTAAAAGAAACAGACAGAATCCGACTTTAAATCTTATGAAATTCCTTCTTAAAATCTCACACATGCAACCCAACTGAAGATCTTTCAATATTGTGGCTAAATCAGGCTTTGGGAAAGTTAGGCTAGAAAAAAATGCATGCTTAGTCTATATTACTGTAGATGTAGTCATAGATGTTGTCATAGTGTAATCGATGTCTACTAATGTGTTTGATTCACAAGTATAAAAAGCGCTGCATTCTGTACTCATGCATTTGGCGTATACATGTAGGCTAATTAAAAGCATTATTTTTTTTTATTTTTTTACATATTTTCCACATGTTTTACTTGATGGCATATACCATTTAGATTTTGCTTTTAATAAAGCTGAAAAAAAGCTTTTAAAGTCTGGGTGTTTTCATTGCCATTCTGTTTCTTTAAAACCCTTAGGTGGTCTTCTGGGTCTTTTTGACCCCAAATGACATTTTCTAAAATATAAAAAATTATTATCTTTGTCCAAATGGCATGAGACTTTGTACAGTTGTCAACACTTTTTAGATCTGTTTTTATGTTAGTGTGTAAAAAATTCACACTCAGGTCCGAGACTCCGCTTAGAAAATGGACAAGATTCATCCTCAAAATCAGAAACAACGCAGGACACACATAGATGGAAATGAAGTGGCACACTTCCAACAATGCAAAAAACATCCACAATGCAAAATGATCATGCTCTCTCTCTCTCACACACACACACACACACACACACACACACACAGGGAAATACATTTGTGAGACTATAAAAACTGCTCTCTTATAATTTGTCAAATAAAATAATCCAAAATGCAGAACCACCACTTAAATAAATTGGTGACAATGACACATCGACAATGTACACACACAGAGAGAGAGAGAGAGAGAGAGAGAGAGAGAGAGAGAGAGAGATGAAAAGATGAGACAAAACAATTTAGCACAGACACACAGACACACATTTCAAATAACGAAATCAAAGAGATTGTAATATTTTTATTATTATAATTGTGATTTCATAATATTTAGATATGAATCCAACTGAAAAAAAACTTTTGAAAAGATGTCTTTCAGTTAGTCAAACAGCAAATAGGTAATAGTGGAGCTCTGCAGCCATCTATTGGCTAAAGTGATTTTTTTCTACTTTTAAAACTGCATTTTCCAAAATATGGGCAAAATCTTACACTAAACCATGTCAAATTATCCATGTTATCCCCATGAATGAAAGTGCATGAATACAACTTACTGTGTATTTATGTCCCTTTGGCATTAGCGCGCTAAATCGCGTCTGCCTGCTGATCGCTGATTGGCTAAAAGTGCGTGCTCGTCGGCGATGTCAACACCAATGCCAGCTGACTCTGCATGGGCGTGTGTTTAGTAATGTCATGAATCCTTTAATATTTTAATATGTCAACATTCTGTTGTAGATTGTTTTCTGAAAAAAAAAAAAAAAAAAAAATCATAGTTTATTCTCATCATTATTTTTATTTGTTCCCCAAGCAGAGCTTTAAAAGTATGCCTGTGCCAGTGCTGAGCATCAGTCGCTCATAACCAGAGCCCGGCCGGGTTATTGAAGCTATTACTGTATGGGAACAAATACAGAATGGCATAAAAAAAAAAAAAAAAAAAGATTATAAAATTTCTCACTTTCTTTGTTTTTATTGTTTTTTTTATATATATAAATAGGTGTATAAAACAAAAACAGTGCTATAATAAAACATGACATTTTAATATTTGCCCTTATTTTGATAAAACTACTAACATTTAGAAAATTCTGCAAGGTGAATGTAAACTGTAGCCTATATGGACGTCATACACGCGTCATACTTGTGCTTTTGAGGCTATTATTATTATTATTATTATTATTATTATATCATCCTTTAAAATATGTGCAAATAGCATGTTGCCCCTTTAATATCTTATCTTTTTTTTTTTTTCATTCTGTCACCTTGATGGAGTTTTGATTCCTTGCCACTGTTGCCTTGGCTTTTGGCTTTTGGCTCATTTAATATTCAACAATATTATTGATGACGCAATTTTCTTCTGGAAATAAACGTTGTTGCTGCAGCTGCTTTGATGCAATCTGTATTGTAAAAAGTGCTATATAAATAAATTTGACTTGACTTGACTTTCTTTTTTTGACCATGAAATTTAGGAAACGTTTGTTAGATAGCATTTCTTGATGATTCAGTAGCTATATACCGAAGACATACTGTCAAACGGTCTCTGGCACTGATGGGATTTCTGAGATTAGTTTGGCTCTTGCTAATATCCTCTTTCATGATGTCCAGGATGTCTTGAAACTGATATTGATTCAAACGGAAGTATGGATAAAATTTGTCTTTAAAAGATGAACTCTCTAAGCAGAGCGTCGGATTCTCCCAACTCCTCTCTTCTTTTAAGAAACTCTTAATGTTTTTTTGAGTAAAGCTGCAGCAGGTCTTTGAACTTAGAATAAAGAGACCGTTATCGTTCGTTGGTGTGTCCGCTTATATAGTTGTCATTATAGTTATCGTCCTTAGTGTGAACGGGCCATTATTCCACCAAATATTGCTTTCTGAACTATTCCTGAGTTAAAACATTAGCATTGTGTTGTTTAAAAATGAACATAAACTTGTTTCCTTTGCGTTATTCGAGGTCTGAAAACATGGCATCTTTGTTCATTATTTTGACCAGTTGTCATTTTCTGCAAATAAATGCTTTAAATGACAATATATTTTTATTTGATATTTGGAAGAAATGTTGTCAGTAGTTTGTAGAAAAGAAAAAAAAAAAAAAATTTTACTCAATGAAATGCATATGAATAATAAATCCAAAGAAACTGCTAATTTTACAGTGGTCTCTTAATTTGTTCCAGAGCTGTATATATAGGAGTCATTCCACAAACCGGTATGATATGAGTCCCTCTGATCTTTTTTAAGTGTATTTTATCTATTGGGTACGGTGGGCGAGAGGTGCAAAACAAATCACAATTACAAAAACAAAATAACAAATCCAACAACAAAACAACAAATTATAAACACAATGGCAAGTCTAAAATCAAAATAACAATTTAGAAAACACAACGACAATTCAGAAAACAAAATAACCATTCAGAAAAAACAAAACGACAATTCAGAAAAAACAAAACGACAATTCAGAAAAAACGGAAAAGGTAGGTATATTTTGAGAATGACGTACTTATCGCTGAATGGACGAGACACCTGTCAATCAAGCCAGAACCGGAATCAAGTGATACTGGAAGTACGTACCGGTAGAAAACAAATCGTACCCATCAACGTGCCAAAGATAGTTCGGTCCCATGGAGTGATAGGTACGCCTAACGAATCTACGACATGTCCTTGTTCTGTCCCTGGTGGGTTGAGTTCTTGCAGCAGCCGCATATGTCATCACGTTTAACGCGCAACTTCTGCAGAAGTACTTACTAACCACATTGTCCGGTAGCCGAACAACTGTCCAGGGGCCCGTTCTTCGTACGTTGCTTAAAACATCCGAGATCAAATGAGACATCCAAGATGATATCATCGTGCTACTCATGATCTGGCTAACTCGGTTCTTCGAACACACTTGCCGGATATGATTAGTATCGCTGGATTGAGTTATCTGAGATAATTGCGCGTTCATGCGCTGGTTAAAAGGGGATATGTATGGATAGTAGAAACATTGATCAGCAACGCTGCTATTGGCTGCTCAGCGTGGCCAAAGAGCGCGCTCAGTTTTTCTCCTCAGCAGAGCAAGAACTAATAGTCGAAGTTTATTCGGAATTTTAATGTTTAATCAAAACGCCAGGGAACACCTCAAAGTCTGCAAAAGCCAGGAGAGAGGGCTGGCAAAAAGTAGCAGACAATTTAAATCCGTTAGAAGTGGCCATGTTAGATGTTTTTATCACTTATTAGCCTATATTTTTGTATTTTAATAATTGCATAATTACTTTGTTCATTGTAATGTCAGAGTCACCACACTAGAACATGGGAACAAATAAAAGTGAAGTACAAAAATATTCTACATAATGGTAATTTTTAGTTATATTATAGTCTCTTTTATAAAAGGCACTGTTAAATAAATGGTTGTCTGTTTATAAAAGCAACCAAGAAAAAGATCTTACTCTCCTACACTGTAAATCATTTTTGCTGCATTAAATTAAGGCTGTATAGTCATTTCAACTGTTAAATCTTGAGTAATGATGAATTGCTTTGACTTGTGAAAGTGAAAACTGATAAACTTATGTTAATGTAAAACATATTTTGCCATGAGTTATTGATCACATTTTTCCCGAGTGTAGTTCATTGTAATGACATTGTGTTTTCCTCTTTTGTGCACTTTTACACAATACACCAACACTTGTATCTGTTCCCAAGAAAGTGGAGCTGAAATAATATTCAGTTGGAAAGTATTTTCTATAATGGAAAGTTAGAAAATGTCCACTTACTACACATATTATGTGCAGTAAGTGGACATTTTCTAACTTTCCAAAGGAAATAAAGTATAAGACTTTGTAATGTCCATTTGTTTCCATTGCACTGGACAGTGAATAAACCCTCTCAGATAACTGTCATATGGAGGAACTAGCCTACCTGCAAATGCATAAATAACTTTACTTCATTTATACTTGTATGCTTTATGGCTGCAATATAAGTGTCAGGATTCCACATCTACAGAAAGGCCTACAGAAGAGTGAAATGAAATGAAAAGTGTTTTTTTTTTTTTGTTGTGTAATATGGCACATGCAACAATGTCACAGGCCCTGTCAGGTGTGCAACCCTCAGACTTTTCAGACACTGAAATCTTCCCTTTAGTTAGCCAAAGTTCATTTCATTGTGTGCCCTTGTCCTGGCTAGAGCTGCGCTGTAACTGGTTTGGGTCAGGGAATGGGGTCATAAAACACCTGTCTGCAGGAACATGTCATAATCACCTATGAAGAAATGCAGTTCTGTTAGGATCAGCATAAGTGTATGTAATACAGTGAGCTTGATATTTAATTGTGGAACTTTTCTTACCACTTTCAAATAATGTGCATAAATGTGAATCTCTGAAAATTCTTAAGTCATGCACAGATCCTGGCCATTTTGCTTTCACATTTGTGATATGGAAGATTTTAGTCAAATGCCTTTTTTTATTTGATATATATATATATATATATATTTTTTTTTTTTTATTAGACAAAAAAACAATATACAACAGAAAAAAGACAAGTCGACAAAGGTAATACAGTAAACAATACAATGAAAAAAAAACAAAAGATACATACATATGTCAGCCATTTTCACATTTACACTAAAAATTAACTCTATGACAACCAAAAACAGAAAAGATCGAAAGCATAAAAAATAAGTCTTTATTGTTCTTTATCCCATTTTTTTGTAAATGCTAATTTTTGCCAACTATCTGATTGTGGCCTACTTTTATCTTTTATCATATTCTTAGTCAATAAATAATAATGCTTTAGGAACATAACAAATAATTCTAATTTAATATGTTTCTCTCTTTTAAAAATAAAATATTTACCAAGAAGCACAATGGTATTTAACAACATGTTTTCTTCTTCATGCACACCCCAAATTATATATATTGGTGACATTAGTAAGATAAGTCCTTGCTCATATAACCAAGCTGCCACCTTGTGCCAAAAACGAGCT
Organism: Rutilus rutilus; assembly: GCF_951802725.1. Lineage (NCBI taxonomy): Eukaryota > Metazoa > Chordata > Actinopteri > Cypriniformes > Leuciscidae > Rutilus > Rutilus rutilus. The sequence continues at coordinate 43,161,947 of NC_140215.1, read as the reverse complement.
ACATCTGGACAATACCAGAACAAATGTAAAATGTCTTCCTCTTCTTCTCCACAATATCTGCAATTATTATCCTCATTTATTCTCCAGATTTTTAACATTTTCTTTGTTGGTAGAATCTTGTAAAATATTTTAACTTGAAAGGCCCATAAATATGTTGAACAAGATGATTTGTACAAATTCTTAAAAATATTTAACCAAGGAAGCGGAGTATCAAACATACTCTTCCAGTAATCATGAAAATAATATGGAGAAATTGCTGTATTTTTAAATGATACAAAGAAAGTGTACATATCAAAATTAACTTTTCTATGTTCCAACCATTTATAGTTTTTTATTGCCGGACGGCAAACGCCTAGGTGTGTATTTGAGTCAGTTAATATTGTTTTCCAAGCTGGAGGAATTGCTGATATCAACTGCAGATACCGTAATTTTGAACAAAAGTCTCCATATATTGAAGTAAAGGATTCATAGCTAAAGAAATCTCCTTTATCATTCAGTAAGTCATTTACAAAAAGTACATTATTATCTAAAAATGATTGCCAGTATACAGGTTTTTATCTATGCAAATATTTGAGTTTAGCCACAATATCTGCTGTTTAATCTCTAATATGTTATCTGGTGTAGAAAACTGAAAGCAAAACCACATAGACAAACAATTTCTGAAAAAAAGGGAGAGATCAGGGAAAAAATTATTCAAAGTTACTCTTGATTCTTGATCTAGTTGAAAAAAAGGATAAAGTTTGGCTATTGATGATGCACCACATTGAGCTGTGAATAATTTAGATGAAAACCAGTGTTGGTTATTGTATAATCGTTGGATCCAAGCACCTTTTAAGGCCATATCAAGTATTGCAAGGCTCTTCAATCCTAAACCTCCATTTTCACGTGTATTATACACATATGTACGTTTTATTTTGTCAATTTTACCATTCCAAATAAAATTAAAAATAACCTTTTCATATGTTTTCATAAACAATGTATCAGGTGAAGGCAAGGCTTTATTTGATATATTACTAATCTGGAATATTAAGAATCACAATAGTAACTGGGCTGCACATTTACATTGTGAATCCCCTTTCTGTTCACATAATCCCCTTCATTGAGGACCTGATGACAGTCTATGGTCTATAGTCTATAGTACCAATCACGTTAGTGAAGCCAGAGTGACTTATACTGTAATCGGCATGGTCATGATTGCATGATCTTCATAAAAAATTATGATAGCCTAAAAAAAAAAAACTGCTTTACAACATTCACAACAAAACTGGGTCTTAAGTGGCTTGGAAAAGCCACAAAAAAAACCTAAAACTGTTTTTTAAAGCTAAAAGCGCCAGGTAAACTCCGAATGACACGACAGACAGCACTTTCCATCAAGTTCTCCGCATCTCCAATAGTGTAAAGGAAAGAGCCACTCGCAAATAATCTTAGGGCAATGCAAACAGTTTGTGCTGTAGTTAAAGCCCGACTCCGACAAGTCGAAAATAAATGTGCGTTTCCAACAAATTAATAATGTAAACGACAATCTCACGAGTCACGAGAAAAAATATATATCTCAGAAAGTGCACTATCGCGCTGCGCTGGACTTCCCGTATCAGCTCCGCTTATGAAGCCGGGATCTAATCCTGTTAACATGAAATAAGCCTGCTCCCGAGCAGGTTTAAGATTGCGCACCTGTTGCTATGACAGCAAGTCCAGGATGAGAGTCGAAGAACCAAACAATCCAAGATCATGCCAAATCGCCAACAATGAAATCCAGCTAAGTGAGTTAGCGACGTACGAAGAACAGGCCCCAGGTCGACGCAGCTTTTAATGTCGTGGTGTGTCGAAAAATGAAATAAAAGAGAGCATTGCAGTGATGGCTTCTTTGTTGGTGTATTTACTCAGAATGAAGCATAAGAGAATATGCATAACAAAAGCTCAAAACATACATTCTCAACATGTATATCACTTTTTTTTACAGTAATGACCGTTGTAGACATAAGTGACTTTAAACATTCCATCACACTAGAAGGAAAAATATGATCAATAAGCTATTTAACACTCTCTCTGTGCAGTTCTCATGCTCTAGCTAGCCCCGAAATGACGTGTGGCAGCTGGTAGTAACACAAACAAAATAAGACTGAAACAACATCATGTACTCAGTCTCATACACTCAAATAACATCGACATAATGACCATTTTTAATGAATAGCGGGCTATCGCGCTAATCGCGAAACACTCATGCTAACCATGTGCTCAGGCATACTAAACTCATGACACACTATTAATATAGTAAATATTATGTGGTATGTCGCCAGCATGTCCACAATCACGGCACATGAATGTCCTTCTTCAAAGTTTAATGTGTTCTATTTTCGCATAGCAAAACAAAGTTGATCACAAATTTCTTGATTGACAGGTGTCTCGTCCAATCAGTGATAAGTACGTCATTCTCAAAATATACCTACCTTTTCCGTTTTGTATGAATTGTCGTTGTGTTTTCTGAATTGTTATTTTGTTTTTGTAATTGTGATTTGTTTTGCACCTCTCGGCCACCGTAATTGGGTCACCAAAATCTAATTGAAATGTCTCCTTTAATAAAGTTAAAAACATGACATACATTTTATCTTTATATTAGAAATTATCTTGTTGTTTTTTTCAGTTGACACCACCTATTTTGTCATGACCCTCATGGCCTTCTATGAAAGTGTACTTGGGATATGAATAATAAAATTAGAAAAAAGTCCATAGGTTTTGCCTTTTTGCTTTTTTGTTGGTAAATTATGATTAATCATTAAAATCACATTATTTAGTTCCGTACCTCAGTAACCCCTAAACCCTGTTACACAAATCATTCTCCCCCCCAAAAATAATGAACTGATCCTTATGTGACATCAATAACAGGAAGTGACATCGTGGAAGTCTTATGAACAACATTGTATGCAGACACAGGCAAGTTACCACCATCTTTTATAACTTTAACTTATTTATATATTGTGATATTGTGGTTGTCAAGCTCAACAATTCAACCCCATTACATCAAATAAAGATAGAAAACTATGACTTGTAAAAAATGATCTTTGTTATTTTAACAATCTACATGATTTCCTAATATCATGCATGCCATGTGTTCTCCTGTTATTCACTACATGTAGAGCAGTGGCCATTTAGAGCAACAAATCACAACCCAGTCACACTCAACCCCTGTTACTTATTTGATCACAACGGGTTTGTGAGATTGTGATGGGGTTGAGCTTTTAACTCTTTGGTTCTGAAGTTATCCAGTAATTTAAATGAATTATTATATTACTGCCTAGAATTTCACATCTCAGTGTTGAGTAAATTGCTCTGAAAGAATGTTTGATTTAATGATATCAATTTAAACATCTACAGACATCTATGAGCCGGTGATGGCACCGACAACAGCGGCAGAAAGGCAGAGGCAGTATCGTGCATGTCTAAGGGGCTGTTTACACCTGGCCACTTCATGTGTTTTCTCAGATCGTATAGCTATCCGATCGTGAAAAGACCAGGTGTAAATGCCCTCCGAAACGCATTCGAGACGAATTTGAATCCGATCGCTCAAACCACTTCAGGAGGAGGTCTGAGACGCATTCCAGACGAAACTGGACAAGTGTAAATGCATCTGGTTGTTGAAACCACATATGTAAATTGTACTCCTCCCAGAAATGCTAAAAAAATAAACGTGTGAGAGCGTATGCTATATGTAATTTTATAGCCAGATATGACGACGCTACTGGAACACACATCACCGCAGATGAGAAGCTGAGCATCTGTTCATCAAGACAACGTTCAAACTATCGCAAATCAAAGTGAAAGTAAGTCGCAGATGCTTAACACACAATCATCATCATTAAAAGTAAAGAAACGAAATGATCTTACCAGGGCTGTTGCCGCTCTCTCTTATTGCGGTCTTTGATTTTGAAATTTTAGCTGATGATCAATAAAATGCAGCTCAGATCTGTTGCTTTCGGTGACGTGCACTCCATTAAATCTGCATATAGCGCGGGAATTGAAGATCGGATTTAAATCCGTTTCGCAAAAACACATTTATGTGGCCAGGTGTAAATGGAATCGTTTTGATAAATCAGATAGCTATCCGATCTGAGAAAACGCATGAAGTGGCCAGGTGTAAACAGCCCCTAAAAGCTGATCCTGAAAAAAGGGAGAAATACCTACAGAATGAACGCCAGAGATGGAGAAAACATTTAGAGAAAAGAAGCAAGGAGGGGAGAGAAGCACTGAGGAACTTAACCACTCCTCTCAAAGTTCAGATCAGTATATCCAAGGCCATGATCTTCAAGGTAGAGCAAAGAGCAGTTAAGAGTTTCAGAAAATGACTAGGCTGAGTGTTAGAAAGTGTTAGAAAATTAAAAGTGTAATTAAGTACCATTAGTTGTTTAGGTTGCATGTGCTAGTTTTACTGACTGAAAAAGCATCCGATTGATGGCTGCTCACTGTTTCCCCCTGCTTTTCCATCATATCTATTTCTCATCATTATTGACTAATTTATGGAATGTGTTTGTAAGCAACATGTGGAGGGGAAGAAAAAATTAAGAGAAGAAAGAAACAGTCCGAAGAAGAAAATAGAACAACTTCAGAAAAAACTAAAAGAGGTGCCAATGTTTAAAGAAGCATTCCGATTCACCATGGTCAAAGGTGAATGAGCTAACGGCAAATTGCCCCGCAAACCTAAGAATCAGGAAGACGTTGTTGTATTACCAATGACTGATTAAAGACATCAGTAACAAATATCAGCAGACCACCAAAGAAAGGGAAAGGCAACTAATTGCAAAAGTGACAACAGGGAGAATTGTCAAAAATACAGGTTACAGAGATTTGCTGAGGATTCCCTCTGCTTTTCGAGTAAGCGTTGATAACATGAGGAGAGTCTTAACTTTAAAAAGGAAGAAGACCAACAGGTTCACTGATGAATTCAAGAACAGAGTGAAGACGTTCTATGTAAGATATGATGTCAGTAGGATCACAACAGGGACCAAACAAACACTCACAAAGAACAAAGTAATGATGCAGAAAAGGTTCCTAGTGGATACCAGTACACATAGCAGTAAGACAAAAGTGTCAAGGTCACCATCAAGAAATCTGTGGAGGGCACACAGGAGAACCTCACTGCACACCTACCTACAGCGGCTCAAACAGCATCACTTGTCAGAACACGTCAGGGCAAGAACCCTTGATACACATAGACTTTTAAGAAAATAACAGCTGCAAATACGGCTCCCAGATCCAAGCAGTCCACTTTAGGGCTTCACACCAGCAGGACACTCTGCATACAGGGGTTGCATGTTGGTGGAAAACCGAGCCTGTGTGCTTCAGCACCATCTCCCCCTGCAGACATAAAGGCCCTCCAGCAGTATGGCAACCCCTCAATCCAGAGCTGGATTACCTTCAGGCCACACTTCCACAAGTGTCTGTGCCGCACTTTTTTTAGCGATGGCCCCGGTACTCAGTACAAGCAATGAGTCAACTTCATCCTTTTTAGCACAGAATTAGACAGAAGAGGATTCTAGGCTGGCTCTTGGAATTTTTTTGAGGCTAGACATGGCAAAGGAGCATCGGGTGGCGTCGGGGGACAGCTGACATGATGGTGGCAAAGGGACGTGATATCCCAGATGCACACAAGCTGTTCAAGGCCTTGACCAAGACAAACACAACAGTGAAGAATGAGGATGTTGAGAGTGCAATGGAGAAACTGCCAAAGAAAATACCAGCAGTCCCGGGAACAATGAGAATCCACCAGGTGATTACTCTGGCCACAGCCAGCCAGTGAAGGGAATCCACGGCCACAGCCAGAAAAGGAAATCCAGTAGGGGAGTCCAGAGCAGGGATGGGCAGTATTTCAGATACATGTATTTAAAATACATATTTGAAATACAAAATACTATTTTGTATTTTGTATTTTAAATCCTTTGGAAAAAATCAAATGTAATTTGTATTCAAATACATTTAAGATGAGTATTTTTGTATTTTCAAAATAGATTAATATACTTTTTGCCAATCAACCTCTTTATTAGGGTACTGATTTTGTCAGATCTGTTCAGACCCTTCAGACTCACACATCATTCATCTGTTCAGACCCTTCAGACTTGCACATCATTCATCTGTTCAGACCCTTCAGACTCGCACATCATTCATCAGTTCAGACCCTTCAGACTCACACATCATTCATCTGTTCAGACCCTTCAGACTCGCACATCATTCATCTGTTCAGACCCTTCAGTCTCACACATCATTCATCTGTTCAGACCCTTCAGACTCGCACATCATTCATCTGTTCAGACCCTTCAGTCTCACACATCATTCATCTGTTCAGACCCTTCAGACTCACACATCATTCATCTGTTCTGACCCTTCAGACTCGCACATCATTCATCTGTTCAGACCCTTCAGACTCACACATCATTCATCTGTTCAGACCCTTCAGACTCACACATCATTCATCTGTTCTGACCCTTCAGACTCACACATCATTCATCTGTTCAGACCCTTCAGACTCACACATCATTCATCTGTTCAGACCCTTCAGACTCACACATCATTCATCTGTTCAGACCCTTCAGACTCACACATCATTCATCTGTTCAGACCCTTCAGACTCACACATCATTCATCTGTTCAGACCCTTCAGACTCACACATCATTCATCTGTTCAGACCCTTCAGACTCACACATCATTCATCTGTTCAGACCCTTCAGACTCGCACATCATTCATCTGTTCAGACCCTCAGTGTCACACATCATTCATCTGTTCAGACCCTTCAGACTCACACATCATTCACCTGTTCAGACCCTTCAGACTCACACATCATTCATCTGTTCAGACCCTTCAGACTCGCACATCATTCATCTGTTCAGACCCTTCAGACTCGCACATCATTCATCTGTTCAGACCCTTCAGACCCTTCAGACTCGCACATCATTCATCTGTTCAGACCCTTCAGTGTCACACATCATTCATCTGTTCAGACCCTTCAGACTCACACATCATTCATCTGTTCAGACCCTTCAGACTCACACATCATTCATCTGTTCAGACCCTTCAGACTCGCACATCATTCATCTGTTCTGTCCCTTCAGACTCACACATTCATCTGTTCAGACCCTTCAGACTCGCACATCATTCATCTGTTCAGACCCTTCAGACTCACACATCATTCATCTGTTCAGACCCTTCAGACTCACACATCATTCATCTGTTCAGACCCTTCAGACTCACACATCATTCATCTGTTCAGACCCTTCAGACTCACACATCATTCATCTGTTCAGACCCTTCAGACTCGCACATCATTCATCTGTTCAGACCCTTCAGACTCACACATCATTCATCTGTTCAGACCCTTCAGACTCACACATCATTCATCTGTTCAGACCCTTCAGACTCACACACATTCATCTGTTCAGACCCTTCAGACTGGCACATCATTCATCTGTTCAGACCCTTCAGACTCACACACATTCATCTGTTCAGACCCTTCAGACTCGCACATCATTCATCTGTTCAGACCCTTCAGACTCACACATCATTCATCTGTTCAGACCCTTCAGACTCGCACATCATTCATCTGTTCAGACCCTTCAGACTCGCACATCATTCATCTGTTCAGACCCTTCAGACTGGCACATCATTCATCTGTTCAGACCCTTCAGACTCACACATCATTCATCTGTTCAGACCCTTCAGACTCGCACATCATTCATCTGTTCAGACCCTTCAGACTCACACATCATTCATCTGTTCAGACCCTTCAGACTCACACATCATTCATCTGTTCAGACCCTTCAGACTCACACATCATTCATCTGTTCAGACCCTTCAGACTCGCACATCATTCATCTGTTCAGACCCTTCAGACTCGCACATCATTCATCTGTTCAGACCCTTCAGACTCGCACATCATTCATCTGTTCAGACCCTTCAGACTCACACATCATTCATCTGTTCAGACCCTTCAGACTCACACATCATTCATCTGTTCAGACCCTTCAGACTGGCACATCATTCATCTGTTCAGACCCTTCAGACTCACACATCATTCATCTGTTCAGACCCTTCAGTCTCACACATCATTCATCTGTTCAGACCCTTCAGACTCGCACATCATTCATCTGTTCAGACCCTTCAGACTCGCACATCATTCATCTGTTCAGACCCTTCAGACTCGCACATCATTCATCTGTTCAGACCCTTCAGACTCACACATCATTCATCTGTTCAGACCCTTCAGACTCACACATCATTCATCTGTTCAGACCCTTCAGACTGGCACATCATTCATCTGTTCAGACCCTTCAGACTCACACATCATTCATCTGTTCAGACCCTTCAGTCTCACACATCATTCATCTGTTCAGACCCTTCAGACTCGCACATCATTCATCTGTTCAGACCCTTCAGACTCACACATCATTCATCTGTTCAGACCCTTCAGTGTCACACATCATTCATCTGTTCAGACCCTTCAGTCTATCACATCATTCATCTGTTCAGACCCTTCAGACTCACACATCATTCATCTGTTCAGACCCTTCAGACTCGCACATCATTCATCTGTTCAGACCCTTCAGACTCGCACATCATTCATCTGTTCAGACCCTTCAGTGTCACACATCATTCATCTGTTCAGACCCTTCAGACTCACACATCATTCATCTGTTCAGACCCTTCAGACTCACACATCATTCATCTGTTCAGACCCTTCAGACTCGCACATCATTCATCTGTTCAGACCCTTCAGTGTCACACATCATTCATCTGTTCAGACCCTTCAGACTCGCACATCATTCATCTGTTCTGACCCTTCAGACTCGCGCATCATTCATCTGTTCATACCCTTCAGACTCACACATCATTCATCTGTTCAGACCCTTCAGACTCGCACATCATTCATCTGTTCAGACCCTTCAGACTCGCACATCATTCATCTGTTCAGACCCTTCAGTGTCACACATCATTCATCTGTTCAGACCCTTCAGACTCGCACATCATTCATCTGTTCAGACCCTTCAGACTCGCACATCATTCATCTGTTCAGACCCTTCAGACTCACACATCATTCATCTGTTCAGACCCTTCACTCTCTCACATCATTCATCTGTTCTGACCCTTCAGACTCGCACATCATTCATCTGTTCAGACCCTTCAGACTCGCACATCATTCATCTGTTCATACCCTTCAGACTCACACATCATTCATCTGTTCAGACCCTTCAGTGTCACACATCATTCATCTGTTCTGACCCTTCAGACTCGCACATCATTCATCTGTTCAGACCCTTCAGTGTCACACATCATTCATCTGTTCAGACCCTTCAGACTCGCACATCATTCATCTGTTCAGACCCTTCAGACTCGCACATCATTCATCTGTTCAGACCCTTCAGACTTGCACATCATTCATCTGTTCAGACCCTTCAGACTCGCACATCATTCATCTGTTCAGACCCTTCAGACTCGCACATCATTCATCTGTTCAGACCCTTCAGACTCACACATCATTCATCTGTTCAGACCCTTCAGACTTGCACATCATTCATCTGTTCAGACCCTTCAGACTCACACATCATTCATCTGTTCAGACCCTTCAGTCTCTCACATTGTAGGAGCCATATTTAGAATTGTTGTGCACTACTAAAATTGAGATTATTTATTTAATTCAAAATTGTTTAATTCACTTATTTTATATTTTTCTTTTAGGTTTAATTTTTGGACTAACCTGTTCACGTGAATGGACTTGCTCCTCGTCCTTGACACGTCATTACGGCGCGAATGTGCAGGTCTTAAATGTGGATTACAATTGTTTGGTAGACAGGTTAGAGGGTTGAGAGCTACAGTTTTCTTTAATCGCATGCTATGGTATTGATGCTCACAGCAATATTTGTTTTGTTTGTAAAGTTTAATTTAATATTTTTGCTTGAAAGTAAACCGGAGATTGTAATCAATAAATCGCGGCTTTGTTATGACTGCATCTCCGTGCGTGCTTTGTGGACATGTGAATCGGGAGAGACTCCTCTGCTAACCTCAACGGGCTAAAGAAAGTTGGAAAAGGATTAGCCCTTACAATTATTAAAGAAAACTTGCACTAGAGATCGATCGACGAAACTAGAAAGGACTTTACTGGATTATCTTCTCAAGAAAACTTGGAAGCTGTGCTGTTCACGGCCGAAGTGGATGGACGCGATTTAACAATGAACAACGCATCAGCTGTGAGTACAAGAATGTAAACAAACATGCATGTAGCGTGAATAGTAAGACAAACAATCGTCAGAGGTTTGGAATGTGCGTTTAAACGCTAAAGGAGCTGTTAGTATTTGTGTCCTGTATAACATTATGGATGAGGAGATTCAGACGGCCGCTGCCGCCGAAAAGCTTTTAAATTCACGCATTGCAACGCGTAGAGGCAAATTAGGAGTTTGCACGAGGAAAATGAATGAAATTAAAGCTCTGCTTACTGAAGGTGGAATCGTTGAAGAGGTAGATGATTGCATGTCGGCGTTATTATTCTATATCCACGACTTCAAAAGTGTGCATAAAGCAGTGCAAGAGCTCTTGACAGAAGAAGAAAAGGAAAATGATCATGTAGATTGGTTTGAAACTAGAATGATGAATTTCGATTACTTTATTGAAGAAGTTGAAATATGGAAAAAAGAACAACAAAGTCAACTAACAGCAGTCGAACCTAAAGACAGTGTTTCAAACATTTCTAGTGTGTCTGTAAAGTCTAGATCATCTAAGGCCTCTTCTGCAGCTAAAATAGCTGCCGCTGAAAAAGCTGCTTTAGAAGCACGCGCCAAAACTCTGCCTGATATACAAGCGTTGCAGATGGAAGAAGCCATTATAAAATCAAAGATTGAAAGGGCAGAACTAAGAACTAAAATGGCAGAAGCAGATGCAAAAATCAAAGTGCTGATAAATAATGCTGAGTCACAAGGTGATGATATGAATGACTATTATGATGCAAACATGGAAGATAATGTTGAACCCACTTTTATTGATGCCTCTGCAATAGAATTCGCTCCTGTAACAGCTGTACCTAAAACTCCACTCCAGAGAGCAGTTAGTCACGTACAAAGAAGCTCTCGAGTAGCAGCAGCCGCAAGTCCAGCAAGTCCACGGTTGGAGGTCAGTAATAGCTCAAACAGAGGCTTAAGCTTAATGGCTCAAAGGCAAAAGGAAATGACTGATCTTATGATTAAGCAGCAAAATCTTTCTCTTTTGCCTAAGAGAGAAGTTCCTGTTTTTGATGGAGATCCACTGTCCTATCAGTCTTTCTTTCATGCTTTTAAATATCTGATTGAAGACAAGACCAGCAGCAGTCAGGATAGACTCTACTTTCTTGAACAGTTTACTGCTGGCCAAGCCAGAGACCTTGTTCGTAGCTGTCTGCACATGGAAGCTCGCAGAGGATATACCGAAGCTCAGCTACTTTTAAAGAAACATTTCGGCAATGAAATGAAGATTGCAAGTGCTTACATTGAAAAGGCACTGAATTGGACAGCCATAAAAGCTGATGATGGAAAATCACTTCATGCCTATGCTCTGTACCTTAGAGAATGTTGCAATGTTATGCAGGATCTAGAATACATGGATGAACTGGACGTTGTATCAAACATGAAATTGATTGTATCCAAACTCCCATACAAGCTCCGCGAAAGGTGGCGGACTGTAACCTTTGAGTCATTCCAAAGAACGAATACTCGTATTAGATTTAGAAATCTTGTAGAATTTCTGGAAATTCAGTCTGAGATTTTACTCCATCCAGTTTTCGGAGATATCAAAGATCCTACTCCTGTTAAAGGCACAGTTGTAAAATCCAGAACAACCAGCTTGAGGATACCACCTAAAAGGGGCAGCAGCTTTGTTACCACAGTGACAGGAGCTGATGAGCAAACAAGCAGAGAGGCACCTAAAGTGCAGCAGCAAGCAGGCACCACCCATGTTGCTGTTTTGACCTCATGTAGTTTCTGCCAAGGTAACCATGCACTAACTGATTGCAAAATATTAAAATCTGAATCCCAAGACAAAAAGGTTGAATATCTCAAAAGGAATGGTCACTGTTTTGGATGCTTAAAAAAGGGTCATATGAGCAAAGATTGCAATAAGAAAATGGTTTGCCAGATATGTCAACGAAAACATCCTACATTGCTCCATATTGTCAATGAAAATTCAAAGAAGCAGATTTTGCCAAACCCAAACTTCACAGAATCAAAAGAAACGCCAGTTAATAGTGCACTAGTATCAGCTGATCGTGCAACAGGGGCTAGTAGGGAATGTGCACTAGCAATCGTGCCAGTCCAGATTAAATTTGCCAAAGGCAGCAAGATCATTAAAACCTACGCCTTTCTTGATCCAGGCAGTTCAGCAACGTTCTGCACTGAGAACCTCATGAATCAGCTGAATGCCAAAGGACGCAGAACTGAAATTCTTCTGAGAACAATGGGGCAGGAGAGACCTGTTAAGAGTTATGAGCTCACAGGACTAGAAGTAGGTAGTATTGATGGAGGTGGACACATAGATCTGCCTAAAGTATACACTCAACCCAAGATCCCTGTATCAAAAGAGAACCTACTCACTCACTATGATCTTGAAAAATGGCCTTATTTGAAAGAAATCGAACTGAAAAGAATCAACGCTGACATTGAAATCTTGATTGGAATTAATGTTCCAAAAGCTATGGAACCGTGGAGAATAGTGAACAGTCAAGGAAATGGACCATATGCGGTCAAGACTGTGCTAGGGTGGGTGGTTAATGGCCCACTCAATTCTTGTCCCTCTATGGATGAAGTTGGATTAACGTCAGTGATGGCCAATCGCATCTCTATAGAAAATCTTCAGGATCTGCTTATCAGGCAATATAATCATGACTTTCCTGAAAAGGATTATGAGGAGAAAAGAGAAATGTCAGCTGAAGACAAAATATTCATGAATATAGCAACGACTTCAGTGGAACTCAAAAATGGGCATTATCACTTACCTCTACCGCTTCGTGATAAAGATGCAACCTTGCCCAACAACTATGAAGTGACAGCACAACGTACACTTAACCTTGCTAAGAGATTCAAGAAGGATCCTGCTTATGCAAATGAGTATAGTGTGTTCATGGAGGATGTGCTGAGGAAGGGATACGCAGAAAAGGTGCCACAAGAACAACTCCAAAGGAATGGTGGTCATATATGGTATATACCACATCATGGGGTGTACCACAAGAAAAAGGGAAAGCTTAGAGTTGTTTTTGATTGTTCATCTTCATACAAAGGCAAAGCTCTTAACTCCGAACTTCTCCAAGGTCCTGACCTGACCAACCCACTTCTTGGTGTGCTGCTTAGATTCAGGAAGGAACGAATTTCAATAATGGCAGATATCGAAGCAATGTACTATCAGGTACGAGTTCAAAATCATCATCGTGACTTTCTTCGATTCCTGTGGTGGCCACAAGGGGATGTTAACCAGCCACTGGAAGTTTATAGGATGAATGTTCATCTCTTTGGTGCAGTATCATCTCCCAGCATTGCCAATTTTGCCTTAAAGCAAACAGGAATTGATAATTCTGAACGATACAGCTCACAAGTCATTGACACAATTAATCATAGTTTCTACGTCGATGATTGTCTCAAATCTGTGGCTTCTGTGGAAGAAGCAATCAAGCTCACTAAAGACCTCAGGGAAGTATGCACCCTAGGAGGATTTACTTTGAGTAAATGGGTAAGCAACAGTTTTGAAGTCCTTGAGACTATTCCAGAAAGTTGCAGAGCCCCTCTTGTGAATCATCTGGACTTGGATAGAGAAAAACCTCCTCTTGAGAGGGCACTCGGAATCCAGTGGAACATCCAAAAGGATGTCTTTACTTTCCGGGTAGCAGTTATAAATAGAGCTCCTACAAGGCGAACAATCCTTTCTGTAGTCAATTCTATCTATGACCCACTAGGTTTCCTTTCCCCGTTTGTTCTCAAGGCTAAGCAAATCCTGCAAAGGCTCTGCCATGAGAAATATGGGTGGGATGAAATAATCTCAAATGAAATGATGAGACCATGGCAAAGATGGCTTACAGAGTTAGATCAGCTGAGCAGATTTGAAGTGGACAGGTGCATGAAGCCTGAAAATTTTGGTGTTGTAAAGACAGCCGAATTACATCACTTCTGTGACGCGAGTGAGCTTGGATATGGGACGGTGAGTTACCTCAAACTTACTAACAGTATCAAAAATGTTCACGTTACCTTTGTACTGGGAAAAGCCAGAGTAGTCCCACTGAAACGGATGACCGTTCCTAGACTTGAGCTTGCAGCTGCGACCCTGGCTGTGAAGGTGGACAGAATGTTGCAAAAGGAACTTCACATGGAACTGGATGATTCTACTTTCTGGACAGACAGTACAGTAGTACTGAAGTACATCCATAATCAAACAAAACGATTTCATACTTATGTTGCCAACAGAGTTGCAGTGATACATAACCTCTCGCAAGTACATCAGTGGAGGCATGTATGTTCTGGAGACAACCCGGCAGATGACAGCTCACGTGGTCTACAGATAGAAGCCCTCCTAAATTCCACCAGATGGCTGAACGGTACTCACTTCCTGTCAAAGGAGAAATCTGAATGGCCTGAGGTACCAGAAGATCTCTGTTACATCTCACCAAATGATACGGAGGTAAAAAGGGAGATCTCTGTGAATTGCTTGAACCTGCAGAACAATGCAACTACCAGAATAATTGAATATTATTCTTCATGGAGGAAACTATTAAGAGCTATTGCATGGTGGCTAAGGCTCAAAAGACTCTTGATGCTTCGAAATCAGAAAGATAAAGGTATTATTATAGATTCCAAGTGGAAAGTTGAGCGACAAGGATTAACTCCAGAGGATCTGGACGAAGCTGAGAAGTCCATCATTAACTATGAACAACAGCGCTATTTTGACTCTGAGATTACACTCTTGAAAGAAGACAAACCCATCAAATCAAATAGCTCCATATACAAACTGGATCCAATCATTGATGAGGGCATTTTGAGGATTGGAGGAAGGCTAAGCAAAGCAGCCATGCCAGTGAGTCTAAAGAACCCAATTATCCTTCCCAAAGACTCGCACATATCCAAACTGATTCTGCTTGATATTCATCAAAAGGTTGGACACTCAGGAAGAAATCACATGCTCTTCAAGATTGGGTCAGAGGTTCTGGCTACCATCCGCCAATTCCTCTGCAAGAAAGATAATAAAAGCTTGTGTCTTTTGCAGACGAATGCAGGCTAAAATTGGAGAACAAAAAATGGCTGACCTACCAGAGGAACGTGTCGCTCCTGACCTACCACCTTTCTCACATGTAGGTATTGACTACTTTGGACCTATAGAAGTCAAAAGAGGTCGCTTTCATGTGAAGAGATGGGGAGTGATATTTACTTGCATGGTGAGCCGAGCCATTCATCTTGAAGTAGCAAGCACACTTGACACAAACTCTTGTATCAATGCTATTCGACGGTTTTTATGTCGGAGAGGACCAATACTGACCATCAGGTCTGATCGTGGCACCAATTTTGTGTGTGCACAGAAGGAATTAGAAGCCACCTTGAACCAGATTGACCTTCACAAAATTCAAGATGCTTTGCTGAGTGATCATGTCAGGTGGATATTCAATCCACCATTTGCACCCCACTTTGGAGGAGTGTGGGAGAGATTAATTAAGCTAGTAAAAAAAATACTGCTTTCTGTCTTAAAACAACAGACATTGGATGATGATATGTTACAGACAGCTTTCTGCGAAGTCGAATGCATTCTCAATGATCGGCCCATCACAACTGTATCAGGTGATACAAATGATCTTGAACCCCTAACACCAAATCACCTTCTGCAGTTGAAATCCAAACCTCTCTTGCCACCTGGACTCTTCAATAAGGATGACTTGTATGCTAGAAAGCGATGGAAACAGGTCCAATACCTTGCAGACCTTTTCTGGCAACGATGGACCACTGAATATCTTTCATTGATGCAGCAACGGCAAAAATGGGTCAATACCAAGAGAAACTTCAAGGTAAATGACATAGTAGTCATAGTAGACCAAACAGCACCAAGGAACTCGTGGCCCCTTGGTCGTGTGATGAAGACCCTGCCAGGGCCTAAGGGTCTTGTCCGCAGTGTCATACTGAAGACTAGAACTGCTGTTCTACAAAGACCCATCACCAAACTCTGCTTGCTCCTGGAAGCTGAAGAATCAGCTTAAGAGTCTGACAATGCAATGTCAGCATTCTATAGTCTGTTCAATATGCACGCTTTCACATATCCTGACAAACCTGTACATAGCCACGCGTGCTCACACACCAGTTCATATCTTTACATACATGGACTTTTCAATTTCGCACCACATATACACTCAAAAATGTGCACATACATGGACTTCTCATATTTCGCACCACATTTACACCCCTTGGACTCTTCATCTCCTTCCCTATGGATTGTGCATTAAATGCATGTATGGCATAGACTGTGGGGGGGTTTCATGAGGATGATATAAAAAAGAGAGAAGGAAGTTAAATATGACAATGTATTGACATTGATAAATGGAATGCAATATAATTGTTTTGATAAATGCAATATGAATTGACATTTGGTTTTGGTATTTCGAAAATATGGCAAGACTTGTATTAGATGTGTGTTTTGGCTCCGATCAAATTATTTTGCTTAGTAATTGTTCTGCTTTTGGCATTAACAATTAGGGGCCAGGATGTAGGAGCCATATTTAGAATTTTTGTGCACTACTAAAATTGAGATTATTTATTTAATTCAAAATTGTTTAATTCACTTATTTTATATTTTTATTTTATGTTTAATTTTTGGACTAACCTGTTCACGTGAATGGACTTGCTCCTCGTCCTTGACACGTCATTACGGCGCGAATGTGCAGGTCTTAAATGTGGATTACAATTGTTTGGTAGACAGGTTAGAGGGTTGAGAGCTACAGTTTTCTTTAATCGCATGCTATGGTATTGATGCTCACAGCAATATTTGTTTTGTTTGTAAAGTTTAATTTAATATTTTTGCTTGAAAGTAAACCGGAGATTGTAATCAATAAATCGCGGCTTTGTTATGACTGCATCTCCGTGCGTGCTTTGTGGACATGTGAATCGGGAGAGACTCCTCTGCTAACCTCAACGGGCTAAAGAAAGTTGGAAAAGGATTAGCCCTTACACACATCATTCATCTGTTCTGACCCTTCAGTCTCATACATCATTCACCTGTTCAGACCCTTCAGTCTCACACATCATTCATCTGTTCAGACCCTTCAGACTCACACATCATTCATCTGTTCAGACCCTTCAGTCTCATACATCATTCATCTGTTCAGACCCTTCAGACTCGCACATCATTCATCTGTTCAGACCCTTCAGACTCGCACATCATTCATCTGTTCAGACCCTTCAGACTCACACACATTCATCTGTTCAGACCCTTCAGACTCGCACATCATTCATCTGTTCAGACCCTTCAGACTCACACATCATTCATCTGTTCAGACCCTTCAGACTCGCACATCATTCATCTGTTCAGACCCTTCAGACTCACACATCATTCATCTGTTCAGACCCTTCAGACTCGCACATCATTCATCTGTTCAGACCCTTCAGACTCGCACATCATTCATCTGTTCAGACCCTTCAGACTCACACATCATTCATCTGTTCAGACCCTTCAGACTCACACATCATTCATCTGTTCTGACCCTTCAGTCTCGCACATCATTCATCTGTTCAGACCCTTCAGACTCACACATCATTCATCTGTTCAGACCCTTCAGACTCACACATCATTCATCTGTTCTGACCCTTCAGTCTCGCACATCATTCATCTGTTCAGACCCTTCAGACTCGCACATCATTCATCTGTTCAGACCCTTCAGACTCGCGCATCATTCATCTGTTCTGACCCTTCAGTCTCGCGCATCATTCATCTGTTCTGACCCTTCAGTCTCACACATCATTCATCTGTTCTGTCCCTTCAGTCTCACACATCATTCATCTGTTCAGACCCTTCAGACTCACACATCATTCATCTGTTCTGACCCTTCAGACTCGCGCATCATTCATCTGTTCTGACCCTTCAGTCTCGCGCATCATTCATCTGTTCTGTCCCTTCAGACTCGCACATCATTCATCTGTTCAGACCCTTCAGACTCGCACATCATTCATCTGTTCAGACCCTTCAGACTCGCACATCATTCATCTGTTCAGACCCTTCAGACTCACGCATCATTCATCTGTTCTGACCCTTCAGTCTCACACATCATTCATCTGTTCAGACCCTTCAGACTCACACATCATTCATCTGTTCTGACCCTTCAGTCTCTCACATCATTCATCTGTTCTGACCCTTCAGACTCACACATCATTCATCTGTTCTGACCCTTCAGACTCGCACATCATTCATCTGTTCAGACCCTTCAGACTCGCACATCATTCATCTGTTCAGACCCTTCAGTCTCTCACATCATTCATCTGTTCTGTCCCTTCAGTCTCTCACATCATTCATCTGTTCTGACCCTTCAGACTCACACATCATTCATCTGTTCTGACCCTTCAGACTCGCACATCATTCATCTGTTCAGACCCTTCAGACTCGCACATCATTCATCTGTTCTGACCCTTCAGACTCGCACATCATTCATCTGTTCTGACCCTTCAGTCTCACACATCATTCATCTGTTCAGACCCTTCAGACTCACACATCATTCATCTGTTCTGTCCCTTCAGTCTCTCACATCATTCATCTGTTCAGACCCTTCAGACTCACACATCATTCATCTGTTCTGTCCCTTCAGACTCGCACATCATTCATCTGTTCTGACCCTTCAGACTCGCACATCATTCATCTGTTCAGACCCTTCAGACTCGCACATCATTCATCTGTTCTGACCCTTCAGTCTCACACATCATTCATCTGTTCAGACCCTTCAGTCTCACACATCATTCATCTGTTCAGACCCTTCAGTCTCACACATCATTCATCTGTTCAGACCCTTCAGACTCACACATCATTCATCTGTTCTGACCCTTCAGTCTCACACATCATTCATCTGTTCTGTCCCTTCAGTCTCTCACATCATTCATCTGTTCAGACCCTTCAGTCTCACACATCATTCATCTGTTCTGTCCCTTCAGTCTCACACATCATTCATCTGTTCTGTCCCTTCAGTCTCGCACATCATTCATCTGTTCTGACCCTTCAGTCTCACACATCATTCATCTGTTCAGACCCTTCAGACTCACACATCATTCATCTGTTCTGTCCCTTCAGACTGGCACATCATTCATCTGTTCTGACCCTTCAGACTCGCACATCATTCATCTGTTCAGACCCTTCAGACTCACACATCATTCATCTGTTCTGACCCTTCAGACTCGCACATCATTCATCTGTTCAGACCCTTAAGACTCACACATCATTCATCTGTTCTGACCCTTCAGACTCGCACATCATTCATCTGTTCAGACCCTTCAGACTCGCACATCATTCATCTGTTCAGACCCTTCAGTCTCACACATCATTCATCTGTTCAGACTCACACATCATTCATCTGTTCTGACCCTTCAGACTCGCACATCATTCATCTGTTCAGACCCTTAAGACTCACACATCATTCATCTGTTCTGACCCTTCAGACTCGCACATCATTCATCTGTTCTGACCCTTCAGACTCACACACATTCATCTGTTCAGACCCTTCAGACTCGCACATCATTCATCTGTTCAGACCCTTCAGACTCACACATCATTCATCTGTTCAGACCCTTCAGACTCGCACATCATTCATCTGTTCAGACCCTTCAGACTCGCACATCATTCATCTGTTCTGACCCTTCAGACTCACACACATTCATCTGTTCAGACCCTTCAGACTCGCACATCATTCATCTGTTCAGACCCTTCAGACTCACACATCATTCATCTGTTCAGACCCTTCAGACTCGCACATCATTCATCTGTTCAGACCCTTCAGACTCACACATCATTCATCTGTTCAGACCCTTCAGACTCGCACATCATTCATCTGTTCAGACCCTTCAGACTCGCACATCATTCATCTGTTCAGACCCTTCAGACTCACACATCATTCATCTGTTCAGACCCTTCAGACTCACACATCATTCATCTGTTCTGACCCTTCAGTCTCGCACATCATTCATCTGTTCAGACCCTTCAGACTCACACATCATTCATCTGTTCTGACCCTTCAGTCTCACACATCATTCATCTGTTCAGACCCTTCAGACTCACACATCATTCATCTGTTCTGACCCTTCAGTCTCTCACATCATTCATCTGTTCTGACCCTTCAGACTCACACATCATTCATCTGTTCTGACCCTTCAGACTCGCACATCATTCATCTGTTCAGACCCTTCAGACTCGCACATCATTCATCTGTTCAGACCCTTCAGTCTCTCACATCATTCATCTGTTCTGTCCCTTCAGTCTCTCACATCATTCATCTGTTCTGACCCTTCAGACTCACACATCATTCATCTGTTCTGACCCTTCAGACTCGCACATCATTCATCTGTTCAGACCCTTCAGACTCGCACATCATTCATCTGTTCTGACCCTTCAGACTCGCACATCATTCATCTGTTCTGACCCTTCAGTCTCACACATCATTCATCTGTTCAGACCCTTCAGACTCACACATCATTCATCTGTTCTGTCCCTTCAGTCTCTCACATCATTCATCTGTTCAGACCCTTCAGACTCACACATCATTCATCTGTTCTGTCCCTTCAGACTCGCACATCATTCATCTGTTCTGACCCTTCAGACTCGCACATCATTCATCTGTTCAGACCCTTCAGACTCGCACATCATTCATCTGTTCTGACCCTTCAGTCTCACACATCATTCATCTGTTCAGACCCTTCAGACTCACACATCATTCATCTGTTCTGTCCCTTCAGACTCGCACATCATTCATCTGTTCTGACCCTTCAGACTCGCACATCATTCATCTGTTCTGACCCTTCAGTCTCACACATCATTCATCTGTTCAGACCCTTCAGACTCACACATCATTCATCTGTTCTGACCCTTCAGTCTCACACATCATTCATCTGTTCTGTCCCTTCAGTCTCTCACATCATTCATCTGTTCAGACCCTTCAGTCTCACACATCATTCATCTGTTCTGTCCCTTCAGTCTCACACATCATTCATCTGTTCTGTCCCTTCAGTCTCGCACATCATTCATCTGTTCTGACCCTTCAGTCTCGCACATCATTCATCTGTTCAGACCCTTCAGACTCACACATCATTCATCTGTTCTGTCCCTTCAGACTGGCACATCATTCATCTGTTCTGACCCTTCAGACTCGCACATCATTCATCTGTTCAGACCCTTCAGACTCACACATCATTCATCTGTTCTGACCCTTCAGACTCGCACATCATTCATCTGTTCAGACCCTTAAGACTCACACATCATTCATCTGTTCTGACCCTTCAGACTCGCACATCATTCATCTGTTCAGACCCTTCAGACTCGCACATCATTCATCTGTTCAGACCCTTCAGTCTCACACATCATTCATCTGTTCAGACTCACACATCATTCATCTGTTCTGACCCTTCAGACTCGCACATCATTCATCTGTTCAGACCCTTAAGACTCATACATCATTCATCTGTTCTGACCCTTCAGACTCGCACATCATTCATCTGTTCAGACCCTTCAGACTCGCACATCATTCATCTGTTCAGACCCTTCAGACTCGCACATCATTCATCTGTTCAGACCCTTCAGTCTCACACATCATTCATCTGTTCAGACCCTTCAGTCTCACACATCATTCATCTGTTCAGACTCACACATCATTCATCTGTTCAGACCCTTCAGACTCGCACATCATTCATCTGTTCAGACCCTTCAGTCTCACACATCATTCATCTGTTCAGACCCTTCAGACTCACACATCATTCATCTGTTCAGACCCTTCAGTCTCACACATCATTCATCTGTTCAGACCCTTCACTCTTACACAGTCTTGACCCAGGTTCGTTTGATTTTGGTTCATTAACACTGCCAGTGATTTTCCGGAATCAGAGAGTTTTCACACACAATTCGTAAAAATCCTGTAAAGACACGTATCATCGATGTGACCTGTAATGTCTCAGCAGCGTCTTTGCTTATGAGCTGCGACTTCTCTCTTGTGCAACCACGCTTGTGCAATTTTTTCCTTTGATCCGATCATAAACTTGCGGATTACGTACCGTTTCACTAGCTAGCGAACGATCACGGCTTCATCGTCATCACTACGACACAGCATTATTACTGCTTTTGTTCACACAGCGCGCGTTCCGGGACTGAACACAGCAATGTTACTATGTAAATTGCCGGGAATTGGTCACTATGTAACTATGTACTATGTTACTAGTTACTATTTGTTACTATGTAAATTGGCAGAAGGCGTTCTGGCAATTTCCCGGCAATTTGCCGGGATCATCGCGCTGTGTGAAAGGGGCTTTAGTTACCTTTAGATGAAAAGTAGGTCAGTAAACTTAAATAAAATTGCGATATAGACCAGTGTCTGTCAATATTAAACCACATAAAGACCATTTAAATAGGAATCATGCATGTTCTGCGTGTCTCTGTGAATGAATGGTACAGACGCGCTGTTTCATTTACCACACACACACTGAGGCACGTGTGGCGCTTGCGATGTTTTCAGACTATATGAGGACACTAATGCACTTCATCAACACAGCCGCTCTGAGAGTCACTTCAGCAGCATTTTAGCTTCATTTGAGAAAAACTATCGTCATATCATAAAACACAGAGAGACTCAAAGGTCTACACGGCAACCCGTCAAAATAAAAGTTTGGTTTAACCTTTGAAGAAAATTTTGCTTAAATCATTACACTTTAAATAATTGGTTATAACAATTTAATTAAACCATTAAAATGGGTGATGCAAGAGCGAAGTAGTCCAGTGATAATTAACAGGCAGCCATGATGAACGCAATAACCGGAAGACACTGCTTCAGCAATTTTTCGCGTCTACTTCCGGCGTTCTATTGTGATGCGATAAAGGCCTATTTCATGATAACAGATGCTGCTAAGTGTAACACACCGTTGCCATGAAAAACAGAGCGTTGCTATGGACGCAGGATTCTAACCGTAGAGACGGAACAGACAATTTTCTTTAGCGGAAGCAATACAATCGTTTTTAAATCAATAAACTCCTTTTTAAATCAATATTTTGTGTCAAATTATTGATTTATTTGGTAGGTAGCCATGTAATAAGCGGGATAATTTAGAGCGAGGTGGTTGTTATAGCGAATAACTCCCTTCAGGCTTCAAGCTCCGCTTCACGTCGGGTGTACTCGCTATAACAACCGCCTCGCTCTACATTATCCCTTACATATATATAGATAGATATGTGTGTGTGTGTGTGTGTGTGTGTGTGTGTGTGTGTGTGTGTGTGTGTGTGTGTGTGTGTGTGTGTGTGTGACATAATGACGCCTCTCATCTCGTCCAAAGGAGCATCATCAGGATCTTCTGTGGTTTTTAACCCTTAACTGGGAAGATCGATCCTCATGAACTTAAAGGGTTAGTTCACCCAAAAATGAAAATTCTGTCAGTAATTACTCACCCTCATGTTGTTCCAACCCCGTAAGACCTTCGTTCATCTTCGGAACACAAATTAAGATATTTTTTATTAAATCTGAGAGCTGGATCACTCCTCCATAGGCTTCTAAGGGACTGAAACTTGCTGGCCCAGAAAAGTTATTAAAGAGATCGTTAATATAGTCCAAGTGACTCCAGTGGCTCAATCTTAGTTTATCAAGCGACGAGAATACTTTTTGTGCGCAAAACCCCCCAAAAATAATGACTTTATGCCACTTTTCATTTCCTTCTCTCTGGGCCTCGAGTTAGTTCACGTAGTGTTTTAGCGCAGCGCATCTGTGTTGCACGTCACCACGTAGGCTCACTATTGGCCGGCGCCGGTCATGTGTGTGATGCGTGTGACGTGCAAAACAGACGCGCTATGCTAAAACACTACGTGAACTCACTCGAGGCCCAGAGAGAAGGGAATGAATAGTGGCGTAAAGTCGTTATTTATTTATTTGTTTTTTCGCACAAAAAGTATTCTCGTCGCTTTATAAACTTAAGATTGAGCCACTGGAGTCACTTGGACTATATTAACGATCTCTTTAATAACTTTTCTGGGCCAGCAAGTTTCAGTTCCTTAGAAGCCTATGGAGGAGTGATCCAGCTCTCAGATTTAATCAAAAATATCTTAATTTGTGTTCCGAAGATGAACGAAGGTCTGACGGGGTTGGAACAACATGAGGGTGAGTAATTACTGACAGAATTTTCATTTTTGGGTGAACTAACCCTTTAAAGCAGTGCTTTCCAGTATGAGAGAAGTTAGATTCCCAACAGGTGTGTTATTAAGACTTAGAACTGAACTTACAGGTGTAAACAGAGGTTTATGTGAGGAAACATTTCATCTTAAAGTGCAGTAAACATACAAATGAAAGGGGATTGATTTCTAATCCTAGAGCTGAGAATATCACAGCCGTCATCTATCATTCCCATTGATATAACGGCTGGTGTTTTAAAACTGAAGCTCAGCAAACATCAATCCTCAGACTGTCCTGTTGTGTACTTTTGTGAAGTTCAGAGTCGACTAGTGATGGGAGAAATGAAGCTTTTCAAAGCTCTGAATCAACTGAACAAAATGATTCAGTGTTTCGAATCGTTGGAATCGCCACACGCTGGTGACTCCTGCTGGTCAGAACAGTGGGAATGCAATAACTCAGGCCAAACTTGCACTAAAACAGCTTTTACAAACACATTGCAAATGTTTTATTGAAAGTAAACGATTCGAAACACTGAATAATTTTGTTCAGTTGATTCAGAGCTTTGAAAAGCTTCGTTTCTCCCATCACTTAATAATCCATCAGATGCAGTGAACTAAACATCTAATAAGATTAAATATCAGGTGTCTGTATAATATCTGTTTTTCATGGCAACGGTGTGTTATACTTAGCAGCGGTCTGTTATCAAGAAATAACACACCACATTCTACATTAGAATTCAACCAAGCCATGTAATAAAAACTGATAAAAATATAATAATGTCGCAGCGGCTTCAGTGCTTGAACCCATAAAATACACCTGGATTAAAATACGTTTAACAAATCCCACTTCTACATGATTTATAAATGATTGATGTGAATCTTCATCAACACAAACAGAGCTTGAGAAAAGCACAGATACACACCGTCACACACACTGATGTCTATATGAGGATTTATTACACACATTTATTCTGACATGATATTTCAGTGACAGAAGTTCAGCTGTGTTATTAATGTAATGAAGAGAAAATAAGAGACTCTGTAACATCTCACTGTTACTGATTTATCATGAAGCTCAAAGCATTATGGGTAGAATCTCTCTACAGTCTATTCTCACTCATCAACAGTTTCAGTGATGATCCAGAACTAACCCAAAACCCCGGATAGAGCGGCTGAGTGAATGTGGTCTTCTCTGTGTAGATGAGGCTCATAGTGTCTCCGCTGACGCTGTAGAAGGACAGAGTTCCTGCATTGTGATCCACATACACTCCTACTCTACGACTGGACACCACAGGGAGAGGAGTCGCTTTGCCATTGTGTAGGAATGAGTATCTGGAGGGAAAGCAGTACAAACTCCAGGACTGATCATTATATCCTAACAAACACTCGTAACCGTCTCCCTTCCTGCAGATGCTCTTATATGACACTGATACAGACACACCATCACCACCACTCCACTCAATCTCCCAGTAAGAGCGTCCACACACACTCTCTCTACACAACACCTGAGCATGACGATCAAATCTGTCTGGATGATCAGGATACGACTGAAGCTCTCTGAGAGTGTCAGTAATCACTCTGTTCTCCTCAGACAGACGGAGGCGTTTATGCACTGTGATCGGATCCAGAGTGAGCTGACGGGAATCTGATGGAGATAAAACACATCAGAATCAGGAATTATGAATCTGGTCTTTTAATGTCTCTGAACTCTTCATGTTCAGTATATCAGCAGTGTCTCAGTGCACTTTAATCATCATTCACATGATCAACTCTAAAACTCTTCTGTCATGTTTTCTTTCAGCTTCTACCGGAAGAACATGAACACACTCAGTGAGTTTCTCTGCTTGTTTTCTGACTTACATTGAAGGAACTCGCACCTGGTCTTGGGAACATCTGTGGAAATCAACAGACATGAAGAGTGTGATTATCATGTCGAGAGAAAGTGATCGTGCATCCATTGCTAACACATGCAGAAATCCTCCAACACAGAAGATATTTAGAGATGTCTCTGCTTGTTTTCTGACTTACATTGAAGGAACTCGCACCTGGTCTTGGGAACATCTGTGGCTGTGGAAATCAACAGAGATGAAGAGAGTGATTATCATGTCGAGAGAAAGTGATCCTGCATCCATTGCTAACACATGCAGAAATCCTCCAACACAGAAGATATTTAGAGATGTCTCTGCTGTTTACAGAGCCCAGATCCTGACACAACCACTGTTGAGGGTTTGATATTATTGACATGTCACCATATTTGATTTGGCTTCTGTAGACATGAACTGATCACAGATTTGATCCGAGGGAATATGGTTAATCATATTAATCATATACAAAGACTTGGATTAAAGCTCAACCTCCTTTTTATTCTTTTCAAAGAGACATCAATTGATCAATACATGTCTAATGCTCAATCATTTTAATCATTCTACTGCTTATTATGAGAATTTCTGTGAATACATGAAAGCCACATTTTAGGTCTAATTATTCAAATCATAAAAATGCATCATTGATGTTTGGTTTTAAATGCTGATATCACAAAATCATATCTCTTAAATTCTTAAAAATATATTGTTATCAGATATTCATTCAGCTTTTGGTATCAATAGAATCAGCAGTATTTAAATATGTGATTTTAACAGTAAATATCAAAAGTTTCCTTCATGTTCATAAATGCATTGTTGTCATAAATAGTGTCTACTTAAAGTCACAGAGTATGGGGATTTAATGTCAGATATCCTGGTTTTAATTATTGGCTTAAAGCACGTTCAACTCGTTCAAGTATTTGCAATAAGACAAACTGGCAACAGAGAATACGGTGAGTTGTGTTGTCTGTAATATTGCTGTCATGATGTGGTTAACGATCAAGATGGCGCCGCGGATGGCTGCCTCGGTGTGGAGCTCTCCAGTCATTGTGTTGTTTTTGTTCGTTTGTTCTGCGTTTAGTCATTCTTTTCCTATCAGTTTCACCAAAGACGAACTTCTGGACATTAGGAAACACACACCAGACAAGTTTTTTACAGATTTTGATTACTCAGACGTTTTACTGGACATTCTCGTTGGAGGCGCAGCGGTGTTGTTAAAACGCGCGGTCAGACGCAAACGCGGGAAGCGCGCCGGCGCGCTGGTTAAACTCCGCGAGCGCGGCCTCCGCACTGCACTACCCAGTATTCATCTTGCGAATCTCCGATCTCTTCCTAACAAAATGGACGAACTTCTTCTCCTCACCCGCACTAACAAGGATTTTTTAAACTCCGCTGCTCTGTGCTTCACTGAAACCTGGCTGAGTGAAGCCATACCGGACAACGCACTACATCTGCCGGGCTTCCAGCTGTTCCGAGCGGATCGCATCGCGGAACTAACGGGGAAAACGAGAGGTGGTGGATTGTGTTTCTACATTAACGAAAGTTGGTGTTCAGATGTAACAACACTGAAGAAGATGTGCTCTCCTAATTTAGAGGCGCATTTCATAAACTGTAAACCTTTCTACTCGCCGCGGGAGTTTTCCTCATTCATTCTCGCGAATGTTTACATTCCTCCAGACGCGTGTGTGAGCGCGGCGCTACAACAGCTGGCTGAACATATAGCTGAAATGGAACAAAGGTACCCAGACTCTCTTTTAATCATTCTTGGGGATTTTAACAAAGCAAATCTCTCCCGTGAACTGCAAAAATACAGACAGCATGTTACATGTCCTACCAGAGACAGTAA
This sequence comes from Rutilus rutilus, assembly GCF_951802725.1. Taxonomy (NCBI): domain Eukaryota; kingdom Metazoa; phylum Chordata; class Actinopteri; order Cypriniformes; family Leuciscidae; genus Rutilus; species Rutilus rutilus. The sequence goes on along the minus strand of NC_140215.1, from coordinate 43,133,886 downwards.
TATATTGGACCACTGTTACACCACGATAAAGAATGCGTATCACTCCGTCCCACGGGCAGCTTTGGGGCTCTCTGATCACTGTTTGGTTCATCTTATACCGACCTACAGGCAGAAACTGAAATCAGCTAAACCTGTATTAAGGACTGTAAAAAGATGGACCAACGAAACAGAGCAGGATCTACAGGCCTGCTTCGATTGCACTGATTGGACTGTTTTTGAAGCTGCAGCCACCGATCTGGATGAGCTCACAGATACTGTAACATCATATATCAGTTTCTGTGAGGATACATGCATTCCTACCAGGACATTCTTATCATTCACTAATGATAAACCATGGTTTACTGGGAAACTCAAACAGCTTCGTCATGCCAAAGAGGATGCTTACAGAAGTGGGGATAAAATCTTGTATAACCAGGCCAGAAACAAACTGACAAAGGAGATCAGAGTTGCTAAAAGAAGCTACTCTGAAAAGCTGAAAAAACAGTTTTCAGCCAACGACCCGGCATCAGTCTGGAGAGGCCTGAGGAACATCACCAACTACAAGTCACCATCCCCCCCATCTGTGGAGAATCAACAACTGGCTGACACTCTCAATGCATTCTATTGCAGGTTTGAGAAGCCCAGACTCACACCTCACACCCGCCCTGATGTGCACTTCACACATCCACCATCACCTCCTGCAACCCCTCTCCTCCCCCCTTCTGCCATCCAACCTGAGCTTAAGGTCTGTGTGGAGGACGTGAGCAGAGTCTTCAAAAAACAGAAGACTAGGAAAGCTTCAGGCCCAGACGGCATCTCATCTGCTTGTCTAAAAGCCTGTGCTGACCAACTGGCCCCAGTCTTCACGCAGATCTTCAACAGATCATTGGAGCAGTGTGAAGTTCCCTGCTGCTTCAAACGCTCCACTATCATTCCGGTTCCCAAAAAAACTAAAATCACTGGACTTAATGACTACAGACCTGTCGCTCTCACGTCTGTGGTCATGAAGTCGTTTGAAAGACTGGTGTTGGCCTATCTGAAGGACATCACCGGACCCCTGATGGATCCCCTTCAGTTTGCTTACAGAGCAAACAGGTCTGTGGATGATGCAGTCAACATGGGACTGCACTATATCCTGCAACATCTTGACAGACCTGGGACTTATGCACGGATCTTATTTGTGGACTTCAGTTCGGCCTTCAATACCATCATCCCTGATCTTCTCACAGCCAAACTGACTCAGCTCTCCATGCCATCCACAATCTGTCAGTGGATCTCCAGCTTCCTGACGGACCGGCAGCAGCTAGTGAGACTGGGGAAACTCACATCCAGGACCCTCACCATCAGCACTGGTGCCCCTCAAGGGTGCGTTCTCTCCCCACTGCTCTTCTCCCTGTACACTAATGACTGCACTTCTAAAGACCCCTCTGTCAAGCTCCTGAAATTTGCAGACGACACCACTGTCATCGGTCTCATCCAAAATGGTGACGAGTCTGCTTACAGACTGGGGGTTGAACAGCTGGCTGTCTGGTGCAGTTATAACAACCTTGAGCTGAACACACTCAAAACAGTGGAGATGATCGTGGACTTCAGGAGAAACACCCCAGCACTCCCCCCTCTCACCATCATGAACAGCACTGTGGAAGCAGTGGAGTCATTCAGGTTCCTGGGCTCTACCATCTCCCAGGACCTGAAGTGGGCAAATCACATTGACTCCATTGTGAAAAAGGCCCAGCAGAGACTGTACTTCCTTCGCCAGCTGAAGAAGTTCAATCTGCCACAGGAGCTGCTGATCCAGTTCTACTCAGCCGTCATTGAGTCTGTTTTAAGCACTTCCATCACTGTCTGGTTTGGTTCAGCTACCAAATCGGACATCAGGAGACTACAACGGACAGTCCGGACTGCAGAGAGGATTATTGGTGCCCCCCTGCCAACCCTCCAGGACCTGTACTCTTCCAGAGTGAGGAAGAGAGCAGGTAAAATCATCACAGACTCCACTCACCCTGGACATCCCCTGTTTGAACTGTTACCGTCAGGACGGCGACACAGATCACTGGCCACAAGAACTTCCAGGCACAGGAACAGTTTCTTTCCACAGGCCATTTCCCTTCTGAACACTTAACATGCCCCCCAAAGCATATGCCTGTAAGTGCAATACTCCCACTGTCTAGTGCAATAAACTCAGGTGATATTTATATCTATATTATTCATACTACTCAAAATACTGTAAATATGTTTATAATCTGTAACATGCGCTAGACTCCCACTGTCTAGTGTAATATTCTCTAATTCAGGTGATATTTATATTTATATTATTCATACTACTCAAAATACTGTAAATATGTTCATAATCTGTAAATGTTTATTCAGACTAAACCCAACTGTGACCCTACTTTTTTACTTTTATACTATTTTTATTTATTTTTTATATATTTTCATTCTTAGAATTTGTATTACTATGTTCTTGTTGTATTTGTATTTGTATATGTGCACTGGAAGCTTCAGTACCAAGAAAAATTCCTTGTGGGTGCAAGCACACTTGGCAATAAAGCTCTTTCTGATTCTGATTCTGATTCTGATTCTAATTCATACAGTATATTAAGCTTTAATCTGCTAAAATATTGAATCTGTTCTCATCTTTCTCATTTTATCATTAAACAGCCTGGTCCCATTGTTAATATGTAGGTATTAATACGTCATTTTCAGAGACACTAAAATGTAAGTTTTTTTGTACATGTGGATAGATGCTAAAATGTATAATGTGGACGTATCTGCAACATTTAAACGTAGCATTATTACATTTTTACAGCTACAGAACGTCACATATTTACAAATCTTTCATAGCATAAAGATATCTGTATCATTTTCCTTTTACCTAAACATGCCCTTTTTATACAGAATTTAAACAGAATAAAACGTAATGAACAGAGATGTGGCGGAATTTGGAAAATTACAATTTTAGAAACAATATAGCATTAAAGGAGAACTTGGTAACTTTTTTAACGTAATAAAACTGTCTAGAAATCATTTGGATGGTTAAACAACCTGTTCTGGTGATATTGGTGACTTTCCCCGCTCCCCCCAGCGTTCCCAGGCGGAAAACCAACCTTGCAACTTGGGGACTACCGTCCCGGCAAGATAGAAATTGGAAGTCTCGTGAGAAGCGAGAACGAGAATGAGAACGAGCGCAAAACACAAATTGCTTTACAGCAATTCGACATAAACACACACGCATGTATGATGCATTACCAGATTACCCACCTCGGTAGACATAGCTCCACACGATACAGTTGGCTTGCTCCGATCAAAACAAACGCTCATGAGCAGCGGTAGAGAGGGGGAGGAGGGGCCGCAAGAGAGTTTTTTACGACCGTGTTGTGAAATATACGCCCTCCCACAGCTGTAGGGGGAGCTCGTGGGGGAAACATGCGACAACAAAAGGGAAAATCAGCGAAGAAGTGACTAGAGTTCGCTAGAGTTACCGAGTTCTCCTTTAAAAAGATGTTTTGACCCGTTGGATTTGGCCGCTACGCCTAACACATAACCATTACTTCAGACTACGTAACGTTATGAAGAAAAACATAACCGACAGACAAGTGTAATCACAATCATTTATTTATTGTGAAAATGTCAAAAGCGCCACCAAAAGTCGTTCATATGACGATGTGTGTCAGTCGCAGTATGGATTCTAAAGATTTGGATTACAGCAAGCGAATAAAATTGATGTCTTTTGTGAATTTCTGTTGTGTTTTTGGTGTTATACGCTCAGAGGGTTCGGTTAAGCACTAGTAGAAATGGTGGTGGGAGTTTCCGATTAGAGAAACTGGAGCAAGAGAGCAGAAGGGTTTTAGTAGGATTATTTCCTTTACAATTAACTTCTGCATGCTTTGCATTAATAATGATTATTATTAAAGAATATAGATAATGAGATTTGTATTTGTTAAATATATTATTTATATTAATCATAATCATTTTGTTTTCAGGGATGACTGAGGTCTTTCTACATTGGGCTTAAAGGATTAGTTCACTTTCAAAAAAATGTTTTGCTAATAATTTACTCACCCCGATGTCATCCAAGATATCCATGTCCATGACATCTTTGTTTTAATTTATTATTATTGTATTATTTTTTTTTTTTGTGACCTTTCCAACGTGATGACGTAATATGTGGCGCATCTCAGAGATGGTACAAGACCATCTATATATTGTATATATATATATATATATATATTTTTTTTTTTTGTGTGGAAAATGACCGCTAGATAAGACCCGTATTTCTCGACTGGGATCGTGTCGAGACTTTGAAGCTGCATTGAGACTGACATTTGAACCTTCAAACCGTTGGTTGCCATTGAAGTCCATTATATGAAGAAAAATCCTGGAATGTTTTCCTCAAAAACATTCATTTCTTTTCGACTGAAGAAAGAAAGACATGGATATCAGCAGAACATTTTTTTGAAAGTGAACTAATCCTTTAAGAGTCAACAAGAGTTTGTGTTTTAAGTTGATTATTTGTTTTTGTGTGTGTGTTTTGTTTATGATTGTTGTTGTTTATTTATTTATTTTATTTTTTATGTCAGCTATATCATCTGGTGCTCTTTGGTCTGTTTTAGTTAAATTTTCTGTTTTGATTTTTCTTTTTTAAATCACAGCTTCATCGGAATGGTACGAAACTTGGTGACTTTTATGGCATTTGGAATGTGAACACACAAAAAAAATGAGGGCATGGTTCCAGCAGGCTAAGTAGTCATAAAAATGTAGTTACACTTGTGCTCTTCGATCAAAAATGACTGACCATAGGAAATGAATGTGAAATTGACAAAAACACATTTGTACAATTTGTTCAATCTACAAATCGGCCACGATGCAGAAAAAGAGTGCTCAGCAATGAAGGGGTGAAACTCTAAAACATCAATAGTGCAAAACAGACACACCCACCCACACACACACACACACACACACACACACACACACACAGACTGTACAGACTGGTGTGACTGTAATAGAACAAATATGTAAAATGAAATCTATAATTCAACCACAATGCAGTAAAAAAGTGGACAGCAAGGAAGGAATTACATTCTAAAACATCAATAGTGCAAAACAGATCCACCCACGCACACACACACACACACACACACACACACACACACACACACACACACACACACACACACACACACAATTATACACACAAATGAACTGGTAGGGCTACTACCATACAGAAAAAATTAGCCAGAAGACTGAAATAAGAGGTTGGAATGAGATCAGATCCAGATGGATTAAGCTGTGATAAAGCATTCCTGTTTATTTTTGTTACATTTTTATTGAATTTTAATGTTATGTGTAACAAAATGTCTCTGTATTCAGGTTTGGCTGTAATTATAATAATGCAAAAACGTGTACACTTCAAATCAACATTAAAAAAAAGCATTATTTGAGAAATTTAAAAAAAAATAAAAAAAATAATTCAAATCCTCATCTTAAAAGTAAGTAATTTTGTCCAAAAACTACTAAAGAATTCACAAGCCTCTCCATAGAGAGCTATACAGGCATCTTGTGGTAACACCATAAAATGACAACAGATGGCGCTAATCTGCCTTCAAAAATTTATTTAAAAGGCCTAGTCTCTATACTGAAATACTGCATTAATTGAAAAAATATTTTAAACAATTTGAATTTGTTTTTAAATAATTTTCAATGGCAAAATGGACCATTATTATTGCATAAACATGAATAATTACCATGAAATCCTCTCAAAATACAATTTTACATTTTATAAATTTGACAAAATAAAACAATTTCAGGTGTCCGGTCACTTTTGACCGCGAAGAGAATAAGTGTGACTCCCAAATGAGGAGCACCAGAGGGTTTTAAATGTCCTATAGAAATGTACGTGTCACTTGTTCAAGGCTTTGTATTGTTTATTGTGAATGTCATATGATTAAGTATAGTAGCCTACATTAGACATCAAATACATAATATCTCCCAGTTTAAAACTAGATTAAAGACGCATCTCTTCAGCCAGGCATTCATATAATACTTTTAATCTTACAGTTAAATCCGACCTCTAGTTCATAAACGCCAGAGGAGAACTGGCCCCCGACTGAGCCTGGGTTCTCCCAAGGGTTTTTTTTCTCCATTAGGTCACCTGATGGAGTTTTTCGGTTCCTTGCCACTGTTGCCTTTGGCTTGCTCAGTTGGGGATATTTGGGGATATTTAATTTAATTTATCAATCAACAATACTATTGATCAGCATTACCAAACGTGGACTTTCCACTAGAAACACACATTGTTGTATTATTTTAATTTAATACTGTGAAGCTGCTTTGATACAATCTGTATTGTGAAAAGCGCTATATAAATAAACTTGACTTGACTTGACTTGTCTTAATATACTCTGCGTCTTTAAGGACTATTTAACATGAACAAAGGAAATAATACGTTCATACAGTCAAGTGGGAAACACTTTACAACATGTTACACATTTAATTATAGCCACACATGTTAGGAAATATGGTTGTCAATGCAAACATTGACTGTAGATGAAGCGAAATCTCTATATTTTTAAAAGATAAAGATTAATGCAAAAAAAGTGCATATAACACTTACCCGAAGACTGTATGGGGCCGATAGTGTCACTGGCTTCACTCACTCCCACTTTACCCACTATCCTGTAGCGGATCGAGTACTGCTTTCCAGACTCCAATCCAGTCAGAGTAAAGACTTCCTCAGCTGTGTTTATAATAATCCACTGTTCCTCAGCGCCAGAATCTGCTTTCACCGGCTGGTACTCCACTCTGAACTGCACAGTTTCTCCAGTTGGGGACTTCTGCAGTTTCAGGGTCACACCGCGCTCCAGGACCTTCATCACTTCTGGTGGAGGAGGCTTCGACACGGGCTGGAACTGTGTGTCCTTCAGCTTCCCTTTTTCATACAGATAGATAGAGGAGCCAGGACTGGAGGGATCGGAGATGGCAGAAATAATGAATCGATATCTCTTTTCATCTTTATTAGCCTCTGAAAAACTTCTGAAAAGAGATAAGTTCTCTCTTATCTTTGAGATGACATCAGGATCATTGAACCCCTTTCTGACAGATTCTAACATGCTAGAATTGTGTTTCATTCCCACATCAAGCTCTTTAAACTCATCAGATTCCAGAAACTTCTTCATGGCTGAAAGATACAGGTCTTCATACTTCAGAGATGTGAAGGTCAAGCACACCACAGCATCAATATCAGGATTAAAGAGGATGGTGTTGAGACTGTTTGAGTCTTCAGTTTTGATTCCCTCCAGCATCTTGGTGTGAGAACTTAAGAGGTTAACTTCAGCCTTTGCATGATCTAACCACTGGTTAAGCATGTCAGCATTAAATGGGGAGCTGTAGTGGATCTTCAGGATGTCTTCCAATGAATGTTGCTCCATCTCTCCTCCTCGTATAGCAGGCAAGACCTTGGCCACTTCTTTCAGGAGCACCGTTTCGTAAGTGCTAAGAGAGCCCTGAAATAAACGGAGCCTCTCGTTGATGTCTTTGAAAACATTTACCAATGTTTTTCTGGAGAGGTCGTTGCATGTCCTCTGTACTTCTCCCAGCCCCTCTATTATATCTTCAGTGTTGGAAACCAGATGTGTGGGGATTTCTCTCTCCAACTGAGCTGCTTTTGTATCCAGTAGAGAAAGAGGATAGAGCCAGACTTTTATTGGAACTGCATTCTGTGGATTCTCCTTCAGTATAGTGGGGAGCTTCTTGTACACATCGAGGGCCTCCATGTAAGTGGTGGGGTTCTGTCTAAGGTGGACGTCACCATAAAATGTGCAGGAGATATTCTCAGCCACTTTCTTTTGAGAATCTGTCATATCTACAGCTCCTTGTTCCTTAATGGAAAATTGAGGAATCTTCTTGACCATGATATTCAGTTCTCCCTCAATCTCCTGCTTTTCTTCCTCTTCTGAAAATGTCCGATCAAACACCATGACGGCCTGGGCTCCGTATAGTACATCTGTGACCACATGAGTGGCAGTTTTCTGGTCAAAGACCTGAGGGTAGGTGAACAGTCCCAACTGAGTCATAGTGAGCTGTTCGAATCTAGAGGTTTCACTGTAATACATTGTAACTCTGGACTGTTGGTTTGAGGATTTGGTGTCACGCAGGAACTTGGCAGATCCTCCCACCTCCACCAGCCCTGCCAAGAAACTGGCCTTCAGGGAAGCACTCACATCCAGGAGACTGGACTTACTAGAGAGAGAGTCAGAGCTACTGAACTTCAAATCTGTCCTGGACTGTGGACGGCTGTCCAAATGTTCACTCAATGATGTCTTATCCCACAGAGTGACACCTGAAATGAGAAATTACTTTTAAAGTTACTAGTGCAAAATGCCCATGCAAAATCTGTTTTTGTGTGTTTTTAGTAATTGTTGGTTTGGTGTGTTTGAGTGCTCATTGTTACAATTGCAAAGCAAAAGTTCAGTGACATTTTTATTTGTGCATGGTAGAAAGCAAATACTGATACTGACATAATGACATACAATAAATGTGGATAGTTGAACTACACGATTCAGGGAGCAGGCTACACAGTGAAATCCGAGAAAACGCTACTTAAGCTCCGCTGCTTTCTTCGACCCTCTCTGTCTCTGGTCCTGCACTGTGCTCACTCAGTGTGTGTTTGAGAGGGGGAGTGGCCACCTGTGCTCACTCAAGGCTTGTTCGACTTCATGCAGCTCTGCGCAGACCGATCGGCGGCTGACTTGAAGCAGTGCATGCCGGTTAGAAATTTTGTCCGACTTGATACAGCGCCAACGCCACGTGACTGTGACGTATGCCATCAAAGTACCGCAAGAGCGATTGGAGAGTAGCCGGAGAACTCAGCCAGCGCAGCTTCTCAAGAGCGGCTGCACTGGGCTGCACCCCAGCAAACACAGAACGTTGGCACAACGTAGCCAACCTTCTAACAACGTTTTAACAACATGGCCAAAAGGTTGCTATAACTACGTTGTGTGGTGAAGTTGTTACAGCGTTGTCACAATGTTGACATTAAACCATCGTTCAGGGCCATTGCTTAAGGTTGTGCCTAGGGTGTCTTGACAACCACTGGACTACATAATGTACTCGTCACTGCCCTGAAGCGGGAAAATCAGCCTTTTAAATTCCAACCACCTGTTGTTGGGCTCATTGTGTTCTCATTCATCATCGAGCAACGATACGTGAGTATTGCGTTTAGCCTACCTCACCTATCAAACACAACCTACAGCTTAAATTTCTAATGTGATTAATGAAGCATCGCTCGCACTGTTTAGTTTTTCCGCTATTTAGTCTCATTCGTTTCTTTGCTCCTCTGGATTTGTGGATATGTTTCCCGGTGACACCTGCTCGGCTACTGTCTGCCATACAGACCCGGTTTTGTTCATTAAATGTTCTGATCTGCCTTTGCTTTTCATGTTTTATTTATTATACTTAAAATAAATGTGTATTCGTTTATTTATTTCTTTTTTCACAAATGTATGACTTTTGGGAGTGCAATTTGACTATATGCAATTTTAATAAAGTTGAATTAACGAAACCCATCTGTCATTTTTACTCTTCAAGTGTAGGCTACACTTGTAGGTGTTGATAGCCCCATTAAATAATATAAGTTAGATAAACAATAAACGATAAAAAGTATATAATTATCTAACAAAATACACCATATAAAAATATTGTCAGAACGTCGTCTCTCAGTTGCTGAATGTCGCGCAACAACGTTGCTACAGCCCTGTCACGTCTTACAATTCTACATTGTTACAATGTTGCGAGCACGTATACAGCGACGTTGCCATAGCAGAAATGCAACGTGCCAGAGACGTTGCCACAACGTAAATGTGTTTGCTGGGACAAGGGCTGATGACGACACAGCTGTTCCACGATTGGCCGGATTCACCGCATGACAACAATCACGTGTGTTTCGTGTTTATTCGAACACCTTTAGTTCCTCTAAAGCTCACAAATCAGTTTTTTATAACAGTAAACACTCTTTTCATGTAGTTGTCATGTTATATTGTGTCATGTTTATCAAATTAAAACTGATTAAAAAACGTAGACTCCACTTCATTGACAGTAACTTATGTTGAACTTTATTCTTGTTCAAACAGACACTGTATGAAGCAGTACATAAAGTATTGAATTAAAATGTCTGAAACATCTGTGTATTATTTGGCAAATATTGCATTTATTTCACTTCAGCTGTGGTAAAGTATGCAAACACCACATGAGCGGTCACTACTACAGGAACCAGAAAGTGTCCGACTTCCAAGTCTCCGTTTGCAGCTCCTCCCGCCTGCACGCGGCTACTCTCGCCGATCGCTTACATCCAGCCACAACCGATGTCCAACACACCTATTGTGTCAGTGTGAGAGGGGGAGTGGCCAGCTGTGCTCACTCAGTGTCAGTGTGAGAGGGGGAGTGGCCTCACTCAGTGTCAGTGTGTGCTTCTTTTACCAATATACACTCACCTAAAGGATTATTAGGAACACCATACTAATACTGTGTTTGACCCCCTTTCGCCTTCAGAACTGCCTTAATTCTACGTGGCATTGATTCAACAAGGTGCTGAAAGCATTCTTTAGAAATGTTGGCCCATATTGATAGGATAGCATCTTGCAGTTGATGGAGATTTGTGGGATGCACATCCAGGGCACGAAGCTCCCGTTCCACCACATCCCAAAGATGCTCTATTGGGTTGAGATCTGGTGACTGTGGGGGCCATTTTAGTACAGTGAACTCATTGTCATGTTCAAGAAACCAATTTGAAATGATTCGAGCTTTGTGACATGGTGCATTATCCTGCTGGAAGTAGCCATCAGAGGAGATGGGTACATGGTGGTCATAAAGGGATGGACATGGTCAGAAACAATGCTCAGGTAGGCCGTGGCATTTAAACGTTGCCCAATTGGCACTAAGGGGCCTAAAGTGTGCCAAGAAAACATCCCCCACACCATTATACCACCACCACCAGCCTGCACAGTGGTAACAAGGCATGATGGATCCATGTTCTCATTCTGTTTACGCAAAATTCTGACGCCAGAAATCGAGACTCATCAGACCAGGCAACATTTTTCCAGTCTTCAACTGTCCAATTTTGGTGAGCTTGTGCAAATTGTAGCCTCTTTTTCCTATTTGTAGTGGAGATGAGTGGTACCCGGTGGGGTCTTCTGCTGTTGTAGCCCATCCGCCTCAAGGTTGTGCGTGTTGTGGCTTCACAAATGCTTTGCTGCATACCTCGGTTGTAACGAGTGGTTATTTCAGTCAAAGTTGCTCTTCTATCAGCTTGAATCAGTCGGCCCATTCTCCTCTGACCTCTAGCATCAACAAGGCATTTTCGCCCACAGGACTGCCGCATACTGGATGTGTTTCCCTTTTCACACCATTCTTTGTAAACCCTAGAAATGGTTGTGCGTGAAAATCCCAGTAACGGAGCAGATTGTGAAATACTCAGACCGGCCCGTCTGGCACCAACAACAACCATGCCACGCTCAAAATTGCTTAAATCACCTTTCTTTCCCATTCTGACATTCAGTTTGGAATTCAGGAGATTGTCTTGACCAGGACCACACCCCTAAATGCATTGAATTGCATTAATGAGAAATTGAACAGGTGTTCCTAATAATCCTTTAGGTGAGTGTATATTAACGATATCTTTTGCATAATCCAAACAACGTCAAACTTGGCACTGCACTTACTCGTGCCCGTAGCAAGACACCTGTCAAGTTTGAAATCCATCGGACTAACGGTCCGAGAGATATGCGAATAACACACACACACAGACAAAAAGACGTTCCCGTAATTTATAGATAGATATAATATACAGAAGTAAACAGCGTAGGTGACTTACAGATTCAGTCAACATCCACAAATGAATAAGCGTGTCGATTCAGGGAGCAGGCTACACAGTGAACTCCAAAAAAATGCTACACTTGAGCAAACAGTTTGTGAATAAGTTACTACAAATGATGGCCGTGAATAAAATATAATATTTAGAAGTAAACAGTGTAGCTGACAGAGTGTTTATGTCAAAATGTTTATTTTTAAACCACAACTTTCTAAGTGCTTCTATTACCGATATATTTGACCATATCTTTTGCATTTCTAATCCAAACAATGTCAAACTTGGCACTGCACTTTCTCGTGCCCGTAGGAAGACACCTGTCAAGTTTGAAATCCATCGGACAAACGGTTCGAGAGATATGTGAATAACACACACACACACACACACACACACACACACACTGACTGACTGACTGACAGACAGACAAACAGACGTTGCTGTAATTTATAGATAAATGTACAAGGAATTGATATACTGTTGAAGAAGCATGCAGGTTTTATAGTGTTGTTAAACAAGGATTGGTAGTTAGTGATGCAATATTTGACGAAGAGGGGAAAATAAATTTTTATTTATTTATATATGTTAGGTTTGCAAAGCACCTGGAATGAAGGTATCCTTGCGGCAGTCATACAGCATACCAGGAAACAGAGGTCTTCCTAGAGCTGCCACTTCAATGGGCTGTGATGCCAGGGCTGCAGTAAATAAATAAAAGAATATTTATCATATATTAACAAAATTATATCTGATGGTAATGAATACTGTTTAACTCTTTACCCGCCAGCATTTCTGAAAAAAGTTGCTAGCCACTGCCAGCATTTTTGATCAGTTTCACAAAATTTTCATGACCCCCCAGAATATTTTGTTGTGTGAATATCTCAAACATACAAAATTTTAAAATAAAGAGCACACCCTCTGCTTTAAAAACAAAAAGGTTTTATTCTAGCTTTATGCATTTCCTTTTTAAGTAAAAAAAAAAGCAACCATTTGAGCAAAAAGCTGGAAAAAAATCACGTTTTTGTCAAAGACTACATCTAGATCTAATTCAGAACGATGATCAAAACATAGATGGATAGAGCAGATTGAGTCAACACCCTCAAAGCTTGCACAGTCCTATAGCTTGTCCTGGGTCGACTTTTCATTCTGCAACATTAGGCAGTTTGATTAAGGCGAGACACTACAGGTGAATAGGGAAAAAGTTTTAACTAGCAGATATCACCATGAAACTTTCCCAGTTGATTACCTACATTAAGATGAGAAAAAAAATGTATTACAAGTTTTCTGTAATTTAATGTTTAAATATGCAAATTAGGCATTATCTAATTAAATATGCGCTAATTTAAAAAATGAAATCTGAGTATTGGATAAAACCAGGTTAAAATTATTTTTTCATTGTGTTCACATATTAGATGGGAAAAAAATTACAGAGGGATTTATGGATATATACTTTTGTTATCCTGTAAATCAGAAAATACTGTCAATAGCCTTAAAAAAAATATTTTTGCCATGTTTTTGGGAATAAAATGTTATATAAATCAGACTAGGAATAATATATTTACAAATCCCTATGTTAATGTCTTATAACTAGGTACAAGACTGGAGAGTTTGGTGTATATCGGTGCTGCTGAAGTGGAGATTTCGGACTTGGAGAATGAGAGAAAAGTCATTCTGAGAAAACGGGCTCTAAAGATTTATCATCAGCCAATGAGATTGCGCATTCAGTCCTTTTACTTTCACGGTTGGTTGCTGATAAAAAGGAAATGACCATATTTGGATCTGACAGGATTGTACAGGAGAGAGAGAGCTTTGTAACGGTGTGTGTGATGACAGGAGCAGACAGAGATCGCGGAGCAGCGTGTTGATTAAGAACACTAACTTTTGTTGAATTTATGAGAAATCTACAGACGCAAACAGACAAAGTGTAATAAAATAAAGACCTAAATGTGTATTTTGGACTTTTTTTCACCACAAGTCTGAAAGAAGACGTGTTATTGAAGACAAATATCCCAAAATCTCAAAATTGACCAGTAAAAAAAAAAAGATGTTTTTGCCTGCCGTGTCTCGCCTTAATGTGATGTTTAATGTTGATGAATGAATGTTTCTGCTTCTTTTTCACCTGTGTTTTGATCAGGAGATTTGGTACTCTTTCAGAAGATGCGTAATAGTGCCCCCTACTGTAAAACAGTGAAAACACGAAATGCCGGAAATTTCCGTCAATGGCGGGGAAGCGTTTTGTCACAAATGATGGAAATTTCCGTCAATGGCAGGGAAAGAGTTAATACTGAAAAAATCCATTTTAAAATAAAGATGCAAGCAGCAATATGGGGTCAAGCAAGCACTCAAGCCATAGCAAGCACATGGCATGGCAAATAAAATGGTCATAGGAAATACAGAATTAAACTTTCGACCTTCAGGTCAGTATAATTATATCATATAAAATGCTTTATTTGCATGTACACATTTAAAAGACGCTTTTATCCAAAGCAACTTACAATAGAGTCTCTTACATCAATCACCAGAGCGAGCTGTGCTTGCACCTCCTATTCAGGCAGGCACATCAGATCCTGCTTTTGGCAGAAACCAAACTGCTCTTCCAGAGGGCAATTTACTTTCTGGCTGAAGATTTGGACACTTTGGGTCTTGTCCCTGAAAGGTAACAGCTCATAGATTCTGATCTCTCAACTGAGGATGTTGAGACACTTTTGACTTCCAGAGCTCCCACCACAAGAAAATTGTATGACCTAAAATTGCAGAGTTCCTTTGTAGGATCTTTCTGTGGTTCTGGAGAGTTTTTTATTTATTTATTAGAGGCTCCATTTGAGCCCTTAGAGCCTCAGAGAGGCTTCTCACTTTTTTTTTCTTTTTTTTTTTTTGTGAAATATATTTATACATTTTTAAACATTACAAAAAATTTACATCAAACAAAAGAATGAGAAAAATAAATAAATAAAATAAAATAAATAAATATGTGCCACACATTTAAACCTCATTAAACAAACCATCTAATAAGAATAGAGGATATATCTAAGCCCATATATATCAGAAATGGGTCCCACCTTCTATAAAAGAGGACATCTTTATTATAAGACGCACAGGTTAGATAATCTAATGAAACATATTCCAGTATAACCCTGTGCCATAGTGACCTAGAAGGGGCTTTATCAACTAACCAGTTCAAAAGAATACATTTTCTTGCACAGAATGTTAAGAACTTGCAAAGTGTCTTTTTATTTTTGTCTAAAACCATGTCGTCGTATATTCCAAGCAACATGTGTTTTGGACCGTAGCCAATATTGATAGATAAGATAGCATTAAAGAGCAACTTGCAGGTTAAATTTATAACTGAATTAATACTTGATTTTGTCTGAAGAGGTTTTTTAAAAACACATATGTAGAAATTACTAATGAAATCTAATTGGTTGTAGAGATTTTGATTAAAATGTGCTAGGCTCTGGAATACGCCTTTCCCCCTATAGCAACGCGTCATATGACGTATGCCGAGGTAAATATGAGCTCGCGTTCAGCCAGCGCTCTCATTGTGGGTGTAGTAGTTAGAGCAGTAGTGAGCGACAGAGAAAGTTTTAGATCGAGTTTTAGAGAAGCCATAATGGTAAATTATTGTGTTTGTGCTGGTTGCACAAAATCCAGCCTGTCAGGACATCGTGTCCATCATTTTCCTTCTAGGAAAAACAAGGCTTTTCGTTCTTGGGTGCGTTTTGTTCAGGTGAAGAGAGCAGACTTCACTGCCGCGTCTGTCACCGCACACTCGGTCGTTTGTGGCGCACATTTTATCAGTTTGGACCAGTGCAGCGCGAGCCTGATCAAGCAACACAGTAACTGCGAGATCCAGTAAATAAAGCATTTGAATTCGCCACTGAAGTAATAACATCGCTGCGAGATCTAGTGAGAAATATTCACATTTCTCCGTTATTAACGGATCAAACAGCGCTGACGTGGAAACCAGGAATAAACATTGTGCAATGAATGAACGAACTATCCAGTGTCCACAGATCAGCAACATTCACCATGGCTTTACTGTAACACTAACTGCAACCATGGAAGTTTGGCATTTTCCACTAAGGCCCAGTATGCATCCACCTCCCTGCAACACTGACTTTCCTCAGCTCTAAACATTGCCTCGCATTTCCCACACAAGCACCTATGGAACAAAAAAATGTATCAGGAATAAATATCTCTCTGTCTCTCGATGAGAAACCGCTAAGTTATATCACGTATCGTTAGTCTGGGCGGATATTAATGAGCATGACAAACGCCTGATCAAAGCTTAGTTTCTGTTATTGTAAGTTCCAATATGTTCTGTCTAACATTAATCCTGGCCTGTCCCTGCTCTCTTGGCAGCCTAGCAGGCTCATAATTGTATGGCTGTGGTCCGTCAACAATTTCCTCAGCGTCCGAAATGTCATTGCGATCCATTTTTCCCTGTAGTTTGAATCGACCGCTCTCCCTCGCGCTACGTCACGACTCTCGCCCATCACGCCCATTTTCAGATGCGGAAGTAAAATTTCCCACAAAAACGACTCCAGAAGCCACTGTAGCGTATTTATAATTTTTTTTTAAAGAAAATCTAGTTCCTACATTATTTTTCTAAACATTGACTTGTTGGGTCTTCTAACCTGCAAGATGCTCTTTAAGTTCTTGTTCAACCATAACCCAAAACTTCTGAATCTCCTTACAAGACCAGAAACAGTGAATAAGATCTCCTTCCTCTGTTTTACATTTCGGGCACACTGGCGAGCAGTCTTCTTTAAACTTGTGCCTCCGCAAAGGAGAAATGTGAGCTCTGTGCAAAATTTTCAACTGCATTGCTTTTACTCTGTTACATATGCTTAAGGTCCCTACATTCTTCCATGCTTCCTCCCATTGATCGTCTGTGATTTGTATATCAAGTGTAGGCTTCTCACTTTTAAGGTGGCTCTACTATTTGCATTGACATTGCTCAAAAGAATAGGTGATCTGCAGGCCCTGTCAATAGACTTTGCCCCAGGTATGATCAGAGCTATTTTGCACACCTCCTGTAACCAGCCACCCGGTCGTACTTCCCTTCGCCGCATGAATCGCCATAGCAACAGAGAGGCTGCATCTACTATAACCAATCCAGGCTCTTAGGATTTATGTCGGGCCAGTGGCGTACATTCTCCCAGTTTTTTGCAAGTGTGGATATCTGCAGGTTGGAGTAATGAGCATGACGAAAGGTTGGGGCATGCCGAATGGTAGGTGCGCGTAGAAGGGTCTTTATTATTGGTCGCGAAAGCTGTCGACCAAGGTGTGCGGCAGGGTTAGTTTCTGTTGTAGCAATTCACACCTCCAAAACACACCTCCTTTCTGCACGCCCATTGCTCCAACCTGCAGCTACCCCTGTCTTGTTTTCTGGTCTGCTTTAGTAACACAGTCACCAAGCAGTGCCTTTCCCATTGGATTATATATGCTATCACTCTGTCCTATGAGGCTCTCATAATGGCTTTGCCTCTGGAAATCCACAAGGAGTGTAGCATCTTCTATAGCTCTATCTAGGGTTGAGCCCTTACGTAAGGTTTGTGCTGCAGCCGGCTGGCCCTCTCCGCACACATTACTCAGGATTTACAGTCTGGACATGGGCTCAACCCCAGGGTCACAGGTCCTTCAGGGTTTACCAAGTCATGTCTGCATTCAACAGTTGTCTGTGCCAGTATTACACAGCCTTGTTGAGGAGACAATCTTCCTCAGTGTGGCAGCGTTGGTAATGACATTCCCATAGTGTCAATGCCATGACAGCGTTGAGTTCCGAAAGGGAACGTTTCCGGTTACTAGGGGTGGAGCCGAACCCGAATACGGTATTCGGAATGGCACAAATAATGTGTTTTTTCCGAATACTTATTTCGAACAAATACTTAAAAAATATTTGTTTTCGGGAACAAGAAAACCTTTATATCAAAAAGCTGCGTTTCCTCATGAGACATGGCGACCGGCGGTGCTGCTGATGTGGTGGCTGTAAATCCACTTGTTGATAAGAAAAGAAATATTTTGGATTAGGCTAATGTCACGTTGTCATAAGGGGCCGTTCACATAGCGCGTTTTCTGCGCGTGCAGATTTCAAATGTAGGCGCGTGTTTTTCCAGGCGCGTCTATGTCGACGGTTGCATAGCAACGACAGACGCCACGAGAGAGCTTGTGGGAAGGAGAAAGCGGTGCGAACTGCGCTCCATGATGACGAGGAAGTATCAGCAAAGAATTAATTGATTTCTAGCCCTTGCATTAGCTTTAGATATATTTATGGAGATGAGAAATCATTAAAGGTGCTATAAGCGATCTCACGCGTTTTTTAGGCTAAAACATTTTTTTTTCACATACCGCAAACATCTCCTCACTACCCGCTCGCTGCCTGTCCCCTGAACACACTGTAAAAAAACACGGTCTCTGCAGACAGCCCACGCTCCACAAACTGCAGCAAAAACAAACTGAGCAACAAACAGAGCGACCCGCACCACGAAACATAACAAACTGTTCCAGCCAATAACCGACAAGAATGATGTGGGGGTGGGGTTCGGGGGTTAGTGCGCGGATGAGGAGGAGGGAGGGTCTAGCTAGCCTCCGTTTTGTTTGATAATAATTCAAACATCAACAAAAGGGTTACGCCAACCGAGATCGCTTATAGCACCTTTAATATCAGTCCGTCAGAAAAGCAGTTCTAGGCTTATTCTTGGCTGGATAACTCTTAGCAGGTTTAAAAAGCCCTTTTAAAATTAAATAAGAATGCAGTTTTGGATTAAATAAAAGTACAGTCAAGTCAAATAAAACACGTTTTATCTCCTGTATAGTTTGGTAACACTACAATAAGATACCATTCATTAACATTACTTAATGCGTTATCTACAACAACACATTGAGTGAACAATATATTTTTACTACATCAATTAATGTTTGTGAATGTTATTTAATACAAACACACTGGTCATGTTTGTTCACTTCAGTCATTGTGCATTAAATAATGTTAACAGAAATAATGTTAACTTTTGATTTTAAAAATGTTTTTTTTAAATTAACCCCAAGGAGAATAATTGCGACAGTATATAACTATTGTTTATTGTTAGGTCATTTTATCTAATGTAGATAATAAAATAATACTACAGTTTCTATCTTTGTAACCGTGATATAAAAATTAATATATGTAAATTTAATCTAAATTAAGCTTTGGTACCGAAATTGGTACCGAGAACCATGGATTTTCACTGGTATTGGTACCGAATACTGAAATTTTGGTACCGTGACAACACTAGTAGCTCTGTTAGCTCGGTAATTTAGACAATAGGCTGTTGACAGAGTAACATTAACGTAGGTAATGGCTGTTATGTTATTTTCTTTTCAATGACGTTCCTTGTTACATGTTCATTGCTGGATTTATGGAAAAAACATCAACCAATATTGCATATCTATAATTATTATAATGGATATAATTAAAGAATACTTACACTATAACGTAAATTAGAAGTGTAACGCAAAAAAACTGGATTTTTACACCTATTTTGAATTTTACTCGAATACAAATACAAATACAAATACAAATACTTTTCCCCCCTCAACAAATACAAATACAGATACAAATACCGGCTACTTTGCACACCCCTACCGGTTACACATGTAACTTGGTTCCCTGAAAGGGGAACTAGATGCTGTCATGGTGTTGACACTATGGAAATGTCATTACCAACCCCTCTTAGGGAACCAGGTTATATACGTAACCTGAGACCATTTTTCCTTCAAATGATATTGAATCTGTCCAGTGATATTTTTGATAGCACATTCACATTTTGTAACAACATTTCAATCTTACCTGGATGTTTTTGGTTTCCTGCGTCTGCTAAGAAATGAAGTCCTCTGGTGTCGCTATTTAAAATCTGAAGTTCATCAGGTTTGGGTTGTAACGCTTCCTATTTTTGAAGGAATGGTTCATAAAAAAATAAATAAAAATAAATAAAACTTCCACAAAGGTTTTTTATCCCTAATCTCATGAAATACATCTGGTTACACTTGCACATTTTGTCTGAGGGAGTGCACTTACCTGTGCATTCACCACAGCTAGGGTCGCCAACCATAGATATGTACAGTAGATGCAGCTCGGCTGATTCAGGTAAGTCAAAAGTGCCGTCATCTTGGAATCGTCAACCAGGAGACCTGTTTGAATGTCAATGTGAAGGAGATGCCTGTCACGACCTTGTCTTGTTTAGTTTCATTGTCATATTCTGCTTAGTTTTCCCTGTCACCATTTGTTCTCGTTCTTTGTTTGTTGTTTCTTAAGTGTTCCTTTCTAATTATTTATAGTTAAAGGCTGCCTGCATTTTTCTTATAAAATAAAGGTAAAATTATTATTATAATTTTAATTACTATATTATATTTATTCTTAAATACTGTAATTGTATAATAATGAAATAGTGCAACCCTACAAGTAGGCACGATGTGAATGTTAAATCGCAATTTTAACCCGATTTCCCCCCTAAACTGTGCAGCCCTAGTTGCTCCTGATTTCAGCAGGTTCACAGTTGTTGTTGTTTTTTTACAGGGACCAGATGCCATTGATGAGTCCTGCTGACTCCTCATAAACTTCTCTGATCAAGTCAAGTCAACCTTTATTTTTATAGCATATTTAAAAAGTTGACCCAAAGTGCTTTACAGATCAAGCAAGAATAATTTTTTTTTTTTTAAATACAACATCATACATTCTATCTAGATTCGTGCGTCTCTTTTTCGTGTCGGGCCGATTTTCAGCTTTGTCGTGCGTAGTTTATCGCGCAGTGTTCGTGCCGTGTACAGGGGTAACGAGAGGCGATAAACCTCTCCCGACCGGCAATCGGATGGTCGGATGAATTTCTGGCATGTCAGAAATGTTGGTCTCTCCTCGTGACTATATCGCACAGTTGAAGCAGAGCTACTAACCGATCGCCCTAAACTCAGTGTTTTTTCCCTCACTGCGCCTGCGCAAAAACAGAAGTTTCACCATTTCATCTTTAATGTAGCAAGAAAGAAAACGAAAAGAGGGAGATCTTTAAGTTCTGTAGATATCAAACTAGCTACAAATAACTGTAGATTACCTCCAGTTCGTGTTGCAGAATGGATAAACCATATTGCCCACGTCTTTCAAGCCACCTGTGATGTAGCTACTACACCCTGCCTCTTTTATTAATTTGTTAAACAATGTTCATGTTACACAAGCTGTTTTTGAAATAAAGCTGTTTTTAATTTTCATTGATGACTGATCATTGCAGTGTTTGGAAATATTATAGACTGTTAATAATTGTATTAACTATTATTCCTATTATTCAAAGTAATCGACCTAAATGTTTTTAGACAATTTTCAGTGAAGAGGAGGAAGCTTCTATGTAATCTTGTATTATCCTCACAGCATGTCGGTTATGCGGTGATGCGCTATGGAATTATTGCTTGGCAAATTAATTATAATAGCCTATCAAATTTATAATAAAAGTGCACCTTCCCTAATAATAGTAATACAATAATACTAATAATAATTTAATACATAAATTGGAAATGCTAAATCCTCTTGATATTGATAGCTGACAATATCTCTGGATACACGATATCATGGTCTATTGGCGCAACCCGGCACGACGGTTTATTGCACATATTTCACACGTATAGTGTGAGCAGTCAAGTCACAGCTCGATGATCGGACCGTATAGTGTGAGCACATAAAATGTGAGCTTTGGCTTCAGCTTTACATCTACTCATTCAGTTCAAATCGCGCAGAAATCGAACAGTGTATGCCTGCCTTACAAGGGTGTAAAGGTCACTAATATATTTGGGTGCGAGACCAAATAGTGCCTTGTAAACAGAAGTCAAAATTTTTAAATCCACCCTGAATTTCACAGGGAGCCAGTGTAGAGATACCAAAACTGGGGAAATATGATCCCTTTTTCTTAATCCTGGATGCTCCCCATACATTCTAAACGATTTAAAAGACTATCATGGACTATTGTATCGAATGCAGCACTGAGAAGATCTAACAAAACTAGGACAACAGGTGAACCTGAGTCCATGGAGAGTAGAATATCATTTGTGAATTGAGCGTCAGCATCAGTTCTGGCAGGCCAGGTAGTCAAGACGCTGCTAATGCTATTTGCTAACAACACTGTCCCGTCAGCTGATTTGCTTCAGCTGAGCTGCATTAGCTGGGTAACTCCCCTCGCTGCTCAATGGCCAAGCTCAAAGAAGGCGCCCTATTTAAAGCACTTTCAGTTTGCTCATACATGCTTGCTGCTCGCTTCTGCTGAACTGTACGCTGGTAAGAAATCCGCTCCGGTTTTAACCCAAGCTATCCGTCCCGACTTTCGGGCTATTCTTGACGCCCAGAAAGCCATGAGCTCAAGTCTCTGATTTGTTTCACTAATAAACGCATTTGATCATTATTTTGCTCGCGCTCTGCTCAGTTTAACGCCCTTGGATGCGCTACCAGCTGTTTAATTCCTTCATCTAGCTCGTTTCTCAGAAGGTGGCTTGGTTATCTTTTCATAGCGCTTACACTGTAGACCGTCAAAACAGTTCAAAGTCAGATAATTCTAGGTAACAGCATGTTTTAGCTATTGCGGTCTTGAATAGTCATTTCAGTAATTAATTAATAATTTTTACCATAATATAAATCACTAAATTAGGGCGGCTCAGACGACACCGTTCGAGACACTCAATTTCTGTTTTGGGGGGAAAAGCTCATCTAGTCAAAATAATGTGAGCGCCCTTATGCTGCTGCTGCATCCCCTCATGCTGATAATGCTGTCTCTATATGCGGCTGCTATCTCCTCATACTGCTGCTGTCCCCTGACTTCTGCTAATTCATGGGTGGCCAGGACTCATCTGATTATAACATAATTGCAAATTATCCGTATATTCGTAGATTACTAAGCATATAAATTGTCCAATCATCCTCTGTATCTCAGAGGATTGCCAGTTGTGGTTTTGTTTGGGGGGATATTTTAGCTCTCACAGTCCTAAACTGTGTGAGCGTTCCCTAATGCTGCTGCTGCTGCTGTCCTCTGACTCTCTGCTATTACATGGTGCTCATGAAAGGTCAGAGGACTCCCTGAACAGAGCCATACTGCCAAATTTCAATTCAGGAACATCAACTTGTTTGCAATCTATTCAATACAAATTATTAAATTATTTTTATTGTCTGTGTGTTCTTGACTTAATGGACCTGACAGAACCTTCAATAATGCAGATTCAGTGCTGTGCAACACATCTGAAACCAGACAGAAATGTATCCAAAATGTTAAATGTATTTAGATTCACGAGTTCACCCTTGTATTTCTTTGTTTTGAACCATCATTTACTACCATTTCTAGTTGTTTATACTACTACATTTTACCCAACATCTCAGATTAACCTGACATCGCTAGCTTCTGTTATTAGTACCACTAGCACAAAACGCTAGTAATTCGCTAGCCTGTTAACGCGCCACTCGTGTGCTCAGCTATTTTTATTTATTTATTTTTCTCTCGCGCGCTCGCGCCTTTGAGTTCATAAAAGCTCAGGTGAGTAAGAATCAGTCAACAAACACGGTGAGTAATGTCTTGTCCTGTTATTGTCACCTGCACTTCATGTCACATGTTTAGCATAGACTTCTCTGTTGGCAATGTAGGATTTATATGTGATAAATGTAAGGAGACAGTTAGGCTGACAGAGAAGATTTCAGAATTAGAAACACGCATCCAAACTTTAATTGAGGATAGTAAGAGTGCTAGTGCTTTATATGTTTTGGATGCGCATAGCATAGTGAACTCTTTACATGATTCGGTTCTGGCTGAATTAGAGCCTGTGCAGCCGGGCAAATGGGTGACAGTGAGGGATTGCTCTAGTCGCGGATCTAAAAACCACTCTTCCGTTCCGATTACCACAACAAATCGATTTGCCCCGCTCAGTGAAACACCCACTGAGAATGATTGAGCCCTAGTTATTGGCGATTCTATTACACGGAACGTGAAAATAGAGACACCAACCACCATAGTCACATGTTTGCCGGGAGCCAGAGCGCCTGACATCAAAGCAAATTTAAAAGTGCTGGCTAATGCTAATCGTAAATTCTCTAAGATCATTATTCATGTCGGCACTAATGATGTTCGACTCCGGCAGTCGGAGATCACCAAAATTAATATTAAAGAGGTGTGTGAACTCGCAAGTATGATGTCAAGCACTGTAATTTGCTCTGGCCCCCTTCCTGTTCGCAGGAGTGATGAGATAGTTAGTAGATTGTGTTCGCTTAACGGTTGGCTGTCTAAGTGGTGTCCGCTTAATATAGAATTCATAGACATTTGGAAAAGTTTTTGGGGCAAACCTGACCTGTTGAAAAGAGATGGTATTCATCCCTCCTGGGATGGTGCTGCTCTTCTCTCTAGTAATATGGCTCATAGTCTTAGAGCTCAAACATGACAATCTGGGGCTCAGGTCAGGAAGCAGACAGACTGGCTAAACCAACCGTCTGCTAGCGGCCTCGCGTCACCAAGGTCAGATAAATCCCATCACATAGAGCCTCTTTCACCTAGCTATCATCATATAGAGACTGTGTCTGTTCCCCGAACTTGGAAATCCAAAAAACGTTTAACCCATCTAAGGTTAAAATTTTTATTGATGTTCAACAAATAAAAAACAGATAATAATACAGATGAGCAAATGCTAAAGCTTGGGTTGCTGAATATTCGATCGCTTACTTCAAAAGCACTCGTTGTTAATGATATGATTTCAGATAATAACCTAGATGTGCTGTGTTTGACAGAAACCTGGCTAAAACCAAACGATTACATTACTTTAAATGAATCAACCCCGCAAGATTACTGTTATAAACATGAGCCTCGTCTGAAACGCAAAGGGGGTGGTGTTGCTGTAATTTATAGTAAAAGTTTCAAAACCACTAAAAAATTAAGTTTTAAATATAATTCTTTTGAAGCATTGGTGCTTAATGTAAAAATATATAGTGTAAACGATAAATCAGGTTTGAGATTTGTGCTGGCTACTGTATACAGGCCACCAGGGCACCATACAGACTTTATCAAAGAATTTGCGGACTTTCTATCAGAATTAATATTGACTGCAGATAAAGTACTAATTGTTGGTGATTTTAATATACACATCGATAATGAAAAAGATGCATTGGGATTGGCATTTAAAGACATTGTAAATTCAATTGGAGTTAGACAACACGTGTCAGGACCTACTCATCGTCGTAATCATACTCTAGATCTAATATTATCACATGGAATAGATGTGGATGCCGTTGAAATTCTGCAGCAGAGCGTGTTTCAAATATGTGAGACCTATCACTTCTGCCACTAAAGATTGCTTTATTAATAATCTTCCTGATCAATTTCATCATCTCAGCATCCCAGATAGCTTAGAAGAACTAGATATTACAACAGAAACGTTGCACTTTAGACACAGTTGCTCCTTTGCGCTTAAAGAAAATAGTCCAACGCCGTGGTACAGCGAGCACACTCGGGCCCTTAAGAGAGCAGCCAGAAAAATGGAGCGCAACTGGAAGAAAACAAAACTAGAGGTATTTCGCATTTCATGGAAAGAGAGCTCAATTACTTACAGAGAGGCTTTAAAAGCTGCTAGATCTGCTTATTTTTCAACCCTATTAGAAGAAAATAAACATAATCCTAGGTATTTATTTGAAACGGTGGCTAAACTAACGAAAAATAAAGCTTCAAGCCCAGAAGTTTCCAAGCAACACAGCAGTAATGATTTTATGAACTTCTTCACTTATAAGATTGATAATATCAGGGACAAAATTATAACTATGCAACCGTCTACTACAGTATCGCATCAGGCAGTGCATTGTAGTCTCCCTGAGGAAAATTTTGATTCGTTCGTTGCTATAGAAGAGGAAGAATTTACTAAACTCGTTAAATCATCTAAATCTACAACACGTATGTTAGACCCTATACCGACTAAGCTACTGAAAGAGATGCTTCCAGAGGTCATAGATCCTCTTCTTAATATCATTAATTCATCTTTGTCTCTTGGATACGTACCGAAAAACTTTAAGCTGGCTATGATTAAACCGCTTGTTAAAAAAATGCAACTTGATCCTACAGAATTAGTCAATTACAGGCCGATCTCGAATCTACCTTTTCTGTCAAAGATACTAGAAAAGGCAGTATCCTCACAACTGTGTTCCTTTCTTGAAAGAAATGATATCTGCGAGGATTTCCAGTCCGGATTTAGACCGTACCATAGTACTGAGACTGCTCTCGTTAGAGTCACAAATGATTTGCTCTTATCATCCGATCGTGGTTGTATCTCGCTATTAGTGTTACTCGATCTTAGTGCTGCATTTGACACCATTGACCACAACGTTCTTTTAAATAGATTAGAACATTATGTTGGCATTACGGGAAATGCACTAGCATGGTTTAAATCATACTTATCTGACCGTTATCAGTTTGTAGCAGTAAATGATGAGATGTCTCATCGATCACAAGTTCAGTATGGCGTACCACAAGGCTCAGTACTAGGACCGCTGCTGTTCACTCTGTACATGCTGCCATTAGGAGATATCATTAGGAAACATGGAATTAGCTTCCACTGTTATGCTGACGATACTCAGCTCTATATTTCTTCAAAACCTAACAAAACTTATCAATTCACAAAATTAACGGAATGCATAGCGGATATAAAAAATTGGATGACTCGTAAGTTCCTACTTCTAAATTCTGAAAAAACAGAGTTTCTAATTATTGGACAAAAAACTTCCTCACGTAATAATCTAGAATACTGTCTAACACTTGATGGCTGCTCTGTTAAGTCTTCGTCGTCGGTTAGGAACCTGGGTGTGCTCTTTGATACCAATCTTTCATTTGAAAGTCACGTGTCTAGTATCTGTAAAACTGCATTTTTCCATCTTAAAAATATATCTAAATTACGCCATTTGCTCTCATTGACAAATGCGGAACAATTAGTCCATGCGTTCATGACCTCAAGGCTAGATTATTGTAATGCTCTACTGGGTGGTTGCCCTGCACGCTTAATAAACAAACTACAGCTGGTTCAAAACGCAGCAGCTCGAGTTCTTACAAGAACCAGAAAGTATGACCATATTAGCCCAGTTCTGTCAAAACTGCACTGGCTGCCTATTAAACATCGCATAAATTTTAAAATATTGCTGATTACTTACAAAGCACTAAATGGTTTAGCTCCGCAGTACTTGAGCGAGCTCTTAACGCATTATAGTCCGTCACGTCTATTGCGATCTCAAATTTCCGGCCAGTTACTAATACCTAGAATATCAAAATCGACTGCTGGCGGTAGATCCTTTTCCTATTTAGCACCAAAACTCTGGAACAGTCTTCCTACCATTGTCCGGGAAGCAGACACACTCTGTCAGTTCAAAGCCAGTTTAAAGACACATCTCTTTGACCTAGCATTCACATAATACATTATAGACTTCGATAATTTAATGTTAGGCTGCATAGATTAGGTCAGCCGGAACCGGGAACACTTCCCATAAATCCTGATGTACTCGTTACATCATGAGAAGAATGGCATCTACGCTAATTTTAGTGTCTGTGTTTATCCCAAGGTTTTCCCGCAGCCTGCCGGATCCAGGCCGTATCCAGATCTGATGAAGGACGTTCGCCTGGACCGATGACAACGCAGTGCTGAAGTGCCAACTAGTCTCTCCCTATGGAGGATCCCTCTACCACTATACAGATAAGGCGTTGTCGGGAAAATCCATTTTGCGTTCCTACCCCAAAGCAACAAAATAAAATAAAATTCTTTGTCAAAATTTTATAAGGAAAGACAAGTACTTTGTTTAGGCTTGGCTTGTAGGGAATTCCAAACCTGCGTATATTCAAACGCACATGACTATAGAACCCATTCTAAATGCGCATGTGAACGCCAGCGTTTCTCACAGGTTCGTGTTTAAAGTCTGTGTAGAGGGAATGGTGTCGTCTTAGCGGCCCCTAATTTAATAACAAATGATCGTTGCGACGGAAGCAAATCAATCAAAACTAACTTTAGATGGAAAATAACTTAACTCTGCTATAAAGCCAAAACAATCTCTGTTACCTTAAATTATACGCTTATCTCTGTGAAGCTGCTTTGAAACAATCTACGTTGTTAAAAGCGCTATATAAATGAAGATGACTTGACTTGACTTTATTTTATTTTTTAACATTTATTATGGTACGGTCTAAATCCTGACTGAAAATCATCGCAGATATCATTTCTTTCTAAAAAGGAACATAGTTGTGAGGATACTTTTTCTAGTATCTTTGACAAAAAGGGTAGATTCGAGATTAGCCTGTAATTGACTAATTCTGTACGATCATGTTGCGTTTTTTAATAAGAGGTTTAATCATAGCCAGCTTTTTAGTACGTATAGAGACAAAGATGAATTGATGATATTAAGAAGAATTAACATTCTGACTCATTCTGCTAGCACAGGACACACACACATACAAACACACACACATATATACAGTATATAATAGTAATAAAAAAGGTAAAAGATAATATGATAGTTAAATACAACTTTGCACTTTCTAGTCTCTCCAGTTTCAACTTCATGGTTTCACAATTTCTAATGTCTATCCTCTGAAAATTTGCATTAACTTTTCCTTTCAGTGAACATGTAGATTGATTTGCTGAGCATTGTATTAACCTTCTCTCAACCTTTACTCCAACACACACTGACACTGCCTGTTGATATTGTTTTAAAATCACTTCTTACCTGGAGTCTCTGTTCCTGATATGGTAAGAAGTCTGAGGCTGTAGTTATAGTTAAAGTTCTGCTACTGAGGAAATGTCTCATGAAAAAGTGTGTTGTCAGGAAAAAGTGTTCTCAGAAATGTTGAGAAAGGTTGGAGGGGAGGTGCCCCAGTGGCCACTCCACTATTAAAGGCACTTCATTGGCTGCCAGTGCAATTTAGAATACATTTTAAAATGTTATTATTTGTTTTTAAATCATTGCACAATCAAGCACCTGGCTACCTATCTGATCTGCTGCATCAGTATTCCCCCTCAAGAAGCTTAAGATCTGGAGACCAGAATCTTATTTCAATTCCACACTCTAGACTCAAACGTAGAGGTGACCGTGCCTTTTCGGTATTTGGCCCGCGTCTCTGGAATGACTTGCCTGTGGAAATTCGAATGGCTCCGAGTTTGACCATTTTTAAGTCTCTCTTAAAAACCCATTTGTTTTCTTTGGCATATTAGGTTTTTTTCTCTCTCTCGTTGTTGTCTAAATCTGTTTGTTTTGATTGTATTATAATGCTTTTTCCTCTGTTGTGAAGCACTTTGGTCAGTCTATGGCTGTTTTAAATGTGCTATACAAATAAAGTAAACTTGAAACTTGGTCATTGCCCCTTTGACCTTGAAATGCTTTCTGGCAGTATACAATCATTTTTGGCAGTATTCTGTGTTTGTGTGGCGCTACAGTGCCAGGGCTGAATTTTTGTCCCAGTCCGCCCCTGCATATAGGCCTACAATATACTTTATATTCTGTATCAGATTATGTTATCTTATCACCCACCTGGATTTAATAAATAAGCAAATATAGCAGACAATATAATCAGGCAGATTAAATTACTGTAAATTACTTGGTCATTCGGCCAAATAAAATCCAATATACATATATTTTATGTCATTGTAAAACCTATTATTTTTTTATTTTATTTTTGCTGCTTGCAACAAGTCCAAGCCCATTGCTCTATTCACCTCGTTTCTGGGTTTCACTCTTGTACCGATCGGTCTCTCTCTAGCCAGAGTCAAGCCAAAATCACAATTGTCAGGCGAACATGTATATCGAAATGGAAGGCACCAATCTTCTTGGGAGAGCGGGCCGGATATGTCCATACCTGATTCTCTTGGATCAGACGCTGGGTCACAACTTTGAGTTTTCCAGAGAGCCCCTCGAAGTCTCAGTGAGCATTTTCCAAATATGTGTGAACATATGCTAGGTTGTGAGAGTTGCGCACCTGAACGGTCTGTCCCACGAGAGTTTGCGTCTGGCGCATTCTCACTCTTTTAGGCCTAATATGAGTTATGAATTATGGTACCGAACGGTACATTTCCAAAGCCGCACTCTGAAACCTTATTCCATACAAAAAAAATAGGCTCATCACGATCTCATTGAGACAGTCGCTGATTGTTTGTCTATGTTTACGAATGGGTCATTTGGTTGTTTTTACTGTGACACAAGGGTGAGTAATGTGCGGAATGTCAAAAATCTCACTCTGTTCCACAGAACCCCTTTTTCCTCGGCCCACATCCCTCAAAGAATGACGGCTCTGTAGTGGCCCAAAGACAAGGGCCACACACTGGCCATAGCTGGCCCAAGTCTCAGCCAGTTAATGACCCACAACACACCCCTGTTTCTCACACATTTCTCATTTAAACACACCTTACCTGAAACATAGCATCAATTAGCATTTTATATCAAAGAAATCAGGACAGAAGTGGGTGAAAGTGAACAAAAGAGACCAGGTTTAAACGTAAATGTCTCTACTTGTGATCAGATCGACTTAAACGCATCTTAATACCAGGTGGAAACAGGGCGTGAGAATTAAAGATCGATCGTTTGAGTTCAGCAATAAGCATCAAACGCTTCACAGGTGGACGTGCACAAACAACAGGTCAACTTTTATTTATTTATATAGCACATTTAATAGCAACATAGTTACCCAAAGTGCTTCACAGTTATAAATAAAACACACATATATAAAAACATTTACCAATAGCAAATGAAGGCATAACTACACACTCGAAGACATACACCCTCATACAACTGTATAGTGAGATCAGTTTTGGGAGAAAAATAAAAATAAGTTATTACTTCAATAAACATAATACCCTTAACTAAAAGGTAAGTTAAAAAGATAAGTTTTCAACTGAGACTTTAAAATCTCTATTGTTGAAGCCTTGCCTTCTTTGCTGCTTTTTAGACTGCCCCCTTCAGGTCTTAAATATTCATATTCAGCTATTTTGTTGTGGCCCAGTTCCGCTCCACACACACCCCATTTCCCTCGGCCCACATACCACAAAGAATGACGGCCCTGTAGTGGCCCAGATCTGGATTAAAGACTAGGACCACAAATGGACTATAACTAGTCTTAAGAAGAGATTCAAGTCACTAAAGTGTTGCTTCACTGCTGCTGTATTGTCAGTAACTTTACCCGAAGTATCTAGTGCAATTATAAGTAGAAAAAAAAGTTTGTTGAGACAAACTTTCAGTTGGCTTGAGAAAGCCGGACCAGAGAGTTTGAAGTAGTTAAAAGTAATTAAAAGTTTAAAGTAGTCAGAAGTTTTAAATAGTTTGAGGTTTAAAGTAGTTTAAATTTTGATTGATAAATTAGTTATAAAGAAAGAATAGTTAGAAAGAAAGAAAAAGATTAGTTAGAAAGTTAGAAAGAAATATTAGAATTGATAAAATATGATATCAATTAATAAAATAAAATAAAAATATAAACATACCTTGCTTCAGAGAAAAAGTTTAGCAGTTCTGTGCAAAAGATATTCCAAGTTGGAATTTTTGACCGAGGTCAAAAGATATGCTTGATTTGACAAACAACTACAGTTAGAGAGCCTCAAATGTGGAAACATTGCAGTGAGGAAGAAGAAATAAAAAATAAAAGCAAAACATTATAATAAAAGGACGATTGATATATTATGTTGTAACAACTATTAATAGCCAGATAAAAAGTCATAAAAAAGGAAACAGGTTTCTTAAAAACGTACAATTGTTTGTAAAACTATGTGCACTGTAGACTGTAGATTTCAGTTTGAAGTCAGAATAAGAAGCATGTTAAGGGGGAGTAATGTTTCTCCTGGTACAGCCTAGCACGCAGAGCTCACGGGAGTATCTCAAGGTCGCTCAACAGCATTTTTGCGAGACAAACCCAGCAATACATAGAGAAACAGGGTTTGATTTAAACTGTTTTGAAAAACGGGAAAATAGACTGCCAGGTAAACTAACTGATTTAGCTCTAAAGCTTTAAAAAAAGGTGGGGGGACTTAACCTCTTGCATAGATTAAACCTTTTCCTGAATATTTTAGCCCAACCAGACAATTTTAAAGAAAACACAGTGATATGATATTAATACAGCTGATAAGCTAGCTTGACTTAAAGAAAAGTAATGAAACTGAAACAGAATGTGAAATATATAACAGATATTTGACCAAATTTAACATTAGTGAGAATTTAATTTTTGAAGTTTTGACTGCTAACAAGATGTTCCTAAATGGGGACAGACATTATAATATTACTATTGTAAATGTTAAAGATATAATACTATTGTATATGTTAAAGATATGCAACAATTATAATGTTCAAATTAGAGTTATTTAAAAGTCAAATATGGAGGTTGACTATAGTGAACAAGAAATAAGATATTAAAATAATTAAGTGGGTTACATCTTATAGTAGTTCATGGATTTTTAGGAAGTCCTAGCGACTGGTGTTGCATGAGTGCACTCTCAATGCTGGGGCGCACAAGGAAAGGAACTTGTTGTTAACCCCAATGCCAAACAGATATGTGGATGATCCACTGTGGTGACCCCTATAACGGGAGAAGCCGGAAGAAACATAGAGAAAGTGGATGGATTGTCGGATTTAATTTAGAAAAATTTATTTAGAAAAATTATAATGATAAAATAATAATGTACATAACAAAAAGTAAATGTATAAGTATTACTACAGTGGAAGAAGATAGTGACTGCTTTAGACTGACCACATAGTTTTAGAATATTTAGAACAAAGACAAGGTTTGAATATTGATTAATTGAAATTAGTTTTGATATAAAATATCAAGATATGCAGCAGAGTGATCAAGATGCAAGAACAGCTGTTAATAGCCTACTAATAAACGTTGCAGGCAAAATGTGATAAATGAAATTAATATTTTTCATTTTACAGCTATTTAACAAACTGAAAATCAACAAGTACTGCATACAAAGTGACTGTAAGAAATATCTGAATAAGCTTACATAGATTAAATAGATTAGCCATTTACAGATGTAAAAATAATAATAAAAGTGAGGATAGTTGACTAAGAAACTTGGAGTTATTAGAACATTTCCTCTGATTTAAAAGGAATTTAATTCTTGCTATAAAAAATGGTGACAAATGAAATTTAACAATGAAAGTATGATTAAAATAAAGAAAAGCTTAAGTTAAAGATAACTAGAGAGGTATTATCAGGACTGAGGTTAATTTAATGATAAATTGACAAAGATGATTGTCAACAAACAATGAGAGAACCTAGTGTGTTGTTGTCTGCCAGGAATGTAGGATGAGTTATCCTCAAAGTAATAATGAATGACCCGGTGACTATCGACGAGCACATGGATGCACAGGCCTGTTTATGTAACAGGGTTGCAGTGGACTAAATGCGGTGAATGTTTGAAAGACATTAACCAAAGTAATTTGCTGGTATATATGGCAATAGGCATAGAATTTGGGGCATGGACCTTTGGTGATTTAACCATTTAGGGCAAAATTACAGATCAAAGGTGTACAAAGAAATCAGACTTGGAAACAGCTGGGTATTTCTAGCGTCGTAAATATGCTCATAATGTATTGAAATAAATACAAATGACGTACAAAGCAAGTGGCTACTGGTTTTGTCCCAGGAGACTTGGGAGAACACTAGAGAGCCTAAAATCTTGCTTTGAAGAAGGCAAAATATTCCAACCAAAGTGAGAAATGATTAATGGAAACAATTGCTAAAAGCTATTTACAATATAGCGTAATAATGTATCACAATAAAAAATCTCCCAAAAAGGGGGAATGTGATTAAATGCATAATATATTTAAAAATAAAAAAAAGTCCCAAATACATGATTGAAAGGCAGAGCTGATCCTGTGTGCCAGTGAACTTCTGGAAGGGGGAGAGCCTGCTAGCAGAGGTTCACTCAGCACCACAGGCTGGTCTTCAAGGAAATAGTGAACAGGACCACCAGCAAAGCACCTCGATTGCCTGTGCCAAGAGAAAGAGCTGGCACAAGATTAACAAAACAGTAAAATATTAAAAGTTTTGATGTGGGTAGAGTGATACTTTGGAATTTACTTATCAAAAACATTTAAAGTAAATAGTCCAAAAAGAGGAAGAATAATGCTGAAATATAGAAAAATCCTGCTAATATAAATCAACTGCTGTGGGTAAATGATAATTATTGATTGTTTAAATTATTATGAATGTAGCAGCAATTTAGCATTTTGTTGATTTTATTGTAGCCTAACTGTACAAGCGATTTAAGTGAACTAAAGCTTTTTGGGAGCAAAAGAAAGCAGTAAGTTGTGCTATAATGTGGAAAATCTACAAGAATAAAAGATAGAAAGTGGGAAAATATATTTAATAGTACATAAAGGAAGAACATTTGAATAGTGCACTATGGAACTACTGAAATTATGGGATTCTCATATCTGCATAATCTTGCCTGATGAATCCACTGTATAAAGCACTAGAAAATAGGTGAAGTAAATTAGGGTCAAAAATTGGAGAAAATAAAAAAAACCAATGATATTAATATTACAAATGGAAAGAACAAGATGTTTTAAAGTGAATGTCATGATAGAAATATTTAATAGGAAGGTAAACACAGATTATTCACTGTAAGGTGAATCTACCCTAAAGGAACATTACAGGAAATTAAGATTTTGTCGATAAGAGCGAAAAGTATACATTTGGGTAGAACTGGAATATTTGGGGAAAATGGAAAGAGATCAGTAAACACTGCAACTGTATAGTCAGTCTTAGCAAAGTTTAAGAAGAACATTCATGGACAAATTAAATATGAATTGTGTAAGAATGTAATTTAGAAAATGGCATAGAAGCAAATCCTAGAAGTCTTAATACAGTTATGGAGACTTATTTGGTGATGATGAAACTAATATTTTGAAAACTATTAAATAATGTGAAGAATATTGAAGAATATTCTAGCATTGGCTAGAAGGAACAATAACCAAGAGATAATGGTAATATAAGATAAAATAATACATGGATAGGAGGCTAATACCTCCTACTTGTAGTAAGAGTGAGAAATAAAAAAATGATATAAAATGTGGGTTATTTTTAAACATCATCCTAAATATCATGATACAATTAAAAATGAAAATCAATTTTGAGAAAAAATAAAAAAATAATAATGTGTGCATGTACTTGGCAGCAGAAACAAAGAGTGATATTAAATCACGAATACATGATAGCATATGAAGCAGGTAGGCCAATGATATTTAATGAGGGTCACATAAAATAGATTAGGATTATGGAAAATACTGCAGTATCTGTTATATTAAAGTATTCTAATATGCAGAAAGAAGACTAGAAAGACTAGGGAAATTGGGAGAGAAACTGGTCAAGGATGGTCAATCAACTTGTAGAAGAGTGGAGAAAACAACTTAAAGTTAATTTAGTATGTTTCCATACCAAACAAAAAGAAATGAATAATTGGAAATTAGCTCATTATGAATAATAGGTGCTAGTAGGCATATTGTAATGTTGACCTGATTGACGCTCCTGGATGTAGGCTTATCATGCAGGGGTTTGAGAACAGCAAGAGAGCAGATGAGGACAAACAGATGAGGCGGAAATAGCGGAAGAAGTCCTAGTTTGTATGCCTCTTATTCAGTCACAAAATAGACTGTAAAACAAGATAGACTGTAATAGCAAGAAACGGCCGCTCTGCATCCACCAGCACTGAGACCTTAGCTGGGGTCAGTTAAACCTTTTGGGAAATCCTGGTAAATATTATTACTTTATTATTTTAATGATTTATAAAAAATAAATAAAATAAGAACCGTAGAACTTAAAGGATTATTATGAAGTGGGTGTTTGATATTGTAAACACGAATTTACTTACTGTATGATAAAATGTAATAATTGTATGTCATCTATAATGCCAAGTGTTTATGGTTTTTACTGACTGATAAATACATGTTGATTTAAGAAAACAAAATATATTATTGTAAATGAATAAATAATATTTTAATTGTATTATGTGAAAAGGTATTATACTATAGTAACAAAAAAATCTGGGTTTAGAAAAGATTATACCTTTTAGATTTAATTAAGGAGATGTTTAGGGGGAGAACTCCTGATAAGACGTTTTAATTATTGGGTTAATTTTTGTGGATTTAAAATGTGTGTGATGCCACCAAACACTGATGTAACGAAGTGTGAACCTTATAATGGGGATGTAAAGATAATTTATAGTAAGAAATTACTGAAAATAATGTTGTTGTTTTTGCTTTTGAAATATTTTTAAATCTTTATGAATTAAAGAATTCATTGGCTTGAGTGGACTTTGAATGTATATAATATATTAAGGAAATTAAAATATATGCTATGCTAATTGAAGAAGAAACTCTTGTGACCGTAGGGCATGTTAAAAGATGAACTTGTACATTTAATTTAAAATATAAAATGTTTAAAGATGGACATTATTAACTTGAGAGATTGTTTATAAACTTTACAATGGGAACCTTATGTATAACAAGGAACAAATTGATTTATTGACTTATTTAATTTATGTTTGAACATATATAGTGTTCTCAGAAATTAAGGGAAACATTAGAAGGATTACTCTGGATACAAAGGTTTAGTTACTGGATTGTTCTGATTATAGTAAATGTATGAAATGTAACCATAATTAACCAGATAAATAATTGTAGGATGTGATATGTTTATGCAAAAATTACTACAAAAGGGGTTTGTTATATTTGATGGTACAATTATGATATCTGAGAATCTGTTAATGCTTAAGAAATGATTACTGGATTTAGTGTAAGATATCTGAATGAGAAAATGAGTTGCTTGACAATATTTGACCCAGAGGTTTGGAACTGGACGTTTACAAGCAATAATAAAAAAAGAAACCTTGTGCACTGTTTGAACATTGAATAAATTTCAAGACTGGTTCAAACCAAAGGGGAGGTTAAATTTTGTAGTTGGGGCAAGAAAACCCATCATACCCCAGATACTGACTTTGTGCCCTAAAGACCCTAGGAGATGTAAGCGGCTCACGTTTCCACGTTTCACCTGGAAGCGCATCCGCTAGCTGGAGGAGCCGCGACTCCTGGGGAAGACCGGGTGCTTTAAGTAATGGATTCTTTTTGAGATCCAAATTGGCCTAATATATGATAAACAAGCAGAGCACAAAGTTTTGCCCCTTGATAAATAAATAATTTTAATACAATTACAAAAGAAATATAATTGATTATTTCTGTTATGGGAACCAGAAAACAAAACTGGGTGAAATATTGCATGAACTGTAACAAACCAATCTATTTAAGAATGATGGACAAATGTCCATGTTATTGGTAAAGTTTGATGAAGTGAACAAAGTTTGTGCTACAATTATGAGAATGAAGGATAAAGAGTCAGGATAATTGCATGAAGGGGCCCATACACAACAGAAATATATTTGAAATATATTTTCAGTATATATTTTGGAATATATGCAAATATTTGAAATTGGCCCAATAAATATATTTCACACTTAACATCATATATTTTTGTTATATTTCAGAATATATTTCAATGTGTTTTTTTCTGTATGGGTCCCCAAAAGTGTCAAAATATATGTGGCATATATTCCAAATACATTGAAATATATTCTGAAATATAACAAAAATATATGAAATATAAGTATGAAATATATTTATTGGGCCAATTTCAAATATTTGCATATATTCCAAAATATATACTGAAAATATATTTCAAATATATTTCTTCTGTGTATGGGGGGTGTTGTATAATATCAAGAAAATGCAATTACCTGCCTCCTTGTTTATTATAGATGCCTTTATTGTTACACATATTTAGCCAATGTATTGGATATAACGCATTGCATTTAATGTTGTTATTTATTCTGTTTGTAAAAGATGGCTTATATTGTTTTGGCATAGATGTACAGTAATTGGTTTATGTATGTATATGTGACTGTGCCAACCCATGTTAAAGTCCAACTGAAATCAAAATGGACCCTATTTACTTTGTTAGCGCATATTACTAGTCTTGTGGTGAACAATTAATCCGTGCAAGTTAAAACACGGAAAAAAATGTTTTGGCTTATTTATTGAAGTCTTTATTTCGAACATGAGAGAAGAATATGTAAAATAAAATACAAAAATGTTTAAAGCATTTTTTTAGAAAAAAAAAGAGAAAAAATAACACCAGATAAGCCGTAACAAATTACAATTATTTTTTTCCTGTGTGAACATACTTCTATCTCATGTGCGAAAAGGAGTAGGAAGAAGCTAAACTTCACGATTTGCTTGGCTTCGTAATCTTTAATCAAAATCTGAAAATGCCCCTCCTCTCTGCATTGGAGGACCTTCTCTGATGACGTATGTTTGACGGCTTGGGTTGAGAAACGCTTAACCACTCCCCTCAAATCGTTAGTCTGTAATGAGCGAGAGATGGAGAGGAGGAGCACTAGAGTAAAACCCTGCCCTCTGTTCAATATTCCTTTTCACTGGGAAATACGTCACAGCACTGGAGAAAAGTCGTTTGCAACTTCCGGTTCACGCGGACTTTAAGAGGAGCAGAAAAGTGTGATTATTTTGCGCTAGAGGACTCCTAGAACTTAGCCATCTTAGTTGAGTTTACTGTAGTTCAAGGACATGAAGAGGTGGACCGCTTGCACCTGCCTGGAGAAGGATCTGGGAAACTTTGGAGGAGTGTCAACCTAACGCCTGTTGAAAACAACAGGAGTATAAAAGACTGATGAACTGACTGCCTCTGGGGAGACTGATACGCCAGAGCCCCCGACGCCTAGAAGCCCAGAGCTGGGGACAAGAAACCCCAAGCAGAAGAGAAGAAGCCCAGAGCTTACTACACCTTTGATTCAAAACATGATTATTGTATTTTATACTTAAGCGATGAAGTTCTATTTGCCTCTATATTTTTGATTATTATAAAAAGAAAAGTAACCAATTAAAATAAATGTAATTGATAACAAAATCTGCCTACTGAGACTTAGATTTATGATGCTGGAAGACTTTTAATGAGAACATACCACAGAGAGGAGTCTTCTGACCAAATTGTAAGAACCTTTTGAATGCTTACGGTTTAGGTCAGATTTGACTTTCTTTACCTTACCTGAGAATAATAAATAAATAGGTAAAAGGTGTTAAGAGTAAAGTACACACCGTAAAACAGTCATAACTAATTGATCAAATGTTTACATACACTTTGCAGAATCTGCAAATTGTACATTTTAACAAGAGGCATAAAAAACAACAGCGTGATTTTGATTTATTTGTGCCATGAATAAACTATTTCATTAAATGAAAGAGTCCAAAAAACAAAATGTCTGTATTTAAATTAATTATTCATTAAATCATTTTTTTTTTGTAAAAAATAAAATAAAATAAAATAATAATAATAATAATAAACAAGTAATAAAAACTCGGTTAGTGTTTTAGCGCAATTTTCTCACCTCATGGGATCACAACACTAAGAGATAGTAAATCTTTTCCTGGATTTTTTTTTGTGCGTTCCCGAGATTAGACCTTCCTTAACATAAT
Source organism: Rutilus rutilus (assembly GCF_951802725.1). Lineage (NCBI taxonomy): Eukaryota > Metazoa > Chordata > Actinopteri > Cypriniformes > Leuciscidae > Rutilus > Rutilus rutilus. The sequence goes on along the minus strand of NC_140215.1, from coordinate 43,094,521 downwards.
GCCGAAAACCCGAAGTCTCTAGGTGGTCTGGTTGAGGAGTAGATAGAAGTGCACGATTGGTGCGCACAGACGCACAGAACAGAAATCATGAGTTAACAATCGCAATTTGTCCGGTGGAAAATTGCGCTAAAAATGAGTTGCTGTCTGTTTAGAACACAGAGGTGAGGACATAATGAGAATATTTACATTTTTGGGTGAACTATCCCTTCAAGCTTTATATGACAAAGACACCTTACAAAAACATACATTCTAATTCATGAGCCTTTGGGGCTTTAGACATCCCTGGTGGCACCAGGAAGATTTGTCTTCAAGGGTACTGTTTAAACACAATTACCCGACAAATATTCTGGAGTAGTCATTCCCTCAGTGTGAGGATGATCCGTGTAGATCCACTCTGATGGACAACAAAGTTGCACTCTAATTGGGAGCACTGGGAGCATTTTGGGCAGGCAGTGAATCGGTGTGCAAACACCCCCAAGAGTGAAGAAGAGACTAGAAGCGGCATGTCTAGTGTCAAATCATGAACCTGACTCTCCATTTCTTCTACTCCAGATAGGGGTACCCCAAACTTAGTGATTCAGGCAATATTTTAGCCTTGAGTTAAATACAATTTCTATTTTTATTTCTTATGCATAAGCTGTTATTATTTTAATTCATTTTCTGTGTAAAGCACTTTGAATTACCATTGTGTATGAAATGTGCAAAATATATAAACTTGCCTCGCCTAAAGCTATTAACCCATATTGTTCTTTATAGTGCTGTTATCAATACAATACTGAGGGTAACATTTACTTATTTAATTTAAACATTTACTAACACATTATTAAACTAAGTTGCATTCATTAACATTAGTTAATGCACTGTGAATTGCTGTATTTTTATTAACTAACATTGATAAAGATGAACAAATACAGTACAAATGTGTTGCTCATGGTTAGTTCTTGTTAGTTAATACAGTACAATAACTAATGTTAACAAATGAAACCTTGTTGTAAAGTGGTTCCACTTAGTGTTTACACTTCTTGGTTTATTTAGTAAGTTCCCAAGTTATATTATTAAAGCCAGTTGTGATCATTTCTTCTTGTCGTGCACTTCCTAGTCATCTTCTATACGATACAGCTTCACTGCTACAGAGAATTGTAGTAGTTCTGTAATTGAACGAAATGATCAGTTTGAACATTCTAATACTCAACATTTCCTGTGGAAAACTGAAGCTTGACATTTGAGCTTGTTTATGAACAATTGGAGTGTTTGAGTTTTGAATATTTAAATTTTTTAATTGAAATTGAAACACATCAGCAGGAGCTGATTTCAAAGTCTAAATTTGACTGCTTGGTTTGGGACAAAAACAACCCATAATAATCACATGTTCTTGGTCGAGGTGAATCGGTGTTCATCAACACTTATGGTCAGGTGGTCTCTCTTTTTCTCCAATCTCTCCTGCGAGGAGAACCGCGAGCAACAGCTGCAGAAACAAAAGCATTTGCAGTTTATTTCTTGGATATGACAATATCTCCAAATGACACTTTTCTTCTACAAACACACAAATGAGAACAGGTTAAAACAAATAGCAGATTTATTGATTCTCTAGTTCTAGGAGATGTTGTCTGTATGGTGCCCACCAGGACTTTCTATCAGAGTTAGTATTGACTGCAGATAAAGTACTAATTGTTGGTGATTTTAATATACATATAGATAATGAAAAAGATGCATTGGGATTGGCATTTAAAGACATTGTAAACTCTATTGGAGTTAGACAACACGTTTGACAGGACCTACTCATCGTCGTAATCATACTCTAGATCTAATATTATCACATGGAATAGATGTTGATGCCGTTGAAATTCTGCAGCAGAGCGATGACATCTCAGATCATTATCTAGTCTCGTGTAAATTACATTTAGCCAAGGCTGCAAAGCCGACTCCGTGTTACAAATATGTCAGACCTATCACTTCTGCTACTAAAGATTGCTTTATCAATAATCTTCCTGATCAGTTTCATCATCTCAGCATCCCAGAAAGCTTAGAAGAACTAGATATTGCAACAGAAACTTTTAACTCTCTCTTTTCCAGCACTTTAGACACAGTTGCTCCGTTGCGCTTAAAAAAGATTAAAGAAAATAGTCCAACGCCGTGGCACAACAAGCACTCTCGGGCCCTTAAAGGCCTATTTATACTTCTGCGTCGAACTGCCGCCGTAGCTACATCGTAGGCTGTGTGTAGCGCGCGTACCCTACGGCGTACCCTGACGTGCACTTCTCCAAAAATGTAACAACGCGTCAATTCTACGCGGACACAAGCGCTGTGATTGGTCTGCCAGAACCCCTCCCTCGGGGTTTCACATGCTCCCTAGGTGCGCGTCAACGCGGACAACGACACAGAAGTATAAATTAAAACCAACACGTTGCCTACGCCGTATAGGCTCCGGCGTAGGTCCGACGCAGAAGTATAATGAGGCCTTAAGAGAGCAGCCAGAGGAGCGCAACTGGAAGAAAACAAAACTAGAGGTATTTGTATTTATTTGAAACAGTAGCTAAACTAACGAAAAATAAATCCTCAACCCCAGAAGTTTCCAAGCAGCACAGCAGTAATGACTTTATAAACTTCTTTACTAACAAGATTGATAATATCAGGGACAAAATTATAACTATGCAACCGTATACTACAGTATCGCATCAGGCAGTGCATTGCAAAAATTTCATTCATTTGATGCTATAGGAGAGGAAGAATTGTCTAAACTCTTTAAATCATCAACATGTATGTTAGACCCTATACCGACTAAGCTACTGAAAGAGATGTCATTAATTCATCTTTGTCATTAGGATACTGTTACAATCAGTTGCAGAGATGGAGGAAACAGGATCTATGTGAATCTTTTTTTTTTTTTTTGCTTTATTAAACAAAAACAAACTCAAACTTCACAAAATAATCTCAGAACAAGAACAACCAAAACATGTAACGTCAAGAACTGACCAAGAACAAGAACACAGGGTTTAAACAGACAGAACTGAAGAGCAAATTAACAAGACACACCTGAGCTGAACAAGCAATCAAACAAACACCGTAGAAACACACAGGAGAACTACAGAACTGGGGCCTCATTTATAAAACTGTGCGTAGGAACCTTACTAAAAGTGTACGTGCCCCCGAAAGCCAAAAATGGCGTACGCAAAAAAATATTCAGACTTATAAAACTGTGCGTACGCCAGAACCTGCGCAGAATTCACTTTATAAATCCCAGTCAGCGGAAGATTGTGCGTACATGCGTCTCCACCCGAAATAACCATATATGGAGCTTACAACGCCTAGTTTTACTATGCAGATCCTCATCTGCATATCATTTGCATATGATTATTCATCCACGTGATAACTTAAACGTTATCACGTGGATGAATAATCATATGCAAATGATATAAACGGTACAAGAAACATTACATTAATACAAATCAAGTAGTTGTCTATCCTTGCCTTGTTTTTGAATAGCCTACATAAATCAAATCGTGTAAAATACATTTCAGAGAAAGTTTTTCTCAATCTTTTCCACTTGCCGAATTGTATTTTTAATTGATTTATATTTTTTATGGAAACAGATAGGCCTTGGGCATTATTTGCACGAAACTATTTTCTCAGACAATCTGGTATTATCATGATAAGCAATTATCTCTGTGGTTAAAACATTAAAGCACGCCACAGGAAAAGTGTTCAAAAACAATCGCATCCACAACAAATATTTCTAATGATTGAATTTAAAAAAAATGTTGTAACTTCAGTAATGATTTCATGTTTAAGTGTTTAACTCCATTAATTTGAATGGCATATTTAATATAAATGTTTATATCAGAAGTATTTTATTTATTTAAACTGTTATTTGCGTCAGTTTCACTAAACGGCTCAACACGCTCGCTCCCGCGGACATTTAAGAAGGAATGGATATTTGCTTCAAGTGACAGGCTTGGTGATTGAAATTGTATTTGTATAATCTTTATGTATATGTTTAATTTTCTTTAGATTTTCTGTATAAAAGTGACCAAAAATACATTTAACTCCAGCTCACCATCGGTGTCGCCAAAGTGCTCCATCTCCAAAACGTTCGTACGCATGGGTCAGAGTTTGCATGCAGGTGCGCAAATTTTCCCGTCAAGTTTTTCTTTATAAATCCCACCTTTTGCGCAGGAACTGGCGTACGCATGTTTTCAGCCCCGGTTTCTGCGTACGCAAGCTTTATAAATGAGGCCCCTGAACTGATTGACAGAACACAGACAATAGGCCTCGTTTACACTGTCAGTGAACTGTAACCTATTTCAGATTTTTTGCTCATATGTGACACAGATCGGATGTGTTCTATGACCGTGTAAACAGGAAAAAAACGCAGGCATTCGGATAGTTCCAGATCGGTTTCAGGCCTCATTCATATGTGGAAATAAATCAGATATAAATCAGTTATGTACAAATGCGACTGTCATGTAAACAGGCAGATCAGATTTTCTGAGGCACTAGGTTAGTCTCCGCGGTTTAATGACGAGAGAAACACTGACGCACATCTGCAAAGGGACGGATGGCCCGACGAAACCCTGTGTCGTCATAGAAGAGGAATGTGGACAAACATTGACACAACATATCAAAGGTTGGCTTGCTCATCTTAAAATTTCGGACCCACTGCTCCCCGTTAAAGCCCATATTTAAACAGAAAATGCTCCCGAAAATGCTTATTATAAAAATAAGGTGCTTTTTGTCTCAACTGTACCCATATGTGGTACAGTTGAGACAGTGCATGGTACAGTTGAGACACCCATGATGTAAAGGTAACTAACCATTCATTGTTAATATAAAAAATAAAGACAAATAAAGAAAATAACAATTGGGCAACATTTTTGTTTATTCAACCATTTATATTCATTTATTTTATTTAAATTAGCACTGGTTAAAATTTCTTAAGCAGGAACAAGATATGAAACAATATTTATTAATAATACACAGTTTAAATATCACAAATATCAAATTTTATTTTCATTTGCGTCCTATGCTGGCTAATTACGACGTTTAACCTGTTATCATAACACTGAACAACTAAACAGTGTGTTTCCTAATAGAACTCTATCCAGGGTACAGTTGGTACACGTGTGTCTCAACTATCCTCTGCTGGCCACCTCGCACATTTCTCTAGATTTTGCAATTACCTTGCATGACACAAGAATAACGTTTGTGGTGATACCAGTTACGTTTAACAGTCATATAGGGATGATAAGCTATTCATTGTGGAGAGTGCATGGTGAAGTTAATGTCCTACTTTAGAAAAAAAACTTTTACCAATATTTTCGGATCGGAGATGTGTCCACTGTTCAAATTTCAAACAAAGAGGACACCAATACTCAACTGTACACAGTCTACTATATACTATCCCTCGATGGAAAACTATACTCTGCATATACTTTCAGCTTCCCGCACACACTCAAAGTCACCCAAAGGCATTTAGGGTCCCCGGCGGTGTCCGATACAGTTCAGCCCAGTTCCGTTTTACTGGGCTTTTGCTTAGTGTTAATATTTAAACTACAACAAAGTAAAAATACTTCTAGGGAAAAATCACTCTGAGACTTCTTTTGAAAGTTTTTCGAATCACCAAAAATTGGTTTCGTTTTACTTAAAGTTTTGAATAATACAAAGACAGTAAATTCAAAAAGGAAAAAAAATAACAGAAATGCGTATAGGTCTTCACCCGAATTGTGGCCCCGAGCAACAGGAAACAAAACCTTTTATATGGCTTAATTGGGGCCATCTTAAGAGTTTGGGGCTGTCCTTTATAATGAAGCAATCCCTTATGAGGTAAAATAACTGGCCTGGAACTTTCCACATTTAAAACTATTTTGCAAGAAGCACATTTCTACCAGAAAGACTCGGGAGATAGAATTATATAACAAAGCATATATTTATTGACAGCACAGCAAGCTAATATTTATAAAGTTCTTTGGCGTAGGCCCCGTCCGTAGCGTACAATCTGAGGGTAATGGAAACTGCATTTCCTGCCTGAAGAAGAAGGCAGGGGCACAGCCGACCCCCGGGAGGTATGGAGGATGGAGGGGAAGGGACCATCTTGGTGGGGAGGATTGAGGGGAAGGGACCATCCTGGTGGAGGTGGGGAGGATGGAGGGGAAGGGACCATCCTGGTGGAGGTGGGGAGGATGGAGGGGAAGGGACCATCCTGGTGGAGGTGGGGAGGATGGAGGGGAAGGGACCATCCTGGTGGAGGTGGCGAGGATGGAGGGGAAGGGACCATCCTGGTGGAGGTGGGGAGGATGGAGGGGAAGGGACCATCCTGGTGGAGGTGGGGAGGATGGAGGGGAAGGGACGATCTTGGTGGAGGTGGGGAGGATGGAGGGGAAGGGACGATCTTGGTGGAGGTGGGGAGGATGGAGGGGAAAGGATGATCTTGGTGGAGGTGGGGAGGATGGAGGGGAAGGGACCATCTTGGTGGAGGTGGGGAGGATGGAGGGGAAGGGACCATCTTGGTGGAGGTGGGGAGGATGGAGGTAATTGGCAGCGTCAGCATCTGCGAACTCAGACATGTGTAAGTACCAGTCTTTTATACTGCAAGTATTAGCACATGAATGGTTAGATGTGGGGGTAATAAGTGATGTAACGATTGAGTCTTCCTAACAGAACTTACGCTAAAGCTTTCATATACATATATTTTGCCACCTACGCTAGAAAGCTTAATATAAAAAATTTAAAACCACATCCTGCCTCTCGCCTCCTGCAGGTCTTGCAACTCTGGTTTTCCAGCATCTTATGCATATTAAACAATATCTTATGGCAAGGCAAGGCAAGTTTATTTATATAGCACATTTCATACACAATGGCAATTCAAAGTGCTTTACACAGAAGAAATTAAAATAATAAAAGAAATAAGAATAATTAAAACAGTTTAGAAAAATAAAATAAAATACAGTACAGTACAAACAGTCGGACGAACATTGGCACAGTGCTCATTCAGTAAATGCATAGCTAAACAGATGTGTTTTGAGTCTGGATTTGAATGTGATTACTGTAGGAGCACATCTGATCTCTTCTGGAAGCTGGTTCCAGCTGCGGCTGGCATAATAGCTAAAAGCGGACTTGCCATGCTTAGAGTGAACCCTTGGTATTTCTAGCTGATATGATCCTAATGATCTGAGTGATCTGTTGGGTTTATATTCAGTGAGCATATCTGCTATGTATTGAGGTCCTAGGCCATTGAATGATTTATATACCATTAATAATACTTTAAAATCAATCCTAAATTTAACTGGGAGCCAGTGTAAAGACCTGAGGACTGGTGTGATATGTTCATATTTTCTGGTTCTGCTCAGAATCCTGGCGGCAGCGTTCTGTATGAGCTGCAACTGTCTTATGGTCTTTTTGGGAAGTCCAGTGAGGAGTCCATTACAATAATCCACCCTGCTGGTGATGAAAGCATGAACAAGTTTCTCTAAGTCTTGTCTGGAAACAAAGCATCTAATTCTTGCAATATTTTTCAGATGATAGTATGCTGATTTAGTTATTGCTTTGACATGACTACTGAAACTAAGGTCTGACTCTAGTGTCACACCAAGATTCCTGACTTGATGTTTAGTTGTTTGACCCCTAGAGTGAAGGTATGCATTCACCTTGAGAACTTCATCTTTGTTTCCAAACGCAATGACTTCAGTTTTGTCTTTGTTTAACTGAAGAAAGTTTTGACACATCCAACTGTTGACTTCATCAATGCACTGGTACAGGGAGTCAATGGGGCTGTAGTCGTTAGGCGATAGGGCTAAGTAAATCTGTGTGTCGTCTGCATAGCTGTGGTAAGAGATTTGGTTCTTTCTCATTATTTGGCTCATTGGGAGCATATACAGGTTGAACAGGAGTGGTGCAAGAATTGAGCCTTGAGGGACTCCGCATGTCATGGATGTCCACTCAGACTTATGGTCTCCTATACTCACATAATAACCTCTCCCATCTAAGTATGACCTGAACCATTTTAGGACTATCCCAGGAAGCCCCACCCAGTTTTCCAGTCTGTCAAGAAGTATGTTATGATCGACAGTGTCAAATGCAGCACTGAGGTCAAGTAGTACCAGCACTGATAATTTGCCTGAATCAGTATTTAAGCGAATATCGTTTATTATCTTTATGAGCGCTGTCTCTGTGCTGTGGTGCGGTCGGAAACCAGATTGAAAATGGTCAAAGGATCCATTCAAGCATAAGAATTTGTTCAGCTGATTGAAGACAACTTTTTCAATGATCTTGCCTATGAAAGGAAGATTTGAGATCGGCCTATAGTTGCTTAATATGGTCTTATCTAGATTGCTCTTTTTCAGGAGGGGCTTGACAACTGCAGTTTTCAGGGAGTTTGGAAAACTCCCAGAGAGAAGTGAGGCATTTACCACTTCTAGAAGATCTGCTTCTAAACTGTTTAACACACTTTTGAAAAATGATGTGGGAAGTGTGTCAAGGGCGCAGGTTGATGTTTTAAGGTGCTGTACGGTTTCTTCCAAAATGTTGCCATTAATTTCTTTGAAGTCAGACATAGTAACTACTTTCTCAGGTGGTCTGATCTGTCTGACCCCAGTGCAACTCAAGGATGTGCTGATCACCTTTCTGATATTATTGATTTTCTCAGAGAAGAAAGAAGCAAACTCACTGCACTTGCTGTCTGAGAGCATTTCACTGGGAATCTGGCTTGGGGGGTTTGTCAGTCTCTCTACAGTAGCAAAAAGAGTGCGTGTGTTGTTTAAATTGCTGTTTATAATATTTGAGAAGAAAGTCTGTCTAGCTTTGCCTAGTTCCATATTGAAAGCATGAAGGCCGTCTTTGTAGATGTTATAATGGACTACAAGTTTTGTCTTCCGCCACATGCGCTCTACTTTTCTGCATTGTCTTTTCATATTTTGCACTGCTGTTGAGTTTCTCCAAGGTGCCTTTTGTCTGCCACTCTTCTTCCTGACTTTCACAGGAGCAATATCATCAATTACACCTTTAACTTTTGAGTTAAAAGAATCAAGGAGAAAATCAACAGAGTCAGCAGATATGCTTGGTGTTAAGGATATAGCCTTCATAAATAGTACACTAGTGTTCTCATTTAAGCATCTCTTCTTGACAGACACAGATCTAGCTTCAATGGCAGGAGAGATCAATATATCAAAGAAAATACAGAAATGATCAGACAGTGCTACATCCTTAATAACAATCAATGAAATGTTTAGACCCTTACTGATAAGTAAATCTAGAGTGTGTCCGCGATTGTGTGTGGGTCCATGTACATGCTGAGTCAGATCAAAAGTTTTTAAAACAGTTTTGATTTCTTTTGCCATATTGTTTTCTGCATTATCTATGTGAATGTTAAAATCTCCAGCAATGGTAAAACAGTCAAACTCTGAGGTAATTGTTGATAACAGTTCTGTAAAGTCCTCAGCAAAGGCTGGAGAGTATTTTGGAGGCCTGTAAATAATGATGAGTAAAATGCGTGGAGCACCTTTTAACACAATACCCAGATATTCGAAAGAAGGGTAATTCCCAAATGATATTTGCTTACATTGATAGATATCTTTAAAAAGAGCAGCTAGACCCCCGCCTCTCTTAACAGCTCTGCAGACACTCATAAAAGTAAAGTTAGGAGGGGCTGCTTCATTGAGGATTGTTGCACTGTAGCTGTCTTCTAGCCAGGTTTCATTTAGAAGCATAAAATCTAGGTTGTTTGTGGTTATTAAGTCGTTAACTAGAAGTGATTTATTTTTAAGTGAACGAATGTTTAAAAGTGCTAACTTAACAGTTTTACTTTTTGTCCCCACATCAATCTTACTTTCACATGTAATAGGCAGCAGATTAGATGGGTTTGCTGTACGGCTATTGAAGGCCTTAGACTTTCTATCTTGTAACAGAACAGCAATAGAGAAAGATACAGGTACACTGGGTTCCCGCTTGTTTTGTAAACATTTGAGAAAGTTACTGTTATCAGAGCGGGCACCCGACACATATCACTGAAAGCTGGTATCAGTTGTTTTTGGTTCACCTCGAGCAGATGGAGGAGGGTGTGGGCCCTGGCGTTGTGGCAGAGGCCGAAGAGCTCTCACAGGAGGGGGAGGGCGAGCTGGGCCCGCAGGCTTTGGTGGTAGTGGTGCCTGTCTTTTTTTGGTTGTTATCTGGGGGCTTGCAGCAAAAGAGTGGGATAGTTTGGTTCCAGCATACACCAGTTCTTCCATTTTCTGTGAGAAGCACAGTAGTGGCGTTGCTGGGGAGAGGGAAAAGGTGTCTGGTGAAAGGGGCTGTTGCTCTGGTGTTATAGGAGGCTGTGTTATGCTGTCCTGGCTTCCCTGGCTGTTTTGCAGGAAGTCGTCCTTGGGTGCTGAATCTTGGAGCAGTTCTACTATGTCTATCTGTGGTGAGCTCTGTGGGCAGGGCTCAGCTGAGATTGAGTCCGTGAGCAGAGGTTGTTGTGGCTCAGTGGTGTTATCATTGTCCTTGTGTGATATGTCAACCGCATGTCCATTTTGCTGCTGAAGTGAAGTCCCGTGGTCATTCATACTGTGTCCAGGTGTGTGTGTGCCGTTCACATTGAGTGGATTGGCACACATTGCAGAAGGATGATTGAGGGAGAAGTAGATATTGTCCTTTAACACTCTTGAACCAAGTTTGTTTGGGTGGTGGCCATCCCAATGAAACAGTTGTCTCTGACTCCAGAAAAGATTGAAATTGTCAATGAAGTTTACTCCTTTTATATTGCAGGTTTTTTGCAGCCATGTATTTAGCCCAAGCAACCGTGAAAACCTGTTTGTTCCTCTTGCTGGGAGAGGTCCACTGATGAATGTTTGAACTTTCAGTCTTTTAAGTGTTTCAAAAAGTTCATTGAAATCCTTCTTAAGGAGTTCTGACTGCTCTTTATGAATATCATTCTTCCCCACATGTATGATGAGTCGATTTGCAGTCTTATGTTTCATCACAATGTTCTGAAGTTCCCTGTTTATATCAGAAGTTGTTGCTTGTGGTAGGCAGCACGTAGTTGTATCCCTGTTGCTAATGTTTCTGATTATGGAATCCCCCACTATCAGAGTCCTGGGCCCGGCTGCGCTCTGAGCTGAGTGCCGCTGTCTGCTCGACCTTGAGCGCCAGTTAGCATCAGTGTTAGCTACTGGCCCATTCAGTCTGTGTTCGATCACATTCATCACATTTGGGGATTCCTCATTTACATTCATTAGTACTTCAAATCTGTTCTCAAGATGTATAGGCGGTGGTAGGAGACCAGTGTTTGCAATTCTTGTCAGAGCTGTATCTGGGGTAGAGCATGCTACTGCGGCAATATGTGAGGCTCGTGACAATCTGATGTCTCGAGTGCCTTTGGGTTTCGCTCCCTGTATGTGCCATCTATTTGTAAGTCGATCGGCTTGTTTCTCTACCTGTCGAGGAGCACTAGTTTCATGGGACTCACCGGCTGTATGCTGAGGGTGTCCATGACGAAGCTCTGTTGTGTGCTCCGTCTGGTTTGGTGGTCCCGTAAGTAACTTTGTTTCAAGAACTGCAATCCTTTGTAAAAGTCTGTGGCAGTTAGTGCAGCAAGTAGATTCTTGAACCTGAAGAGGCATTTTCTCTCTTATCCTGAATGTAGGCAGTTGTGTTTTCCTTTCCCGGAATGTAAGCTGGTCGGGTAAAAGAATTCTGCGTTTTTGTAGTAATCCAAACTTTGTTGTCTGAGCACTGTGCTGTTTGCTGAAGATAAAATTAGGTGATAAAAGGAAATAAAATATAAAAATATAGGATATAAAATGTAAAAGCGATAGAGCAAAGCGCGGAGCAGTAAGCAAGAGCGTCCGAACAGTAGCTGAGCAGGAAGTTGAATAAGTCTTATATAGATTAAACAATTCCTATTCAATCAATATTAAACGGTTCCAGCTTCATTTTATGCAATGCATGCAAATTTCTAAATAATTGCTTGAGACGTTATAATTAAGGTATTTAACTGAAGCACTTGGTTATCCTTGGAGTTAAACCATCCTGGTATGTTTTCATGATTATGCGGATGGCTGCAGGACTTCAGCTGGAGGCTTTGAATCACTAGCAATCTTTAAATCACGGTAGAACAACACTGGTTTTTCACCAAAACCCATTTTGTACTGCCACAGATATAAAGTCTCGTTTGGCTTCAGCTCAAATGTGAGTTGTTCTTCGACTTCAGTCAGTTCATTCCAGCTTTCAGTTTTAGTGCTGACGTGTAAACCTCCATATTCTGAAGAAAAGGAGAACTGCAACTTCACAATTAACCCTAGAAAATCTCCAGTCAAGACTGACTTGGCTATATTCCAGTTGTGTGTGATCTGGGACATCTTCTCCTTATCGTATCCAACCTTTTTATTGATTTTCTTTTGCCATGTCACTGGTGTATTGCTGTCATTAGTTACAGTTTTAATATTCTCCCAAATGCCAAAGGCTGGGCCTTTAAGTACTGACAGCCCACCAGGAAGGAAGTTAACAACATCAGGATGAACAGAATAGACAGCAGGGCATTTATCTTTGTTGATGTCGGTACCTTTGTAGTACACAACTCCCCAATCTGAGACTGGCTTTAGGAAGGAGAAGTGGTCTGGCAGGCCCCAGTAATAGAGGCCGTTTCTGCAGTTGGGATGCAGCTTGTACTCTACCGCATCTTGATTCATGTTTGTTGTTTCTCGGTAAGTGCCCTTTTCTTGAAAGATGATGTAAAACTTGCCAAAGGCTGAGAAGTAGTGGTCTCCACCCTGGCAGTTGGGATGAAGGCTGTGAACTTCAGCACCGCTGTCTTTCTCCAGGCTGGTGACTTTGCGGTAGTAATTGCCCTTGATGATGTAAAAGATGTTATCTTCACCTCCAAGGTAATGGTCTCCATTTTTGCAGGCAGGGTGCAGACTGGAAATAGAGATTTCTAAACCTTTATTGATACTACCTATCTTCATAAAGCAGCCGAGATCAGAGCGTATTACATAAAAGTATGGGCCTGCTCCACAGATGTCAGTGCCTTTTGCTTTGCTCTTGGGAATAATGCTGTTCATCGTGCCTGAACCTGCAACACAGAATAAACCAAACATTCAATCTCCTCACCAAATGAATGCTGTTATTTTAGTCCTTCTATAGATTGAGCTTACTGGTTACCAAAACAACTTTATATCCCTTACAAAAAAGAAGTTTATTCAAGTGTGCCACAAGTATACTTCTTTTCAACTAAGAATAAAAATGTATACTTTGAGTCTACTTTTTGTATACTTCTCAGAATATACATAAAATTGCACTGAAGTATGCTTGACTTATACTGACAGAAAGGTCAAAATAGGCTATATTTTGACTATACATGTACTCAATCTTTTGATCGAAACATACAGTGCCTTGTGAAAGTATTTAAACGACTTTTTTTTCCACATTTTTTATGTTGCTGTCTTGTGTTAAACTACTTTAAATTACTTTTTTCCCACATCAATCTACATCCCATACACCTTGATGACAAAGCAAAAAAACAGATTGACTGAAGACAAAAAAGTGGATGACATGTTCTCTAGGTCCCCCATACTTCGAAATAGTAGTGACGTCATAGGCTATGACGTCATAGGTCGTCGGTAAATTGGATCGCCGTGATTGGATAAGCGTTTCAGGCACCGGTTCACACAGAGACGTTCCCCAAAGTGTCATCAATGACACTTACGAAAGGGAACTAGTTAATTTTAAACCTTTTTGCGATATTTCCAACTTCCGGGTTTAAATTCGTCTTTGTGTCAACGTCACAAGATGTGAAGTTTTCTTGTACTATAGTATGGCGATGACTCATGAGTGTCCCATAATTATTCATGAGACTGCATGTCTTTATCCTATGAGAAGAAGCCTCGCTTAATTATTCATGTGTTGATTTCATCTGACAGGTGCTTCAAACAGTGAGATTGCATACAGTAAGTGAGAGATGCATGAATGGATTAAAAACTATTGTTTGTTTTCGCTTAGTAAGGGTTCCTGCGTCACATAGATCCACTTTTCAAAAGATCCTTGTTGACGGCCACATTCACTGTTTCGCATGCCTGGCAGCTTCTAGATGGGATTGCTGGTCATTCTCATGATGGACCTAGCATTTCATTCGGGGCTCCAGGGGAGGATTAGATGTCGATCGCTGCATCAGAAAGAGAGATGTTACGTTCTGGAAATGAAGATGATCCTGAGCTCCCACTATAATAGTGTGTGTGCCCATGCTGAATCAGATTCAGACTTGACAGCCACGCTTTCCCGGGTTACGCTGGGGGCGCAGTGTGGTGCGTAATTGCCTTGCCCCGCCCCCATGCCTTCCTGGATGTGTGTGAAGAACTTTTTGCAGTATGGAAGCATTTTGGCGCCAATATGGCAAGCTGAGCATGGGGTTTTAAAGCCGCAGGCCAGGTGATGTCCACCCTGGTCGTCCAGAAGCGCCCCCTGGCTAAACCTTGCAGTGGTGCGGACATTGCCAAAGTTTACTTTCTCGATGCTCCCATCTCACAAGAGGAAAACTGTGGCCAGCGGTTCTTTGCAGTTCCGAAGCAGGCTGAGGTAACTGAAAGCTTGCCCCGATGTGCTCCCCTTGTCACTGGTGGGCTGCCCCTCAGTCTGTTCGTCGCCAAGGGTTTCAGTCCCCTGCGAAAAAAAACCCCCTCTGCTACAGCCAACTCTACTGTGACGTTGATCTTTCGCAGGAAAACGGCACCACCCATCTCAGCGACTATGCCGTCTTACGCATCCCCTGCCGATCGGTGGAGTCAGGTTAGTGTTGCACTGCACACTCAGACCCCACTTTGGGCCGCTTGCCGTTCGAGTCGGGTCCCTGGCCTACACCTCGCCGCACCACTGCGAATAAGTCGTGGTCCTGTTGGTTCAAGCACGGCGGCGTGGGTATTCTCGTTCCCAATGCGCTGAGTAGCGCAGCATCGATTGTAGCTTTCGAAAGGGAATGTCTCCGGTTACTTATTGTAACCTTGTTCCCTGAGAAAGCGGAACGAGATGCTGCGCTACTTTGCCGTGCTGAAGATGTCCCGGGACTGCTCTTCAGACAAAATATCCTGACGATGCACCTGTGGCTCATCTACTTATAGCCTCGTGTCGCGGGGGCGCGCCGATGACGTCACCGACCGAGGCTATATTACCTCCGGGTCAATTCCATCGACGTGTTATACACACTATTCACAGCTGGTCACGATAAAATATGTTCCCAATGCGCTGAGCAGCGCAGCATCTCGTTCCGCTTTCTCAGGGAACAAGGTTACAATAAGTAACCGGAGACGTTCCCTGCATTTCGACGATGATTGTTTTATAAACAAAGCCCAGATCGACGGATTTGCAGATCGTCTAATGCTTAAGGATCGAGCAGTCACAATGATAAAGGTTCGCGGTCGTGCGTTGGAACCGGGCGGTGAGTAAAACTGTTGAACAAATGTCTCTGTGTGTTGTTAGCTCGGCGCGTTAGCACAGCTTTAGCTCCGCCCACACGGCCCGCCTTCAGCCGCTCGGTTTTTTCCGGAAAGACTCGGTACAGCCTATCTTTCTTTTATAAATATAATAAAACTAAAGACTTTTTGGAGATATGAAGGATGCAATACTACTCTATAGGTACTCAAGATTAACAGGAGATTGAGTGAAAATGAGCATTTCACCCCCCCTACTTTAGTTAACATACTAAGAATGAACAATACTTCTACAGCATTTATTAATCTTAGTTAATATTAATTTCAACATTTCATTTACTAATACGTTATTAAAATCAAAGGTTGTATTTGTTAACATTAATGTACTGTGAACTTACATGAACAAACAATGAAACATTAACAAAGATTAATAAATACAGTTGCAAATGTATTGTTCATTGTTAGTTCATGTTGGTTAATGCATTATTATAATGTTAACTAATGAACCTTAGTGTAAAGTGTTACCTAAATATATAATAACAAGGAATAATTATTTATTCAAATAAAGTATCAAAATAAATAATAAACTAATATAAACATAACTTATGTACATTACGTAAAAACAAATGCCCACAGAGAGCGCCAACAGCCTGGTTACACTAAGGCATGATCAAATCATTGTATAATATTGGCCAAACAAAATTTAATTAAAATGTCAACTTAATCTTTAATATTTGGTCTCTTCTGTACGATAGAGATGCAACAGCTGCTCTAATTTCTTGAGCAATAGCATGTGCACATCAAAACATGCAAACTCAATGTGATTATTTTTTGCAGTTGCATACTATTAACTGGTAAATAAATCAAATAAATAATTTTAATGTATTGCTGCGCTGTTGAGAGGGACAACTAGAGGCGAGTGAAAATCATTGCATAATATAAAGTCCCAGTTACTCGAAAAACAAAACAAAAATTTGTTTTAAAACACAACTGAGTGGATCAATGAAAAGAAAGGAAAAAAAGGACAAAGAAGCAAGAGAAGCTCAAAGCTACCAACAATCTCCTTTTTTTTAAGTCGTGAGTCGCGACGATAACGATAACCGATCTTCTCATCTCAGCATTCTCAAACACCTGGCCGAGTGACCAGATGACCAATCAAATCACAGTAGGCGGGCTTTATGTTCACAGAAGCGCGAGCCGAGCGCGAATTCCAGCGCAAAGCGCTTCACACTTCAGTTAACGGTCATACAGTGCGAGATAAGAGGCAAAACAGCTGTTTTAAGATAGAAGTTTTAAGCGACCGACAAAAATAATATACCGTATCAATCAAAGCTCAGCTTTGGGAAGGGAATATGTACAGGTCAAGATATAGTGACTGAGAGAAGTAGATGGAGATGAGAGAGGGAGAGCAGGTATTGCATACTGTGCCCAGAATGAATTCATACGAATTGGGTAACTCGTAAAATATGTACGATTTAGCAACAAAAAAAAAAGACATCTGTGAGACAAGACTTTGAGACATCCATGCCCAGGGCACATCATCTCCATAATCCGTCCCTGCGCTGACACACATAGAAATGATGACAGTGCAACTATGAAACACGCCTCCGAGGTTTTGCGTTCCCAAATGCACATTATTGGAAACCTAAACCAACAGCACATGGCAGAGACTGTGTGTGTGTGAAAGCAGCGTGTACTGTGAACGGAGCTGAGGTACTTTTAACACAATCTGCACGCATGTAAATAATTAAAGCGTCTTGCTTCTCTGTAGGGTAAAAAACCAGCACATATTTTTTTGTGATAGTTTTTGCGCATATCACAGCCTTTGTGATATCATGATAGCACTATGCAATATTATTATTGTAAATTGTTTTAAATAGATCGCGTACCCTTAGAGAACGGTGTAATAATGCGGTTCATGAATTTACGTCTGTATATGCGCCACTCCAGGTGTTTTGCTGGTTACTCGACACAGGAAAATCGCAATTGAGGATTTTTTTAAATCGAGTACTCGACTTTAATCAAGGAATCGTTACAGCCCTAATCCACATTGACCAGTCTGTCCAGCCAATTAGATATTATTCATTAGTTAACAATATAGCCTATAAATCAATAGACATTGTCAATACATTGCTTTCCATCTTGCTTTATTGCAGAGTTGTAACTAAACTGACTAGATAATCATTGTCTTGTTTTAAAAGTATGTGCGCCTTTAATGAGGAGTGCCATCACACCCATATTGTACTGGTCCCCACAGATGTTTTAATGTTAACTTGCCAAAGTGGTCCTGTCTGAAATCGAGCGCAGCGTTAGTTCAATCAAATCAAATCGCTCCAACCACTACCATTCTCCGATTAGACTGGGAGGATATATATACGTGGCACCACTGCTCAGTAAGCATGCTCAAACTGCTCAACCCTCCCGCCCTCACCACTGTAAGTATCAAGCATATTACTGTAAACCTTCTGGCTGTCGTCTTCTTTTGTTTCAGATTACCAAGGCTTTCAAGTCTTATCTGTTATGGACATCATTGCTGAGAGACACTCATCCTCATAGCCAAGGAGCTCTATGAAATATTAATAATCAATAATAATCAGTTAATATAATTAACTTAATGTTGTATATTAATATTGCAATCAATTAACCTGTTTGTCCCGTAAACACTCAGTGTTAATTGTTTATTAATTCTAAGAAATGTGCATTTCCGGGGCATGGGAAATGTCTTTCTTAATTTGCAGTACTACTAAGAGCAAGTAGTCAAGATCTATGATTAGAGACTCCAGATATGAGCTTGAGACACGGACAACTTTACGTGTGACATTAACAAGACTTTATTAACAAGACTAAACACTTAAACTACTCTAACACACACACACACACACACACACATACACACAGGGAAAGAGAGCTGAAGCAGAATACAGGAAAGCAAGAAGTTATAGCATTGTTTGAAACTCAGCAGATCAACAGCCTTGAGCAAACCATCAGTTTAGTTCTAACACGCCCCTCTTTAAAGGGGTAAGGATACTTACTGTTTCAAATAATGAGACTAAGTTTGATACTTGCATGTCTCGCCTATTTGAATTAAACTGTCCTGATGCGATTTGTTGAGGCTCCAGTTGATCAGATGCTACACTACAGTACAGACGTCCAGGGATTTACTGACACATCTACACGTCAACACTGTTTGCTTTAAAAACATTACTAAAGTGTCTTAATCATCTGTATATCACTCAAGCTGATGGTTCTATTGGGGGTTAATGCTAAAGCTCTGTGTGCCATTAACTATGGAGCAAGAATCCGCCAAAGATAAATTGTGTTTAATAAACTCCAGTAACTTGCCAAAGTGGTCCTGTCTGAACTAACGTGGCACTACTCACAACACTTTAGGCAATGGCCGAATGGTTAGCTTTGTTTAATGATCATAACACCTATGTGTTGTGGGTAACCCTTTCTGGTAACACTTTATAATAACTGCACGCTATTAATCATTAGTTAATCATTAGTAAACAGTTAATTCATAATTTATAAAGCATTAATAGGCATTAAAAAGCAGTTTATAAATACAGCTATAAATGCTTTATTCTTGATTTATAAGCATATCTATGATGTGTTTAATAATTGTATTTTCATACTTTATTATTGATCAATTTTTCATTTCTAAATGAAGTATAGCATTATTTACAAACCAGTTACATTATTTACCATTATTTACAAACAGTGTTGTCATTGATTAATAAGATCACTTAGAAAGTGTGAGTAAATGTAGTAAATTCAGGTAGTTATAAAGCGTTTAGTAGTGGTCAGTTAACTATTTATGTGAGCTCATCTAAACTGAGGACTAGTTATGCCTTGTAAAGCATTTATAAAGGAGATTAACCCTGAATTACAGTAGAAATACATGTTAATAAAGCATTTATTAACACACTAAGTAACTATTACTATGTGTGAATAATAATATGTATTTAAACAGTTTATTAATCATTTACTTACACTTTCTAAGTGATTTCATGAATCAATGACAACACCTAAATAACTGGTTTGTAAATAATGCTATACCTCATTTAGAAATGATAAATTGATCATTAATAAAGTATGAAAATACAATTATTAAACACATTATAGATATGCTTATAAATCAAGAATAAAGCATTTATAGCCGTATTTATAAACTGCTTATTAATGTCTATTAATGCTTTATAAATCAAGAATAAACTGTGATAAACTAATGCTTAACTAATGATTAATAGCCTGCAGTTATTATAAAGTGTTACCAAATTTCCTTTCTCAGTTCTTTAGGGCTAGGCTCTGCCCCTTCATCTTCAGGAACCGCAAGCATCTGCTACCCTCCAGATTTGGATTACGCCAAAGAACTCTATCATTTTATCCATTTGATACTAATTTGCATACAACTGTTAAATAAATCTTATTCATACGTTCTCTTGCCTCCTGAGTCTTTCTGGTAGAATTTCTAATGATTTGGATCAGTATTCTAAAGTGAGAAACATGATAACTCTCTAGTAATGACTGAAGTCACTGTAAGCTTTTGAGGTTCTTGTAAGGTAGTGAGATAGTAATTCCTTCTGACAGATTTTGTAATACTAGAGTCATTACTAGTGGGTTATTATGATCTTCAATTTAGAATTAATTATATAGTCCTCTAAGTTGTATGATAAAAATAGTAGTTACTGATTATCTAATAGTGAACTATCTCTTTCAACCAAGCACTATTACTTACTAATTCTTTAATTAGAGTTTCTTGTTAGTTAATAGTAGTTACTTGAGTGTTAATATTGTATACTCAGTAATGATTGAACAATATTGTAAAACGTTACCAAATATTCAGTTTCTCTATATTACATAATAGTTTGCACAATTAAAATGTCTGCATAACAAAATAATTGTGACTATAGAATACAGGTCTTTAAATGAAATATGGGCTCACAGACGCTCAATGTTAGAAACATACTTACTTGGTCGACTGTAGACTGAGTCTGAAGAGCAGCTTCTCCTGGATCGAGTCTGAGAGATGATGTGTCTCTGACAGATTTCTGTCTTATATAAAGCTCCTCAGAGGGCTGGACAAACACACACACAAGCCTCGATTAGACTAGTCCCTGCAATTGGCTACTGTTTTTTCTAGTATTCAAGCAGAGCCTGGGGAAAAAATATACAAGCACATTTACTATTACATTAATAAAATGTGAAGAAAAAAAAACCCTGCAAAAACAGTGTATTTTGCTCGCAATATTCATTGTTCAGAGTTAGTTCTGTGTAAGGTAATTTCATCAATTTTTGGCAGCCATTCTGTTTGTTCTCAACACAATTAAATTTAATTTCAAGCAAGAGACTGTAAAATATATCATAAGTAGACAATTTAAGCAGCCAAGAATTCACTATATATATATATATATATGCGTGTGTGTGTGTGTGTGTGTGTGTAAAGCCCAGTGGATGGGGAAAGTGGATTAGATCAAAATAAATACAGGTATTTTGGGAAGAATTTCTTCTTCCCTAAGAAGAATGTCAATCTTTGCAATGCTTATGCGGCCAATCAGTGAGATGTTAGGAAATACTGCCTGTCTACAGATTCAGTGACTCTTGTTGTAACTAGATTGTAATTGGCAGGAACTATAACTACACACAAATATTTGAAGCCATTGATTGCTTTTATAAAGTGAAGGTGGATGATGCCTTTATTATTAATTTTATAGCCAGAGAACTTTACAAAACTATCAGTTAATTTGATCAATGCTGGAACAGATCTCTCAAGCTTTGTGAGAAAAATAGTAGTATCGTCTGCGTACAGTCTGATGGCTGTGATCTAATGCTCTTGAGTTACTTTTGGCCACAATTACTAAAGACTCTAATACTAAAATAAAGAGTGTTGATGACAATGGGCATCCCTGTTCATGTCTCTCTGTATATAATCAAAGGCTTTATAAAGCAGACTCCAAACGCTATAATATTGGTTTAATCAAATCTTCTAGCCTTCTAAGGAACTTAATAGAAACCTTCTGCCATGTTGCACACAAAAGCCATATTCAGATAGGACCTGTTTTGCATTTGTAATATGAAAGGCAGGTCAGTGATAAAACTCATGCATTTGGATGGCAATTTATTCACAGTGAACAAATGAGTTCTGTGTGTGGCAGTGACCCAGAACTCAATCACCTTTTAGTTTTAAATGAGATTGTGGACATGTGGAGTGCTTTAACTGTCACAGTGTCTGGTTGTGTTTCCCCGGGTACCCACTAGATGTCCTCCTTACCCCCACGGTGTCTTGCACTAGGAACTTCATCTCCCACAATTCTGTCTGTGAATTGCACCCAGGTGTCTGTATTTTGTAATCACCAGCTGTCTCTTGTTATCCCCTTGTCATTCATGTATATAAGCCCTGTTTGTCTTGTGTTCTTTGTGTATCAATGTTTAACGTCACACCGCGTCTGTTGCCCGAGTTTTTCCCTGCCTTGTCTGTTTCTTGTTTTTGTTATTTGCCTACACTGAAAAAAATGTTATGTTGAATTTACTTAATTTTATTTCGTCAAGGGGTTGCACGAAATAAATTTATCTAAATCCAGATATATTTTTTAAGTTGAGTGTACTTATATTTTGTAAATTGGTTGTACTTATATTTTATAAGTAATTTCAGATTAATAATATTCATAATTTTAGCTAAACTATTTTAAGTTGAATTTACAAAATTTTTTCAAGAATCAGCCTGTGAATTTCAA
Source organism: Rutilus rutilus (assembly GCF_951802725.1). NCBI lineage: Eukaryota > Metazoa > Chordata > Actinopteri > Cypriniformes > Leuciscidae > Rutilus > Rutilus rutilus. The sequence continues at coordinate 43,072,395 of NC_140215.1, read as the reverse complement.
CAATCAGCCTGTGAATTTCAACAATGGTGACAATTATAAAGCATGTTGCAGTGCATTCTGGGTGCAACCAATCAAAACTCATTCATGGCTCCCATCATGCATTGCTGCATGAATAAATAATGAGCTTATGTTCAGAGGTGATCGGTTTCAGGTCAAATGATTGTGAAATAATGATTATGTTAAAACACAACCAACACCATCAGATCACGATTTCTATTTGTTCAGCTGGCTGTTATAACTCAGGTACAGCAGCCAAACAAAATCTAACGTTAACGGTTTCAGGGTAAAGAGCCCAACTAAAACACACACTGATCCCCATGATGGTAACTTAAAATTACGGTTGTAACATTACAGTTTTCTCCTTCAGTGATTCTGCTTGTTAACATCAGGTGTCTTCAATGTTGGCAATACAAAATAAAGAGTTCTTAATTCATCTTTGACGTCTGTCTGTTATTCAGATATTTTTGTTTAAAAATTGTTAAATGGTTAACTTTTAAGGAATTAATTTTATTAATTATTACTCAATTCTAATGTGTTAAATTTAATTAATAACATTGCTTGTAATCTGCACAATTTTATTGAGTAGATATAGCGTATTCATTTTACAGTGTATATGGAAATTAAATTAAACTTATTTTTTTCTAATTACTTTTAATTGAATGAAATTAACTTGTTTTAAACAAGAGCAGTGAATTTGAAAATTACTAATAAAAAATAAGTAGGATTAAATAACACATTATAATCAGTAAAATTAACCAGATAAAAACATGTAACATTTACAAGGGGTCAGAATCATTTTTTTCAGTGTACCTGGATTCTGACCTTTGCCTGTTTTTTGGATTTCACTTTTTGGATTACCCTTTTTATAATAAACACCTCACTTGCTGCACTTTGGATCCTGTGCTCATTCTCTTTGGCGGTCGTGACATTAACCCTCTGGGGTCTGAGGTGTTTCTGGCCCTGGAGGTGTTCTGACATGCGCTGACATTTGTGCTTATTTCTGTTACTTGTGACATTTTCATGGTTTAAGTCTCTGAATCACATAGCCTATAATATTTGCTTCAAAACTGTGTGAAAATCATCCTGCCCGTGTGAATCATCATGAATATTTATGTGTTGAGGGGAAAAATATATATTTCTATTAAATATCATTTGAAAAACCTGTATAAACTGAACACCAAAGAACAATATTAACTATTGAGCGGTGGTGCGCGCGTTTATGTAACATGTAAGGGACCTAAAGCGCACCTAAAAGCTGTCACAAAGAACTGGCAAAAGTAATGATTATGAATGTCAAATATAGCAAGGAGACATTTCAATTGTCTATTAATAAACAAGTGTTTTGTGTGTCAAAGATGAAGTTGACGATGCTAACTCGTGATCTTCGCAGTAGTGAACGCGCCAGAGAGACATTACTTAAGCAGAAAGCAGAAAGAATTTTCAATTGTTTTGTTTAAAAGTAGACATTTCAAGCTTTCTATAGATATATGTCTCAGATCTGTGAGGCAAGTAGGCTATCTTATACTGAGTTTCGGTTCATTTATGAGTCTCCGTGTCGTGATTAAATTGCCTGCTATATTTACTTCTTATTTATTAAATCCAGGCAAATGGTTGATGAAACATTGATTAAAATTTAGATACAATTAATACAAAACGGTTTGGCTAACATTCCCTACAAGTTTGGTTAATGTTTTAGAGAAAACATTTGAATGTAATGTAAATAATCTCATAATAGTTTATTTTAGTTTAGAGCTTTATTTATCCCTGTGGGGCAATTAGTTTGAGCTTACATGGTGCCTCACATAAAACACTGATCACATACAGTACCAGTCAAAAGTTTGGAAACATTACTATTTTTAATGTTTTTGAAAGAAGTCTCTTATGATCATCAAGCCTGCAGTTAAAAAAAAAAAAAAAAAAAAAATATATTATGAAATATTATTACAATTTAAAATAATGGTTCTCTTTTTTTAATATATTTTAAAATGTAATTTATTTTTGTGATGCAAAGCTGAATTTTCATCAGCAAGTACTCCAGTCTTTGGTGTCTTATGATCCTTCAGAAATCATTCTAATATGATGATTTGATACGCAGTTATTATCAATGATGGAAACAGTTGTGCTGTTTAATATATTTTTTTGGAATACTTTTTTCAGGATTCATTGATGAGTAAAACGTTAACAGCATTTATTCATAAAAACAGCATTTATTCAAAATAAAAACATTATCTCAGGTTATAAAAAATATATTAAACAGCACAACTGTTTCCATCATTGATAATAACTGAGTATCAAATCATCATATTAGAATGATTTCTGAAGGATCATAAGACACCAAAGACTGGAGTACTTGCTGATGAAAATTCAGCTTTGCATCACAAAAATAAATTACATTTTAAAGTATATTAAAAAAGAGAACCTTTATTTTAAATTGCAATAATATTTCATAATATTAGTTTTTTTTTGTTTTTTTTTGTTGTTTTTTTTTAACTGCAGGCTTGATGAGCATAAGAGACTTCTTTCAAAAACATTAAAAATAGTAATGTTTCCAAACTTTTGACTGGTACTGTACATTCAAATACATAAATACTTTAAAAAAAAAAATCACCTAAATTTATTACATAAACGTATTGCTTCAGGCACAAAAGTAAATTTATAGCGATTTGTTGAACATTTACAGTAATTGCCCTTAGACGTCGCCCCAGGGGCATCCACTCAAAGTCCAAATGCAGCGGGTGTGTACTATCCATTATTTTACGAGCCATCCTCAGCACCTGCTGCTCGTAATAAGATGTAAGGCTTCGTATAACACCCATAATTTTAGAGCTGTAACAATACCCTGCAACCGATTTTTGTTCTTTGTAGACAATGATGAAAACCAACAAATAAAAGAAAAAGACAGGATACTTTCCACAAATGAATTATAAAATGATTTAAGGACAACTCTCTGTACATTAAAATAATTAAGCTTTCTCAGCACGAACAGTCTTTGGTGTGACTTTTTGATAATTGCATCAGAATTTTGGTCAAACTTTAACTTATCAAAAACTGTTCCCAGGTACTTATATTGCTCTACTTCCTCCACATGTGTGCCATTAATTACAATAGGTTGAAGTGCCAATGTTTTCCTACTAAAATTAATTATCATCTCTTTAGTTTTTGAAACATTCAGATCTAGTTTCATATTACTACACCAAGAAATGAAATTGTACAAAACAGAACCATATTCCTGATCTGAATGTGAAAGCAAGGAAAGCAACAGTATCATCCGCATATTTAACCAATTAACTATTATCTTTTCGACAGCACTTGATCCAGTAGTACTAACACTTTCTCTACTACTCTATTCTATCCTGTTCTATAACTATAAAAAAATAAAAGTTCTGCGTTAGATTAAACTGAGAGGGGTCATAGCACTTCCATTTTGTTGTCCTACTGCTTCTATTGTTCTCATTTGTAAGTCGCTTCGGATAAAAGCGTCTGCTAAATGAATAAATGTAAATGTAAATGTTAATCTTGTAAACTCTGACAGTCATTTATAGGAAGTCAAGATAGGAGAGAGCACACAACCCTGAGGGGTACCTGTAGAGATATTTACAATATCTGATAACACCCCATTAATCCCAACCCTCTGTTGCCTTTCTGTTAAGAAATTCATGATCTATAAAACTAAACCATGATCAAAATTAAACTGACTAATACTTCTTTGCCCTAACATAACAGGTTGCAAAAGATTAAATGCAGATGAGAAGTCCCCACTATTTTCCAGATGACGACTAAGAGTATTTAGCAAAAACACTTTTGCATCATCTACACCTCTCCCAGCGCGATATGCAAACTGCAATGGATCTAGAAGTGGTCCAGCAAATGTCTTTATACCTCTTGATCTCTTTTTCAAAAACCTTCATAACTAAAGAGGTCAAGGCAATAGGACGGTAGTCGTTCAAAGAATCTGGTTTAGCTTTTTTAGGTATTGGTACAATAATTGAACTTTTCCACAAATCCGGTACCAACCCTTGATCTACGGACGGCTGAAAAAGTAAGTGGAGAAGTCCACTGAGCTGATCGGCGCAGTCTCTCAGTGTTCTGCCACATATACCGTCTGGACTGGGGCCTTATTAAGCGGTGTGGTCTTCAACTGTCTTCATATGTTAAATTGATTAATTTTAAAATTGTTAGAAAAACTCAAGGTCTCTTTAAAAATTGTTATATCATCAACAACAGAGGATGTATCCAAATGAGAAAAAAAAAATCATTAAACTCTTTAGATAAAATTAGATCAGTGTCATAATTTCCAATTGGTTCATGTTGATTTGGTACTGATGTACTCACTGCAGCCATAATCTTAATTCCTTTCCAGGCAGCTTTAAGATTACCTTGCATGAACACACCCTCATTCTTTTAGCAATTTTAATTGCCCTTTTAACTTCCCTATTTATCTGTTTTTTCTCCTCATTAGTCCCCACAAGAAATTATCTCTTCTTCATGTTCAATATACATTTTAACTCTTCGTAACCCAAGGTTTGTTATAAGGATACAGAGTGATATTTTTTGTACAGATATACTACTTAAATAGGCTATATAGCCTACACAGGATAATGAGCGTTTGTAATATCTGCACTCAAGCGCACGACCGAACGCTTAAAGCTAGCCACAAAGAACCGGTAAAAGTAATGATTATGAATGTGTCTAAAATAGCAAGGAGACATTTAATTATTTATTAATAAACTGGTGTTTTCTTTGTCGCTGCAAAGATGAAGTTGACGATGCGGACTCGCCATGAACGCCAGAGAGAAATTCACATTTCATATGGATTTCATAATCAGAGAGCCTATTTCTTTTGGTTTTGAATATTTTCGTTTAAAAGTAGACATGTCAAGCTTTCTATAATAGATAGATAGCCTATATTTCTCAAATCTGTGAGGCACAAGCTGAGTTTCGGCGCCCTTCAGTTCACGTGCAATGCGATCAATGCGGCGCCTTATTACATTGTCTGCTATATATTTTCTTCTTATTTTAAATACAGGCAATTGGTTGACAAAACATTGATCAAAATTAAGATAGAATTTATACAAAACGAAAATCTTTTAAAAAGAGTCTTACAAAACAAAACTCATTGAAGTGGTCAAAATCATGTCTTACATGTCATGTCTCCAGACATATTTGCGCATCTCATGATGTATCATATCTTTCTCGGCGACCAGCGCCATTGCTAGGAGGGCGCCAGCGCCTCTGCCTCGAGAGTGAATGATAGCCCTGAAGACGCCTAGCAATGGTATACCTTTAGTGGTAGTATACCTTTAGTTAAGTTATAGTCAAGAGTCTTCATAGTGCACTAAGAGACAACGCCAGGTATGATGCGTTAATGGAGATTACAAAGCGCTCTTCTTTGGTCAGAACCATGGAGAGCGATCGCGGATAGGTCCGTCCTATGCACCGACACTTTTTACAATGCAACAAAATATTTAAAGAGCATCAAGCTATTAAAATCTATATTATACGCACAGATAATATTAGTCAGTAATTTTTATTAGGTTAAACAGTGATTGGATAACGTTTTTAAATTTAACGTTTTTAATTTAAGGCCCACCCACAATTCTGCCGTGCAAAGGCAAAAGACCGTAACTTCGTTTTTGGTCGAAAATGAGTTATTTATATTTTTGGCACATTCAAGACCTCCTTTATCATGTGGATAAGTATCTTAAATCAATTCCGTTGTTTTTTCGAGAAAATAATGAATTGTCTTAACAGTAACTTCCAAAAGCCCATGAGAAACAAAGGCAGAACACCGTAACATCAGTTACGGCTCTTTGGCTTTGTTTTGGAACGCTCGAAATGGAGTTACGGTGCTCTGCCTTTGTTTAGCCGCGCGTCAATATGAAGTTACTGTGCCGGTGTTCTATCAAATAATGCTACCTACCAGATTGTACTGTTATCTGCCTTTGTTTTAATGTTAAAATTACGGTGTAGCCTGTGTACTTTGTACAGCTGCCATCAGTCCCTCTAACTTCTGATGTCCTCAGAGCTTTCTCCTGCACAACTGCGGTCAGAACATTTAGTATGGTCTGAACCCGCCGTCGACAAACGTGCGATAACGATCGCGAAGGATTATGCAGAGTTGACAGAAAAACGTTACGCATTGCCGTATCAGATGAATACAACCAAGAATTAAAGCCCCGCCTCACTCAGTTCGGGTACAGGACCTGGTTGAAACACTCATGCATCTAGCTGGCAGAGTGCCAAAACTTCGCCGGCGACTTCAGCCCCGCCCTAAACGCGGTCGAGACAACGCTGGACTAATATATCTATGGAGGTATTTTGTCATGTCAAATGTATTAATAATGCCATCAGAATGCAACCAAAGCACAGGATAGCAATAAGTAGATGGCTATAAATAATTGTAAATCATACAAAATAAATGCCATGGTGACTAAATTTTATACAGGTGTTACTATAATGATTTTGTTAATGGTGATCAGCAACCAAATATTGATAATGTGGAAGTTACTGCCTTTTGCCTTGGCATGACTTCTCACTTTTTGCTGACAATACAAAGGCAGAGTACAGTAACTTTAAAATAGTGGTCAAAAGTCAAGTTTGAGCTCAAAATTTTTTTATGTATATAATTTCCATTACTAAAACAACTATTTGCCAGATTTCCAGTGACCTACCTATAATTAATTTGACGGGACAACTAAAAATCTTTAAAGTCATTTTTCTCAGTTCCACACTCTAGCGACTTAAGGTCTTTTGCCTTTGTAGGGCAGAATTGGTCTCGCCCATCCAAAACTGAAATCCTGGTGCCGTGCCTGCCTTGGAGTATCCATGCTGTTAAAGGAACACTCCACCCATTTGCATTAAGCTTTGCATTGTTAGAAACCCAGTCATACTATTGAATGGTCGTGCAACATTTTCTCATTTTCCCCTGAGAGGAGAGAAATCTGTATTTACCTCTTTACACTTCCTCCTACAATGACGCAAAAATCGTCATTTTGCGTCATTGTAGGAGGAAGTGTAAGAGGGGGGGATTTCTGTTAAGACTACAAGCACTAGTTCCCACCCTTTCAAACCCGCCCATAGGGGGTTGGACCTAATGCGCTAACAGACCTATCACAGATCAGTGCCAGTGCGTTTGATTTCACCATTCATTGTTTACATGCACACCTTTTGTTTCAATCTAACTGAATTCATTCCGATTGGTGAATCTGCATGTAGTGTTTACATGAACGCTAAACAAGTGATTGGTTGATGTGCGTTTTACCATTGCTAAGAAAATACTCCCACGTCCCGCGTCCCTAGTCTCGTACTGTGCGCGACTGTAGAACGCAAAAGCCGAATCCCGGACATTTTGTGCGATCTCAAAAACCCGGGCAGACTCACGGAGACTAACGTTAGTACTAGCTTAGCTTTGTTGTTTACAACTGCTCTCTAACCGGTAGGCGTGGCTTGGGAGTGGCCTAGTAGAGCAGCGAAGCAAGTGCATTCTGGGAGTTGTTGTCTTTCATCCACATGAGCCAAAAATACATTTTCTGGCTTTTCTCAGTCTAGAAAGTTCCAAATTCAAAAATAATTTCACATTTCTACTACATAAATGACCCAATTTAAATACACATTCATCTTTCCAGAGGTGGAGTTTCCCTTTAAATAAAATCTGTAGACAAGGGTTAGGGTTAGAGTTAGGGTTAACCTTAACCCTTAATTTCTAACCCAGACCCGGTTTCACAGACAGGGTTTAGATTAGGCCTTAGTGCATTTAATTAGCTTTTAAAAATGTGCCTTAAACATTACTGGTGTGCATCTTGAGACAAAACAATGGCACTGACATATTTTAAGATATGCCAGTGCAAGTTACTTTCAGGTAAAACAGCTTGTGTAAATAGAATGTGTAAATATTGTCAGCTAACTTAGTTTTTGATAAAAAATTAAATAAAACTCAGAATAGGAGCTTTACAATGAGAACTTTGTGTCTTTAGACAGAGACCCACACTCTTTGACTCTAGAAGAATATGCAAACTAGGATTTTGAATATTGTTGATCACGGGATATAGGCCTAACGGTACCGATCAGTCAAAATGATAAGTCATCATAATATGTTTTTGAGCTGCTGAGTAAAATTTTGCAAGCTTTTGCAAATGTCCCTGTTAGTAAGTAAATATATAGATAATATTGCTGTGTATGTGTGTGTTTCCCTCATGATCCAGGAATTTGGGGAATAAATATGATCCAGCCACACGATCGTCAGATGCGGTGAGTATTGTCATAGTAAAATACACGTGAGATCGAGGCAGAACATGTAAACTCTGCTCAAAGGCACACTGGTTCAAACCCTCCAGACAATATTTGACCTATCTTCTCGAGTTCACAGGCCTAGCTGACCCAAACATAAATGTCCTTTCAAAATGAAAGTATTTTCAAACCTGTATGACTTGAACTTGACTTGTTGTGAAACACAAAAATGCTGGGAATAAAACAACATTGGAACCCACTGTATGGAAAAAACAAAACAATGAAGGCCTTTCTCAAGATATCTTAATTAAGGTTCTACAAAAGAAATTCATACAGTTTTGGAACAACATGAGGGTGAGTAAACAATGAGAGAACTCTATTTTTTGGATGAGCTGTTCTTTTAAGGACATGTTCCCAGGGTCCTTTGCTAAACTAACCATGCTTTTTATTATAGTAAAAGTGTTTTTATGGTGGACTGATTACAATAATTTATTACTATTTGGTTAGTGTAGCAAAACCATGGTTAATGTTAGTAAGGGTTCTCCAGATTTATATAACACTTAAGGAACACATTAAAACATTGTCCTATGTCACCCTGATCAATAGTCTGTTAACACATTAACTTTAACACATACTTTTTAACTTTAAAAAAAAAGAAATTACGATCAAGCATTGGAACAATGTTTACGGAGCATAACAGGCACCAACAGAGAAACAAGTCCATCACTAGTAAGTATCCACTGCAGTATATAAAACCACAGTCAATTTTAAAGGCACAGTGCACTCCAAAATAAAAATGATCTCTTTTTTTATCCCTCGTGAGATTCCACAGAGATTTTTTTTTAAATTATCCATTATTGTAAGCCAATATAATGCAAGTGCATGCTCCAGAAACTACATACAGCCTACAATCAGCTGCTGTGTTGTTCACACAAGACGTTTTCTGCACTTCTCATGTGAGCTTTACAACGCTCTTGGATTATTGTCAGGATGTGTGTTTGGACTTTTTCGACCTTCAGCATTTTGGTGTCTATTCACTTGCATTATTCAGCACACGAACACAAGAGTTGGATAATTTTTCTAAAAGTCTAGTTTATTTTTTCTAAAATTTGGGTTCATCTTGAAGAAAGAAAATCATATACCTTTCGGACGGCGTAAGGGAGAGTAAATGTGGGGAGAATCCCATTTGTAGGGGTGTTCCAACTAATAGCAAACAACTTATAGTTTTTATTACTTATCTTATAGTAATTTTATTTTATATTTATGGTAATTTGACCTAGGATGGTAAGTCCCCATGATTCATTTTAAAACTAGATATGATGGAAGAGTTCAATTTAACATAGAATAATTTACATTTTTTAACTAAAGGGTTATTAGTTTTCAAAGAATAAGGATGGGCGATATGACCAAAATCTCAATTTTACTTCACAGTAACAATATCATGGTTTCACAATTCTCAATATCAGTTTTGATTCCACAGTATAAACTGAATTTCAAACTCTTTTGAGATTTTTTTATTAAAATTAGAAAGTGTATCTAAAATTTTTTATTAGAATTAAATTATTTTTTATTATTTTTTATGTACAATAAAACTAAAAGCTGAAGATGTGTGTGGAGTATCATTCATCAGTGTTTGTTTTTCCACTCCAACGTTCCAGTAATTCCTGCCCACTAAAAGCTGCACGGATATTTGCTTACCCCACATATAGGCTCATCTATGTAAACGATTTAGAAAAAGTTCCATCAATTCACACTTTATATCATCGCTATGATAGTGTCATATCATCCAGCCCTAACATGCAGTAATGCTTTAAACACATTTGACAAATAAAAATCAACAACCGGTCAAGACTGATTGGCTTATGCTATTTTCCCACTTGTCTGTGCTCTTTTATTCTTTCATGTTAACTGAAGTGTATAATGCACTATTTTAACTTTAATCAACAAGTAGAATTGATCATGACATTCTCACCTTATTCCAAAAGAAAAAATGGCTGATCCAATGCTGAGCTAGTGAATGTCTGAACTAGTTGATACACAAAATCAATACCCTGATAAAGAGGTTGACTGGCAAAAAGTATTTTATGTATTTTGAAAATACAAAAATACACATCTTAAATGTACTTAAATACAAATACAATTTTTTTCCAAAAGCTTTAAAATACAAAATAGTATTTTGTATTATAAATACATGTATCTGAAATACTGCCCATCCCTGCCTGCAGCTACAGAGGAAGGCAGAGGCGAGGAGAGCACAGGAAAGTAGGGAGAGGATGGACAGGCTGGTTTCTCTTCTTGAGAGAATGATTGAAAAATATATATTTTTTCTACATATTCTTTTTTTTTTTTTCACTTTTTTTTTTTAAAAGGAAAGAAAATTCTGTACATTATTTTTATGCAACTTTACATGTGTAAATAAAAGAGAATGAATTGTTCTGGACATTATTTTTGTAATGACATTCATAATTTCTACAAATTCTTCTATACCTTTTTCGGGGGGGTTTTTTCAAATAAAATTGGTAAATGAAAATCATTTGTTTTTTGGCTACATAAAAGTACTTTTTCCAACATCTGTTAAATGCCAATCCCAATGCATCTTTTTCATTATCGATGTGTATATTAAAATCACCAACAATTAGTACTTTATCTGCAGTCAATATAAATTCTGATAGAAAGTCTGCAAATTTTTTGATAAAATTCTTTGATTGGGTGTGGTACCGCAAAGTCCCTATGAGAAATAAGGGAGAGAAGTATCAGTTGGTAGTACCACAATCGTTAACCTCTGACTTCATGCATTATTACCACGATAATCCACTTGGAGGCCATCTTGAACAGTTAAAATCTGCTGAAAATCCTAGATGTGGCATGGTGGCCGTCCATCAGGAAGGACGTATGCCAATACGTCAAAAGCTGTGAAATATGCCAGAAATATAAACCCAGCAATACCAAACCTTCTGGATTTATGCAGAGTACTCAGATCACAGAACCTGGACACATGTTAGGGGTGGACCTAATGGGACCATTACCTAGCAGCAAAAAACAGAACATGTACCTCCTTGTCATTGTTGATTATTTCCCCAAGTGGGTGGAAATGTTCCCGCTGAGAGACAGTAAGACCCAGAAAATTGTGAAAATACTCCGGGAGGAGATATTTACAAGGTGGGGGGTACCCAAATATCTGGTGTCTGATAGGGGTCCCCAATTTACCTCCAGCATTCTGGGCGATCTGTGTAAAACATGGGGTTGTGTTCAGAAACTCACAAGAAGTTATCATCCACAGTCAAATCTAACAGAAAGGATCAACCGGACAATAAAGACTATGATTGCTGCCTATGTGGATCAACAACATCAGACCTGGGACCAGTGGATGCCAGAATTCCGCTATGCGATTAACACCGCACAGCAAGACACCACTGGAAAGACACCTTCTGAACTCATGCTCGGTAGGCAAATTCTGGGACCATTGGAACGTTTAATCCACCGCCCCCCTTCACCAGATCAAGCTGCCTATTCCCTGGTTGAAAGACAAAAAATCATGACGGATGAGGTGAAAAATAGGATGAGGATGTGCCAAGCCAAACAAGCCAGGTATTATAATTACCGTAGAAAAAATACGCAGTTTCAAATAGGTGACCTGGTGTGGATTAAAACACATCCCCTCTCTAATTCATCCAACAAGTTCTCTGCCAAGCTAGCGCCCAAGTGGGAGGGTCCAGCTGAAATAAAAAGTAAAACAGGGCCAATAAATTACACTGTGTGCTGGGGCAACCCACCTAGAACCGATGTATTAAATGTGGTAAACCTGAAGCGCTATTATGGTCGCTCTCCTGGGATTTCGTCACAGGACAGCATTGTTTCACATCGAGCTCCCGGACTTAAACGAATCAGCCGATGAGGCCGATTCAACACCACACATATATAATATATATATTTTTTATTTTTTTTTGTACAGCTTGGTGTTTTTTTTTTTTCTTATTGTAAATACACTTTGGGTTTAAACCAAGTTGATGTTATCCAAGAGTTCTTTTTGATAAACCATTCAAACATAACTTTAAAGAAGGGTCAAGGCCGTAAAGTTTTTGTGTATCATCACCTATAATCTAGGCTGAGCGTTACAATACTATTCTAATATCAGATCATGCTCCGACCACACTGGAGTTATTCATACAGGAGTGCAAACGTATGTCTTAACACGCGCTTAACACGCGTCTTAACACGCGCTTGCTATCTAATGAGGATTTTGTTAAGTTTGTTTCTAATCAAATTAACTTTTTTCTTACTACCAACAGAACTCCATGGATCTCAGCCTCCCTTTTTGGGAGACTTTGAAAGCATACATTAGAGGTGAAATTATTTCATACAGCAGCTATGAGAACAAACAAAGCAAAAAAAAATAAAAATTAAAGGAATTGAGGTTACGAATCTCCCAGCTTGATAATATCTATGCTTCCTCCCCATCCCCTAACATATATAAGGATCGTCTCTCTTTTCAGGCTGAGTTTGATGTTCTTTCTACGAAAGAGGTTGAGGAGCTCTTATTTAAGGCTAAATATTGTTATTATGAATCTGGGGATAAGGCAACCAAACTTTTGGCCCATCAGCTTCGACAGGCTTCCTCCTCTCAGCAGATTCCACAAATTCTTACTCCTTCTGGCGTCACAACCGATCCTAAAAAAATTAATGATCAGTTTAAACGGTTTTACTCCTCTTTATATACTTCTGAGGTTGGGTCTGATCTGTCAGCCCTGGATAGTTTTTTTTGACTCTCTGGAGTTGGTTAGGGTATATGCTGATATTGCTGAGCAGTTAGAGGGCCCAATCACCATAGATGAACTTAAACGGGCAACATTTTCTATGCAGTCTGGAAAATGTCCAGGCCCGGACGGTTTTCCGACCGAGTTTTACAAGACCTTTTTTGACAAAATTAGCACCAGTTTTGATAGAAATGTTCAATGAATCTCTTACTCTTTCTAAATTACCTCAGACTCTAAATCAGGCCTCCATATCATTACTCTTAAAAAAGAATAAGGACCCTCTGTCCTGCTCAAGTTACCGTCCAATTAGTCTTTTATCTGTAGATGTAAAACTTTTGTCCAAATTATTAGCTCTGCGACTGGAATCAGTTTTGCCTTTGATAATCTCTCCTGATCAGACAGGTTTTGTCCAGAACAGACATGGGTTCTTTAATCTCAGACGACTTCTCAATGTTGTTTATAATCCTTCTACATCAACGGGGCCGGAAGCCGTAATCTCATTAGACGCGGAGAAGGCTTTTGACAGAGTGGAGTGGAACTACCTTTTTTACACTTTGGAGAAATTTGGTTTTGGCCAGGAGTTCATTTCTTGGATTAAGTTGCTCTATTCATCCCCTGTGGCTTCAGTCAGAACTAATGACACCCATTCAGATTATTTCCCTTTGCACCGCTCCACTTGTCAGGGCTGTCCTCTGAGTCCTCTTTTATTTGCGGTTGCTATTGAACCTCTGGCTATTGCGCTTCGTTCAGAGCCACGCATCACTGGAATAACAAGATATGGTCTTGAACAGAAGATTCAAGTCTCCCTCTATGCCGCTGACTTATTACTATATGTGTCCAATCTCTCTGTCTCAGTTCCAGCTGCTCTTGACATCCTTAGTTCATTTGGTCAGATTTCAGGCTATAAACTAAATTTGGACAAGAGTGAGCTGTTTCCTTTAAATCAAGGTGCCCAAAATGCTGCTCAGGGTTTCCCATTCAAAATTGTTCCATTTGGCTTTAAATACCTTGGTATCCAGATTAGAGACCGATTTGAAGATTTGTTTGATTATAATTTTGCCCCTTTGTTAGATCAGATACGGATGGACTTTCAACGGTGGTCACTGTTGCCTCTTTCCCTTGTGGCCAGGGTCAATTTGGTTAAGATGAATATCCTCCCCAAATTGTCCTATCTCTTCCAGTGCATACCTACAGTATCTTTCTCCCTCAGTCTTTTTTTCTCAAATTAGACAAATCAATCACTGAGTTTATATGGAACAGGAAGGTCCCTCGTTTGCGAAAGGAGCTGTTGCAGAGACCTAAGACCCTTGGGGGCTTGGCCCTTCCTAACTTGAGGTTTTATTACTGGGCTTCCATCCTTAGAGTAATTCAGCTTTGGATTTCTCTGGAGGGGGCACCAGTTCCTCCTACATGGTTGAGTATGGAGATGTTTTCTGTTAAACCTGCTTCGTTGACTGCTCTCATCCACGCTCCTCTTAGTTTTTCTCCCTCCCTTTTTTTGCAATAATATCTTAAATAAATCCACTTTTAAAATTTGGAAGCAATTTCGACGCTATTTTGGTCTACAGACCTTCTCTTTCCTAGCACCTTTATCAGCTAACCCTGTTTTTCACCCTTCCTTAATTGATGGGGCTTTTCCTTTGTGGTCTGACTACGGCATCAAGGCATTTAGGGACTTGTATATTGCTGGTACATTTGCATCCTTCCAGCAACTCTCCGAGAAATTCCATTTGCCTAGACAGCATTTTTTTAGATATCTTCAAGTTCGTAGTCTCATCCGCAATCTTAGCCCCAATTTCCCAAATCTCCCAGAGGCCTCTCTAATTGACTCCTTTTTAACCCCATTGCCTACCATTAAGGGTGCCATTTCACGGTTATACAATCTTATCTATTCTTTGCAGCTTACCCCGCAGCATAAAATTAAAACCCAATGGGAGGAGGATCTTTGACATGTGATCGTGACATGAAGGCAAAAAACGTTGACAGCGGTGAGCGATCATTATGTTTACCAATACCCGAACCGTGCTTTGCACGCGACCCAAAAAAAAAGAAAAAAAAAAAGGACTTGCATGATTTACGAAAGCATCATTTTCAGGTCGGAAAAGCCGGATTTCTGGATTTATCCGGAAGAATCACACCCCTGTATAACAGATGATCAAAAAATGATGAGTTGACATTAGAGCAAATGGATATAGCTTTAAAACAAATGAGTAATTGTAAATCACCAGGTATTGATGGTTTATCTACTGAATTTTAAAAAACATTTTTGGAAAGATATTCGGAAATTATTATATAATGCATTTTTAGAATGCATTCAGGAAGGAAGTTTATCACCTACTATGATTTATTTTTAATAACCTTGCTACCTAAAAAAACAGCTGTTAGTATTAGTCAAGTCATCCTCATTTATATAGTGCTTTTAACAATGTAGATTATTTCAAAGCAGCTTTACAGAGATAAGTGTATCATTTATGGTAACAGAGATTGTTTTGGCTTTATAGCGGTTCTTTAAGAATTGGTTCTGTAGTTATGTGCGTTTGAATATATGTGCACAGGTTTGTAATTCCCTACAAACCAAGCCTAAACAAAGTACTGGTCTTTCCTTATAAATTTTGATACAGAATTTTATTTTATTTTGGTACGCGAAACGAATTTCCCAAAAACGCTTCATCTGTAGAGTGGTAAAGGGATCCTCCATAGGGAGAGACTAGTTGGCACTTCAGCACTGCGTTGGATCGGGTCCAGGCGAAGGTCCTTCATCAGATCTGGATACGGCCTGGATCCGGCAGGCTGCGGGAAAACCTTGGGATAAACAAAGACACTAAAATTAGCGTAGATGCCATTCTTCTTACGATGTAACGAGTACATCAGGATTTATGGGAAGTGTTCCCGGTTCGGCTGATCTAATCTATGCAGCCTAACATTGAATTATAGAAGTCTATAATGTGTTATGTGTATGCTAGGTCAAAGAGATGTGTTTTTAATCTTTCTTTGAACTGACAGAGTGTGTCTGCTTCCCGGACAATGGTAGGAAGACTGTTCCAGAGTTTTGGTGCTCAATAGGAGAAGGATCTACCGCCAGCAGTCGATTTTGATATTCTAGGTATTATCAACTGGCCGGAATTTTGAGATCGCAATAGACGTGAAGGACTATAATGCGTTAAGAGCTCGCTCAAGTACTGCGGAGCTAAACCATTTAGTGCTTTGTAAGTAATCAGTAATATTTTAAAATGTATACGATGTTTAATAGGGAGCCAATGCAGTTTTGACAGAACCGGGCTAATATGGTCATACTTCCTGGTTCTGGTAAGAACTCGAGCTGCTGCGTTTTGAACCAGCTGTAGTTTGTTTATTAAGCGTGCAGGGCAACCACCCAGTAGAGCATTACAATAATCTAGCCTTGAGGTCATGAACGCATGAACTAACTGTTTCGCATTTGTCAATGAGAGTATATGGCGTAATTTAGATATAATTTTAAGATGGAAAAATGTGGTTTTACAGATACTAGACACGTGACTTTCAAATGAAAGATTGGTATCAAAGAGCACACCCAGGCTCCTAACCGACGACGAAGACTTAACAGAGGAGCCATCAAGTGTTAGACAGTATTCTAGATTATTACGTGAGGAAGTTTTTTGTCCAATAATTAGAAACTCTGTTTTTTCAGAATTAAGAAGTAGGAAATTACTAGTCATCAAATTTTTTATATCAGCTATGCATTCCGTTAATTTTGTGAATTGGTAAGTTTCGTTAGGTTTTGAACAAATATACAGCTGAGTATCGTCAGCATAACAGTGAAAGCTAATTCCATGTTTCCTAATGATATCTCCTAAGGGTATCATGTACAGAGTGAACAGCAGCGGTCCTAGTACTGAGCCTTGTGGTACACCATACTGAACTTGTGATCAATAAGACATCTCTTCATTTACTGCTACAAACTGATAATGGTCAGATAAGTATTATTCCACTAATGCCAACATAATTTCCGAGTCTATTTAAAGGGGCATTTCACCCATTTGAACATTGTTTTTTATTTAAAGTGGGTCATATATGTAGTCGAAATGTAAAAGAAATTTTGAATTTGGTGCCTTTGTGACCGAGAAAAGACAAAAAATAACTTCAGGACGCATTTGTATGAAAGACAACAACTACCACAATGCACCACATTGCACAGCTCCGCAAGCCACTCCCACTAATCCAGAAAGCGCATATCTGCCTATAAGAGAAATCACTCTTCCGTCTACAAGTCTAGCTACCACCAGAGCTTGAAATTAATTTCACATTCACACAAAATGTCTAGTTAGTTGGCGAACTCATTAGTGCATTACTCCTCGTTTGTATTTCTTTTGAAAAGGTGAATTATTGCATGGTACCTGGATGTTCAGTCAGAACATATGCGGTGCGAAACTAGGAAACTAGTTCACAACACAAACGTCCATGTCCTCGTCTGATTCAGAGATTTCGTCCAGGAGAAATTGTCATCGTTGAAAATCTTTGCCACAGACGGACTCTATCTCTGTGTTCGTAGCGGTTCGTAGTTGCATAGTGAGATCACCGGCGCCACCAGTCCGCCCTAACTCGAGCCAGTCCGGGCTCCTCGTCCGCGGCAGGCAGGTCTTCTGCCTCGGCTGCTCTTCGCTATAATGCGGCTTGTAAAGGTAGCCACAAACACCTGATTCAAGCATCAGACTTCCGAAATCCTCTTCCTCTAGTCTATATCATATTGAGTACTCTCCTCCGCTATTGTCATAACTTTACATCTGTCTCCACAGCGCCTGTTAGCTTAGCTTCAAACAAGATGGAGGATATTGCTTTCAGTTTCAGAGAGTAAAGTCCCACCCACTGATCTGTAATAGGTCTGTAGCGTGAGCGGGTCCCGCCCCCTGGGAAAGATGATGAACTAATGCTTGTAGTCTCAACAGAAATCCCCCCCTCTTACACTTCCTCCTACAATGACGCAAAATGACGATTTTTGCGTCATTGTAGGAGGAAGTGTAAAAGGTAAATAACGGATTTCTCCCGTCTCAGGGGAAAATGAGAGAGTGTTGCACAACCATTCAATAGTATGACTGGGTTTCTAACAATGCAAAGCTTAATGCAAATGGGTGAAGTGTCCCTTTAAAAGAATGTTGTGGTCGATAGTGTCAAACGCAGCACTAAGATCGAGTAACACTAATAGAGAGATACAACCACGATCGGATGATAAGAGCAAATCATTTGTGACTCTAATGAGAGCAGTCTCAGTACTATGGTACGGTCTAAATCCTGACTGGAAATCCTCACAGATATAATTTCTTTCTAAAAAGGAACACAGTTGTGAGGATACTGCCTCTTCTAGTATCTTTGACAGAAAAGGTAGATTCGAGATCAGCCTGTAATTGACTAATTCTGTGGGATCAAGTTGCGTTTTTTTAACAAGCGGTTTAATCATAGCCAGCTTAAAAGCTTTTGTTACGTATCCTAGTGACAAAGATGAAATAATGATATTAAGAAGAGGATCTGTGAAGCATCTCTTTCAGTAGCTTAGTCGGTATAGGGTCTAACATACATGTTGTAGATTTCGATGATTTAACGAGTTTAGTAAATTCTTCCTCTCCTATTGCAACTGTTGGGAACTTTTTCCTTCTTCAAAGCAGACCAGGAGACGTTGGGATCGAGTTCAAACAGATGTTCTTCTTTATTGAGCGTGGCTGCGGTTCGTCCAACGTTCTAAAGTACATAACTTTTCATGGTGTCTTATAGGCATTTTAGGAGGAGGGACTTTTGAAGGTGGAGACAAATTCAAACAAAGCATGTAAATGAGTATACAGGTTAAGGAACCCGCCCCAGACTCCAGCGTGTTACCAAAAACATTTTCTTTTACTGTTTCAATTCCCCTTTCTTACCCCAGGGTACCATCTGGAGTTCCTAAAGGCAGAGGTGCTGACAGTGCTCAAGGCCTGTAGGTCAAAATGTGTGTACTTCGGGGGTCAACGAATTGTCACACCTTTTACAATGGGGGAAATTGTAATTATCTGATTAGTCGATTTGAACGTCTCACATTTGGGTTACAGACACATGGTCAAGGAAGGCATCAAAGTTTATAACAGTTTCTCTGTCCCTTTTATTTTCTCTGTCCCTTTTATTCTCTGGCTCTCTTTGTCTCTTTCTGCACCCTCTCCCTCTCTTTATATCTCTCATGAAAAAATTTACATATATGGGGGGTACAATTAATGGTATTTTGGGATGGGATAAGTTTTTATCATCACATCTATTTTGTAACTTTAAGTGTAACCATATATAGTGTCATTAGACCCTTTCAATTACATATAATGTGCTAACTAGTTTTGATTAGGTATTGACTTTGAAGTGCTACCTATTGCAAAACAATATCGTCACTCTATAGCAGCAATTTGCCACATATTTAGCTGTTGTTACAACTTGTAACTATGCTTATTTCTGTTGTTGATATAAGTAGCAGTGGGTGGTAATGGACAAGAAATCTACAGTTTTCCACCATCTTACTGATAACATTTCTTTAGTAATTCGGCAGTCTAGCAGCCTGAACCCCTTGTAGTAAATCCATCCTTACAAAAGTATGGAATTTTGATTTCATTTAATGACTGAACAAAAATTGATTGTAAATAACTAGTTTACTAATTATATTTTTATTGAACTGTCTTTTGGTCCAATTTTGCAAAATAACCAATTCAAGCATAATTATGACTTTCCTTTTTTATAGTATTACAAAACATTTCCAGTGAATTAAATGTATAAAACAGAAACATATCACAAAAAAATGCAGAGCAAAGATGTAGCCTATCATTAAACTGTTGTACTTTTAACTAGCTCATATCATTATTCTTAGAGGTTTTTAATTGCTTTATTATTTTTCTTTTAGATGGGTGTCATTGAACTTGAATGGGCTTCCTGTTTAACCAGGCCCAACGCTACGGGTCGCCTGGTCAAATGTCTGTCAGTTCCTCCTTAAATTCTCCAGATCTGTAGGTCTTCCTGCAAATGAATTACATAAAGATGTTGGTTTCAATGTAAGCTGATAGTCATAAAAAAACAAAACGTAAAATGTATTTCACCTGAAAGCTTCAGTTTCATCCTCATTTTAAAATATTTCCTGGACTATTTCTTTTGTGGAGTAAACTTGGTGCAAGGGACATTAATGAAACCTTATTGTAACGTGGTACCAATGTAAACAAATAAAATTACTTGTAAAAATCTTAAGATCTTTAAGCTAAAATACATTTATAATGCCCTCAAAACAGCACTAAAGACACAGTTATATTGTGCTTATCACAGTTAGTGCATGTTGAAGTCAATTTGAATCGGAGTACTCCTGCCCTGAGAGCAGCGCATAATACACTAAAATAAAAGTGATTTGAATCTATTGAGTACTCCTGCCCTGAGAGCAGCGCGTAATACACTGAAATAACAGCGATTTGAATCTATCGAGTACTCCTGGTCTCCTGCCCTGAGAGCAGTGCGTAATACACTAAAATAACAGCAATTTGAATCTACTGAGTACACCCGCCCTGAGAGCAGCGCGTAATACACTAAAATAACAGCGATTTGAATCTATTGAGTACTCCTGCCCTGAGAGCAGCGCGTAATACACTAAAATAACAGCGATTTGAATCTATTGAGTACTCCTGCCCTGAGAGCAGCGAGTAATACACTAAAATAACAGCGATTTGAATCTATTGAGTACTCCTGCCCTGAGAGCAGCGCGTAATACACTAAAATAACAGCGATTTGAATCTATTGAGTACTCCTGCCCTGAGAGCAGCGCGTAATACACTAAAATAAAAGTGATTTGAATCTATTGAGTACTCCTGCCCTGAGAGCAGCGCGTAATACACTAAAATAAAAGTGATTTGAATCTATTGAGTACTCCTGCCCTGAGAGCAGCGCGTAATACACTGAAATAACAGCGATTTGAATCTATCGAGTACTCCTGGTCTCCTGCCCTGAGAGCAGTGCGTAATACACTAAAATAACAGCAATTTGAATCTACTGAGTACACCCGCCCTGAGAGCAGCGCGTAATACACTAAAATAACAGCGATTTGAATCTATTGAGTACTCCTGCCCTGAGAGCAGCGAGTAATACACTAAAATAACAGCGATTTGAATCTATCGAGTACTCCTGCCCTGAGAGCAGCGAGTAATACACTAAAATAACAGCGATTTGAATCTATTGAGTACTCCTGCCCTGAGAGCAGCGCGTAATACACTAAAATAAAAGTGATTTGAATCTATTGAGTACTCCTGCCCTGAGAGCAGCGAGTAATACACTAAAATAACTGCGATTTGAATCTATTGAGTACTCCTGCCCTGAGAGCAGCACGTAATACACTAAAATAACAGCAATTTGAATCTATTGAGTACTCCTGCCCTGAGAGCAGCGCGTAATACACTAAAATAACAGTGATTTGAATCTATTGAGTACACCTGCCCTGAGAGCAGCGCGTAATACACTAAAATAACAGCGATTTGAATCTATTGAGTACTCCTGCCCTGAGAGCAGCGCGTAATACACTAAAATAACTGCGATTTGAATCTATTGAGTAGTCCTGCCCTGAGAGCAGCGCGTAATACACTAAAATAACAGCGATTTGAATCTATTGAGTACTCCTGCCCTGAGAGCAGCGCGTAATACACTAAAATAAAAGTGATTTGAATCTATTGAGTACTCCTGCCCTGAGAGCAGCGCGTAATACACTGAAATAACAGCGATTTGAATCTATTGAGTACTCCTGCCCTGAGAGCAGCGCGTAATACACTGAAATAAAAGTGATTTGAATCTATTGAGTACTCCTGCCCTGAGAGCAGCACGTAATACACTAAAATAAAAGTGATTTGAATCTATCGAGTACTCCTGCCCTGAGAGCAGCGCGTAATACACTAAAATAACTGCGATTTGAATCTATTGAGTAGTCCTGCCCTGAGAGCAGCGCGTAATACACTAAAATAACAGCGATTTGAATCTATTGAGTACTCCTGCCCTGAGAGCAGCACGTAATACACTAAAATAACAGCGATTTGAATCTATTGAGTACTCCTGCCCTGAGAGCAGCGCGTAATACACTAAAATAACTGCGATTTGAATCTATTGAGTACTCCTGCCCTGAGAGCAGCGCGTAATACACTAAAATAAAAGTGATTTGAATCTATTGAGTACTCCTGCCCTGAGAGCAGCACGTAATACACTAAAATAAAAGTGATTTGAATCTATCGAGTACTCCTGCCCTGAGAGCAGCGCGTAATACACTAAAATTACAGTGATTTGAATCTATCGAGTACTCCTGCACTGAGAGCAGCGCGTAATACACTAAAATAACAGCGATTTGAATCTATTGAGTACTCCTGCCCTGAGAGCAGCGCGTAATACACTAAAATAACAGCGATTTGAATCTATTGAGTAGTCCTGCCCTGAGAGCAGCGCGTAATACACTAAAATAACTGCGATTTGAATCTATTGAGTACTCCTGCCCTGAGAGCAGCGCGTAATACACTAAAATAACTGCGATTTGAATCTATTGAGTAGTCCTGCCCTGAGAGCAGCGCGTAATACACTAAAATAACAGCGATTTGAATCTATTGAGTACTCCTGCCCTGAGAGCAGCGCGTAATACACTGAAATAACAGCGATTTGAATCTATTGAGTACTCCTGCCCTGAGAGCAGCGCGTAATACACTAAAATAAAAGTGATTTGAATCTATTGAGTACTCCTGCCCTGAGAGCAGCACGTAATACACTAAAATAAAAGTGATTTGAATCTATCGAGTACTCCTGCCCTGAGAGCAGCGCGTAATACACTAAAATTACAGTGATTTGAATCTATCGAGTACTCCTGCACTGAGAGCAGCGCGTAATGCACTGAAATAAAAGTGATTTGAATCTATTGAGTACACCTGCCCTGAGAGCAGCGCATAATACACTAAAATAACAGTGATTTGAATCTATCGAGTACTCCTGCCCTGAGAGCAGCGCGTAATACACTAAAATAACAGCAATTTGAATCTATTGAGTACTCCTGGTCTCCTGCCCTGAGAGCAGCGCGTATTAAATAACAGTGATTTGAATCTATTGAGTACACCTGCCCTGAGAGCAGCGCGTAATACACTAAAATAACTGCAATTTGAATCTATTGAGTACTCCTGCCCTGAGAGCAGCACGTAATACACTAAAATAACAGCAATTTGAATCTATTGAGTACTCCTGCCCTGAGAGCAGCGCGTAATACACTAAAATAACAGTGATTTGAATCTATCGAGTACTCCTGCCCTGAGAGCAGCGCGTAATACACTAAAATAACAGCGATTTGAATCTATTGAGTACTCCTGCCCTGAGAGCAGTGCGTAATACACTAAAATAAAAGTGATTTGAATCTATTGAGTACACCTGCCCTGAGAGCAGCGCGTAATACACTAAAATAACAGTGATTTGAATCTATCGAGTACTCCTGCCCTGAGAGCAGCGCGTAATACACTAAAATAACAGCGATTTGAATCTATTGAGTACTCCTGGTCTCCTGCCCTGAGAGCAGCGCGTATTAAATAACAGTGATTTGAATCTATTGAGTACACCTGCCCTGAGAGCAGCGCGTAATACACTAAAATAACTGCAATTTGAATCTATTGAGTACTCCTGCCCTGAGAGCAGCGAGTAATACACTAAAATAACAGCAATTTGAATCTATTGAGTACTCCTGCCCTGAGAGCAGCGCGTAATACACTAAAATAACAGCGATTTGAATCTATTGAGTACTCCTGCCCTGAGAGCAGCGCGTAATACACTAAAATAACAGCAATTTGAATCTATTGAGTACTCCTGCCCTGAGAGCAGCGCGTAATACACTAAAATAACAGCGATTTGAATCTATTGAGTACTCCTGCCCTGAGAGCAGCGAGTAATACACTAAAATAACAGCAATTTGAATCTATTGAGTACTCCTGCCCTGAGAGCAGCGCGTAATACACTAAAATAACAGCGATTTGAATCTATTGAGTACTCCTGCCCTGAGAGCAGCGCGTAATACACTAAAATAACAGCGATTTGAATCTATTGAGTACTCCTGCCCTGAGAGCAGCGCGTAACGCCTGTTTCACACATACTCCGTGTGCAGTGCGTGTGCGGTCCGTGTTGCGGTGCGTATGCGGTGCAGGAGCAGCACGCCCTATAGTGCTTTCACATATGCTGCGTTTGCAGTGCGTAACTGATCCGCGGCTGTAGCTACAACAAACACATATAGACCTACTCATTTTATTTCAAATCCATAAGCTATCAGCAACTTTTATTTAAAAAAGTTTTAGGATATTCTCTTTGTACACATCCTCCCTTGTCTGTCTTGGCGTCGCTCTATCTTTTTGAGCGTGTAGTACGTGCGCTCTCTCCGACGCACCTGTTCGTGATTTGATTGAAGGAGCTGACTAATAATAATAATAGAAGCGTCGACAGATTAAACAATTGTCTTTAGAATTGTATTTTTGTTTTCTTTGTTAGGCTAGTTGTTGTCCGTGCTTTTATATTTCGTTCACTGGATGGAATGTTTGTTATTATTGTGAGTCTTTGTGGCGTCTGTTGTGGGTGAGTAAATAAATAAATAATTGCATTGATTCCGCCGTTTACTTGTTCTTGTTTAGGTAGTCTCTTCTCTCAGAGTTGATATTTTTTATGAGAGGTCGTAACACAACGTTCAATACATTACTTCTATATAGATTATATATTAAGTTGCTCACGCAGTGGTAAAATATTGAACCATGTAGGCTACTTATATTAAAATTGCATACATTTTAAATTAAAACTTAATTTACAAAAACAGCAGATTCATACCTTTTCTATTTAAATCGTTATACAAAGTCTTGCACGTCACAACCAACTTGTTTTTCCACGAGTGTCGTTTTGTTGCCTTGTTGAAGTAAATTGTAGTTTTCCTTGCTTTACCTCGTCTTAAAATAAAAAGATGACTGAAAAATGGTTTTATTTAATTAAATGCATTCATGGTAAGATTACTAACCTACATTTTATTTAATTAAATGCATTTATGGTAAAATTATTACATTTTCATGTCAATCTGTGTGCATTTTAAACACGAACCATGCGCTGTCACTTTAATTCAGCGTTGCAGCACAGCAAAAAATAGACTCGGTACGGAAACGATCTCTGCACTGCTGTATACGCACCGCAACTGGAACGGATGGACGGACTGCATTCGTGTGCAGTGTGAAAGCTCTAACCTGTTAACATGGGTACGGAAAAAAATACGCACCGCACACGCACTGCAAACGGAGTATGTGTGAAACGGGCGTAATACACTAAAATAAAAGTGATTTGAATCTATTGAGTACACCTGCCCTGAGAGCAGCGCGTAATACACTAAAATAACAGTGATTTGAATCTATTGAGTACTCCTGCCCTGAGAGCAGCGCGTAATACACTAAAATAACAGTGATTTGAATCTATCGAGTACTCCTGCCCTGAGAGCAGCGCGTAATACACTAAAATAACAGCGATTTGAATCTATCGAGTACTCCTGGTCTCCTGCCCTGAGAGCAGCGCGTATTAAATAACAGCGATTTGAATCTATTGAGTACACCTGCCCTGAGAGCAGCGCGTAATACACTAAAATAACAGTGATTTGAATCTATCGAGTACTCCTGCCCTGAGAGCAGCGCGTAATACACTAAAATAACAGCGATTTGAATCTATTGAGTACACCTGCCCTGAGAGCAGCGCATAATACACTAAAATAACTGCGATTTGAATCTATTGAGTACTCCTGCCCTGAGAGCAGCGCGTAATACACTAAAATAACAGCGATTTGAATCTATTGAGTACTCCTGCCCTGAGAGCAGCGCGTAATACACTAAAAATAACAGCAATTTGAATCTATTGAGTACTCCTGCCCTGAGAGCAGCGCGTAATACACTAAAATAACAGCAATTTGAATCTATTGAGTACTCCTGCCCTGAGAGCAGCGCGTAATACACTAAAATAACAGCAATTTGAATCTATTGAGTACTCCTGCCCTGAGAGCAGCGCGTAATACACTAAAAATAACAGCGATTTGAATCTATTGAGTACTCCTGCCCTGAGAGCAGCGCGTAATACACTAAAAATAACAGCGATTTGAATCTATTGAGTACTCCTGCCCTGAGAGCAGCTAGTAATACACTAAAATAAAAGTGATTTGAATCTATTGAGTACTCCTGCCCTGAGAGCAGTGCGTAACACACTAAAAATAACAGCAATTTGAATCTATACTCCTGCCCTGAGAGCAGCGTTTAATATACTAAAATAACAGCAATTTGAATCTATACTCCTGCCCTGAGAGCAGCGCGTAATACACTAAAATAAAAGTGATTTGAATCTATTGAGTACTCGTGCCCCGAGAGCAGCGCGTAATACACTAAAATAACAGCGATTTGAATCTATTGAGTACTCGTACCCCGAGAGCAGCGCGAAGGCGGGAGATGTATCATTTTGACAGTTGAAATATCGCGGAAAATTTGAACGAGTGCTGTTCTCGCATATCAATTTAACAGACAGCAAGGAAGCATTGGAAAAGCATGTTTTACACCAGTTACCCCATAAGCAGCTTTGTTTTGGTCGACTGATGAAACAGTCAAATCAAAATGCATACAATACGATATTTAGACGATGATTAGTTCTGTGCATTTTTAAATGTTCGCTTATTATCTTAGTAAACGTTAGAGGATGTTGAATTGTAACAAACTATAGTTGTAAATTCACTTACCTTGCAATAAATGCGTTCTCCCACGAACATCTGTCTTTTCTTCCGACTATTCCTCAAGAAATCCCCCAAGCTGTAAACCAATAATTTTCCTTTCTGCCCTCAGAACATGTTTGAGTTAGTAAAACTCCCATCTGCCATCTGCGCGCCACCCGGTATAGCCTAGTCATTTCGCGAACGACTTTGAAATTCGACTGGTTTATTTTTGCTGCGGCAGTAATAGGCATTGTGGTTGATTATTTATTAAATAATTCAATTGATAATCATAACAACATGTAAGCCTATTTAATTCTGAATATAACAAAGAATGCTTAAACCGACTAACATCGGTTAGTAACTGCAAGTCCTGAAAATGTTTTAATTTTACGGTAAATTATTTTAATTTATTTCACTGTTATGTTTCAGTTAATAAATCTACAAACACATTAAAATAACACGAAGTAAATGACAAGTAACCTATTGACATAGCCTTTCTAAATTATAGAAAAACTGGGCACACAATTTTAACGTGTGTCTACTTTGTTTAAATTTAATGAATTTTAATTCGTTTAACCACAATATTTATCTTGAATTTATCTGTGGCCTCAGCTCAGATTACTGCCGCGGCAGATTACGTCATAAAGAGAATAAACTGACACTTTTCAAAGTCTGTGATTACAGCGCCACTCAGCGGTAAAAGGCAGCAAATACACATCCCGGCGGTAAAAGTCTCATTCTGGTTGTCCACCATCTGTAAGTGATAAACAGTATTATCAGTTATTGCTTATTAATAATAATAATCCATAACTGTCCATTCCCCTCATTTGAGCTGGTGTTATTACAAGGGCTTACCGGTGTGTCCAGGAGCTGCTTATTCTCAGCGTCGCGCATCTCCGTCAACGTCAGCCACAGGTGACGGTGCAACACCACGAGGCTGCCCATATTACGCCCGATACCCTGCGCAACCTTTTTAGAGGCGGCCAGAGCTAGATCCGCGGCCGTGCGCAGCTTCCTGAGAGACTCGGGGTCCGGGCCTTCCTCGTCCAGGGACCCCAAGAGTCGAGTTTGGAAGACCTGCAGGATTGCCATCGTGTGGAGGGCAGATGCTGCATGTCCAGCTGAGATGTATGCCTTCTCGGCGATGTGGGCCTGCACCGAGGAAGGACCCGTCCATCCACTTCCTAGACGGCTGTTCCTTGGGGGCTGCCCAGTCCAGCTCCAAGTCCGCCACCGCCTCCGTCAGAATAGCCATGAGCTCCGCGTCCAGCGCGGTCGGGGTGGCTTCTGAAGGAACCTCAGACCACGCTCCCGGGTCGGAGGCGCTCGTGGACATGGCGTCGTCCTCACTATACCTGAAAAATACCATTTCCCGCGCTTCTTTCGGAGGGCGGTAAGTGGCCTCAGCATAGGTGAGGGGTTCTGATGCGTGAGGGCGGCGTGGGCGTTGGGCCGACGCCAACTCCTCAACAGAGTCCATAGACGGAGCTCTCTGCAGTCTCCCGGCCCGCGGCTCGACGGTGGCGGGCGGGGGGGGGGGAGGCAGGGGTCGGAGGGCCGCCGTTCCGGATAACGGCCAGCCTTGAACAAAGGATCTTGATGGGGAGTTCCTCACAGGCTCGACATCCTGATCCTTCGAGTGCCGGCTCCGCGTGGGCTCGACCCAGACACAGCACACACTGCTCGTGTGCGTCCGGGAAGTCAATAGGACCACCACACGTGCGGCAAAGAGACATTTTCTTCGAATAAAGCAAAAACTCTGCCGGAACGCGAGAGGGAATAATCCACTTTGTCCACTCTGATAGCATAAATCCACGGCGAAACCAGGCTCCAGGTGAAGAAGAAAGATTTTGAGGTTTTTGGCGCCCGTTGTCACCTATATTGGAGGCTGTCAGCCAATCAGGTGAGGGCGCGGGCGCCATTGGCTATTTGCAAGCAAAAGAGTTATTCAAATCAGGCTTCAGCATTTCGAGGAAAATGGATTTCCCCCATACGTAATGTCGAGGGACCGATTCAATAAGGGAAGTAGCGGTGTTCATTATTGACTCGGAGTCGGACAATAATGCCTACAGAGCCAAAGAATATATGCTGTATGGAGATAGAACAGGTATAGTTTAGTTTAATTATGGTTATAACTTATTTGTCATCTGCTTTTATCCACTATTAATACAAGCCTGCTGTAGCAAACCCCATCCGAATGATGACCAAAATATACTGACGAGTTCAGTGAAGTGTATTGTACATCACACAAAAGATGAGCATTAATTTTACTCCAGAGAATCACTGTAAGAGCTGAGTAAACACAGTAAAAGAAGTGCGCATTAAAGTCTTATAAACTCTCTCTTTCTCTCCCTTTCATTATCATCAACATACACAGCGAAGTACTGTGACAGAACGAACCGATCTACAATGGATCCAGCAAGTGCGTCCGAATTGAAAACGATCCTGTCAAAAAGCGATATTCGCATGCAACAACAGGAGGAACAGACGATAGCCACAGGTCGCGCTGTCCAGGCGCTGGTGACCCAAGTTTCTGAGCTAACAACCCAGCTGCAGCAACTAAGAACCGAGACAGCATCTGTTCAACAACAAGTCACGGCCATCCCATCTGCTTTTGCCGCTCAGAGTCAGACCACTCGTGCCACTGAGCCCCGTCTTCCGCCTCCAGCGTTCTACTCCGGTGCGCCCCAGTTATGTTGCTCGTTTTTAGCCAAATGTGCTCTGTACATCTCTCTTCAACCTTCGTCATTTCCTACGGAGGAGGCTAAGGTGGCCTTTGTTATAACCCTGCTCTCGGGTCGAGCGGCCAGCTGGGGAACTACTGTGTGGGAACAGAGACTTCCGTACTGTGTTTCGTTTGTAACATTCTCCTGAGAACTCAGAAAGGTTTTTGATCGCGCTGCTTCCGGTAGAGACGCGGCGCGACTTCTCGCGGAGCTGCTTCAAGGAGATCGTTCTGTAACGGACTATTCGATTGAATTTCGCACTTTGGCCGCGGAGTGTGGCTGGAATTCAGAGGCTCAATGGGACATGTTTTTATATGGGCTTTCTGAGACCATAAAGGATGAAATTTACTCTTTGGATTTACCCGCGGAGGTGGATAAACTTATAGATCTGGCTATTCAGGTGGATACGAGACTACGGCGACAGGGTCCACGGACACAGCGAGGGTGGTCTGCCAGTGCACTGAATAAGGTTTCTTTTTCTCCTGATGAAACTATGTATTTTCCAGATCCTGAACCCATGCAAATGGGCAGGTCCCGTCTATCGCAGCAGGAGAAGCAGAGAAGAAGAGAAAGGGGACTATGTCTGTATTGTGGAGCCGCCGGTCACATCGCTCTGCAGTGTCCGGTAAAAGCCAGCACCCACCAGTAGGTAAGAGGTTACTGACAGGTGGAACTACACTGACTAAATCCTCTTTTTCAGCTACTCATCTTCCTGTCTGTTTGAAATTACCTTCTCAGAATTTTGATTGTGAGGCTCTTGTTGACTCGGGAGCGGAGGGCAATTTTTTAGACATTATCCTGGCTCATGAGCTCATTATACCGGTGATGACACTCTCTCAACGCATCTCGGTAGTTGCACTTAATGGTCAACTTTTACCCTCAGTTGCACATTCCACTGCCTCCTTAAGACTCATTACCTCAGGTAATCATTCTGAGGACATTGACTTTCTTTTGATTGACTCTCCTTCTGCTCCTGTGGTTCTGGGACACCCCTGGCTGGTGCTCCATAACCCTCATATAAACTGTTGTAGGAATTCTGTTTTCGCTTGGAGTGAATTTTGTCATGCCACTTGTTTGTTGTCTGCGTGTTCTTCTGTGTCTTGTTCTGTGTTTCAGGATGAACACATGGATTTGTCTAACGTGCCTTCGGAGAATCTGGACCTGAAGGGAGTGTTCAGTAAGTCTCGAGCTGCTTCTCGTCCTCCGCATCGTCCCTATGACTGTGCTATAGATTTATTGCCAGGTATGTCTCCGCCTAAGGGCAAGTTATTCTCACTTTCTGCCCCAGAGAGGGAGCCCATGGAGAAATATATTTCTGATTCTCTGACAGCCGGGTTCATCCGCCCTTCCTCTTCTCCAGCAGGGGCAGGGTTCTTTTTTGTGGGAAAGAAGGATGGTTCTCTGCAACCTTGTATTGATTACCGAGTGCTGAACAACATCACGGTAAAGAATACTTATCCTATGCCATTGATGTCTTCAGTCTTCGAGCGGTTGCAGGGAGCATCCATCTTCACAAAACTGGACTTGCGTAATGCTTATCATTTGGTTCGCATAAGGAAGGGGGATGAATGGAAGACTGCCTTTAATATTTGGTCATGCCTTTCGGTCTGTCTAACTCCCCTGCGGTTTTCCAGGCACTCATGAATGACGTGCTGAGAGATATGGTAGATCAGTTCATATATGTCTACCTGGATGACATACTGATATTTTCTTCTTCTCTCCAGGAACACGTTCAGCACGTCAGACGAGTGCTCCAGAGGCTGTTAGAGAATGGGCTTTTTGTCAAGGCGGAGAAATGTTCGTTCCATGCACAGTCGGTTCCATTTCTGGGTTATATCATCTCCTCCGAGGGGGTGCGCATGGATCCCGACAAGGTTAAGGCTGTGGTGGATTGCCTACTCCAGATTCCTGTAAGGCCCTACAGCGGTTTCTGGAGTTCACCAATTTTTACCGGCGTTTCATTCGCAATTTCAGCCAACTAGCCGCTCCTCTGACTGCCTGGTCTGGTGCAGCTGAGGCTGCATTTACCAATCTCAAGAGCCGCTTCTTTTCAGCTCCCATTCTCATCGCCCCTGATCCTTCACGTCAGTTTGTGGTGGAGGTCGACGCATCAGAGGTGGGGGTAGGAGTGGTCCTTTCCCAGTGCTCGCCCATGGATGACAAGATGCACCCTTGCGCGTTTTTTTTCTCATCGTTTATCACCTGCTGAGTGTAATTATGACATTGGTAACAGAGAGTTACTGGCAGTCAAGCTAGCGTTGGAGGAATGGCGTCATTGGCTAGAGGGTTCGGGGGTACCTTTTATCATCTGGACCGATCATAAGAACCTCGAATATATCAGATCTGCTAAAAGACTCAACTCCAGGCAGGCTCGGTGGGCACTTTTTTTCGCTCATTTTGAGTTTTCCCTTTCATATCGTCCGGGTTCTAAGAACATCAAGCCCGATGCTTTATCTCGTATTTTTGACCATTCCGATCGCCCGTCCACTCCCGAGTGAATTCTTCCCGAGAGACTCATTGTCTCCACACTCATATGGGAGATCGAGTCGAAGGTCTGTTCGGCCTTAGAAGAGGTAACGCCTCCGCACCCAGTGTCCACCGAGTCACTTATTCATGCCGGAGGGATTACGGTCCGACGTTATTCGGTGGGGTCATTGTTCCAACGTGGCATGTCATCCAGGAGTTAATTGCACCAGTTTTTTGATCAAACAACGATTTTGGTGGCCCTCCATGGCTCGTGATGTTCGAAGTTTTGTTTTGGCATGTTCGGTCTGTGCTCGTGGTAAGACTTCCAATCACCCACCGGATGGGTTACTCCAACCGCTGTCTGTCCCTTCAAGACCCTGGTCCCACATCGCGCTAGATTTTATCACTGCCCTCCGAAGGCGGCTCATTTCATTCCCTTGCCCAAATTACCTTCTGCCAAGGAGACAGCGGTTGCCATCATAAATCATGTCTTTCGTTTACATGGCCTCCCGATGGATGTGGTTTCTGACAGGGGTCCCCAATTTATTTTGGAGAGAGTTTTGGAGTGAGTTTTGTCGTTTACTGGGGCGAGTGTCAGTCTTTCTTCTGGTTTTCATCCTCAGAGCATGAAAACATCCTTTTTTTCCCTCACAGGACAGCAACACTACAAAATTATGTTCTTTTACAATATGATGCATTGTTTTACACTAAACTACACAAAAGTATATAGTTTAAATGTAACAACCTTGAAAATATTCAGAATTAAAATGCAACATATGCAGTAATGCAGTAGTAGCCTAATATAAATGCAAAACCGTGACATGGAGTTTATTTTCCTGCAGAATACATACCTTTAGTTTTACTCTTGATACCTTAAGTACATTAGAGTATGCAAGACAATTTTGCCTAAGGTTTGAAATATATGACTAGTAGTGTTTCCCCAATGCAGTATTAGTAGTTATGAAAAGTACTTTTTTCAGAAATATACTCTTTCTGAAAACAATCTCAGTGACATGGCAGCCGTCGATTGAGTCAGCCCTGCAAACCTGTTGATGGACAACTTAGTAGATAGTGGAAATATGCACTCAAACACTCTGGAGACCATCCCAGATGATGTCCCACCAGCAGGAGGCCTTACCAGGGTCTATATTGTGGAGCCCATCCCGGTCCAGCGGCACCACCAGGGTCTCTATTGTGGAGCCCATCCCGGTCCAGCGGCTCCACCAGGGTCTCTATTGTGGAGCCCATCCCGGTCCAGCGGCACCACCAGGGTCTCTATTGTGGAGCCCATCCCGGTCCAGCGGCTCCACCAGGGTCTCTATTGTGGAGCCCATCCCGGTCCAGCGGCTCCGGACCAGGATCTCCCTGCTCAGCTCAATACAAGTCTACATCATTTCTTCTTATTTTATGTACTGTAAATTTAAATGTTTATGTTGATTTTGATATGTTTAACGGATGTTGGAAAAAGTACTTTTATGTAGCCAAAAAACAAATGATTTTCATTTACCAATTTTATTTGAAAAAAAAAAAGGTATAGAATAATTTGTTTCATGTAGAAATTATGAACGTCATTACAAAAATAATGTCCAGAACAATTCATTCTCTTTTATTTACACATTTAAAGTTGCATAAAAATAATGTACAGAAATTTTCTTTCCTTTTAAAAAATAAAAGTGAAAAAAAAATATGTAGAAAAAATATATATTTTTCAATCATTCTCTCAAGAAGAGAAAACAGCCTGTCCATCCTCTCCCTCCTCTCCTGTGCTCTCCTCGCCTCTGCCTCTGCCTCCCTCTCTAGTTGCAGGCAGGGATGGGCAGTATTTCAGATACATGTATTTATAATACAAAATACTATTTGTACTAAAAAAAAATTTTTATTTGTATTTAAGTACATTTAAGATGAGTATTTTTGTATTTTCAAAATAGATTAAAATACTTTTTGCCAGTCAACCTCTTTATCAGGGTAGGGTATTGATTTTGTGTATCAACTAGTTCAGACATTCACTAGCTCAGCATTGGATCAGCCATTTTTTCTTTTGGAATAAGGTGAGAATGTCATGATCAATTCTACTTGTTGATTAAAGTTAAAATAGTGCATTATACACTTCAGTTAACATGAAAGAATAAAAGAGCACAGACAAGTGGGAAAATAGCGTAAGCCAATCAGTCTTGACCGGTTGTTGATTTTTATTTGTCAAATGTGTTTAAAGCATTACTGCATGTTAGGGCTGGATGATATGACACTATAACATAGCGATGATATAAAGTGTGAATTGATGGAACTTTCTCTAAATCGTTTACATAGATGAGCCTATATGTGGGGTAAGCAAATATCCGTGCAGCTTTTAGTGGGCAGGAATTACTGGAACGTTGGAGTGGAAAAACAAACACTGATGAATGATACACCACAAACATCTTCAGCTTTTAGTTTTATTGTACATAAAAAATAATAATAAAAAAGAATTTAATTCTAATTAAAAATTTTAGATACACTTTCTAATTTTAATAAAAAAATCTCAAAAGAGTTTGAAATTCAGTTTATACTGTGGAATCAAAACTGATATTGAGAATTGTGAAACCATGATATTGTTACTGTGAAGTAAAATTGAGATTTTGGTCATATCGCCCATCCTTATTCTTTGAAAACTAATAACCCTTTAGTTAAAAAATGTAAATTATTCTATGTTAAACTGAACTCTTCCATCATATCTAGTTTTAAAATGAATCATGGGGACTTACAATCCTAGGTCAAATTACCATAAATATAAAATAAAATTACTATAAGATAAGTAATAAAAACTATAAGTTGTTTGCTATTAGTTGGAACACCCCTACAAATGGGATTCTCCCCACATTTACTCTCCCTTACGCCGTCCGAAAGGTATATGATTTTCTTTCTTCAAGATGAACCCAAATTTTAGAAAAAATAAACTAGACTTTTAGAAAAATGATCCAACTCTTGTGTTCGTGTGCTGAATAATGCAAGTGAATAGACAACAAAATGCTGAAGGTCGAAAAAGTCCAAACACACATCCTGACAATAATCCAAGAGCGTTGTAAAGCTCACATGAGAAGTGCAGAAAACGTCTTGTGTGAACAACACAGCAGCTGATTGTAGGCTGTATGTAGTTTCTGGAGCATGCACTTGCATTATATTGGCTTACAATAATGGATAATTTAAAAAAAAATCTCTGTGGAATCTCACGAGGGATAAAAAAAAGAGGGCCCTGGAGGTGTTCTGACATGCTCTGACATTTGTGCTTATTTCTGTTACTTGTGACATTTTCATGGCTAAAGTCTAATTACACTGTATTCAGCACAAACTCTGCTACAATAATATATCAGCAGCATGTGTGTAAAAGTTTGTTGTTTTGAGATAATGGCATTTATGCGTGGTTTGTGAAAATACAAAAAAAATTTGTCACTGAAATAAGGTCATGAAACCCATACTGATTATTTCTTCACAAGACTTTTGAAAATTGTATGACGTAGCCTAGAACATTTGCTTCAAAACTATGTGAAAATCATCCTGACTGCTCATTCAGAGAAGACAATATATTGATTTAAAAATTTTACGACGTGTTTTGTGTGAAAAAGCTTTATGCGGGAGCTCATTAATATGTAAGCTTCTCACACCTGAGAAAGACAAAGACCCTCCCCTAACGGCCCTATTAGGAGCTATCAGGCCCTGTCATTCTGAGCAACCTTGCACAAAGAATGAGGAGATTTAAAAAAGAATGGCTTTTAGATTGTTTGGATTTATTTACAACACAACATAATCCAAAGATACACAACAAATGACAAAAAAGCACTCATTGAAAACAATTATCCAAAGACAGAGACCTTTGTGCCATTCCTAAAAACATTGTACATACCTTTCATTTCCAAGGTGTTTGATTTTCACTTTACCATGTTCATGTACAGAGACTCATGTGAATGTTGAAGTCAGCAGGACTCAGTGGCATCTGGGCCCTGAAAGAAATAAAAAGTGAACATACTGATATCAAGAGAAAGGCCTGCACGATTTTGGGAATAAATTTTAGATTTTTCTGGTTAAAATTGCTTTTTAAAATTCACAGAATACACACACACACACACACACACACACACACACACACACACACACAAAAATGTTTCCAACAATAGATAATATAATGAACACCAGGTTTGTTGTGCCTTGTAGGCATAGGCTATTCATTCGATTCACACGACGTCACTGTAGCTTTGCGCCGCCATCTTTGCGACCGCGGCGGTCTCAGTAATGCCTGCAATATGTTGTGCAGTTGGCTGCAACAACAGCCGAAAGTGGAACCCTGAACTGGTATTTTATTCTATACCAAAAGAAGAGAGAATAGAGAATCATTTATTTAAAAGACTTGAAGTCTCATGTTGGTTTGTGGTTAATTATATTTCCATTATACTCTCAGTGGCCAACATTATAGACAGATATCGACAGATAATGTTTTGTCTTCATTTTATTGTTGGATCTGTTTAAATGCACTTTATCATGGTAAGTTAGTAAGATTTGGGGTTGTTTTGAATATAACTGTCTGTCTGTCTGTTAGTTAATACCTACCTAAATCTAATAAATATTTTTCTGAAGTTCATAAAGATATTGTCTTCGTCACATGCGCTTTAGATGTTATTTTGTGTAAGTAACGTTAACGTTAGCTCTGCAGACGATGCATAATCTCAGCCTTGAAATGCATATTAAAGGACTAGTTCTTCCAAAAATGATAATTCTGCCGTCATTTACTCACCTTCATGTGCAAATCCTTAAGTTTACTTTCCGTGGAAGACAAAGGGACATTTTTGAATATGTAGCCTAATGGAGACTCTTCTTGTCGATGTAATGAAATTGAATGAGTAACATTAGCCTACTGGGGGCTGTCACGCAAAAAAATAATAATAATAAAAGACAAAAAAAAACATCACAAAAGTATCATAAAAGTGATCTAATACGACTTGTCCGTTATATTAATATCGTTATTTATTCATATGATAGCTTTATGTGACGAACAAACTGCAATTTAAGTCGTTATATTATAATCACTGAGCGTACCTCTTGATAGCTTTTAATCGCAGCCGAATCATTCAAAAAGATTCGACTCGAAAGATTCTTTCATTTCGATATTTGTGTGTATTAAACCTTCTCTCTGTAATTGAACATCTGTTCTTTCGGACAGATATGGCAGTCTTTTATGATATTCGGCTGATGTCTCTGGCTGTGCTGATGGACGGATTAGATAGATTCATTCATGCCAGCCGAACAGCTGCAGATTCATAGATTCATTCATGACATTGCCTCGACTCTCATGAACGCGCCATGAAGCTCTATGACTTAAGTATTTCTATATCATGAAAGGCCAATTGGGGCAATCCTGGGGCAGATAATAATGGACTAAAGAAAACTGGGGGTAAAAAATAAGGATCGGAGCCTAAAATAGAAATTTTCTCCATGTATCTCTGTCTCTCTCTCTCATTCAAATGGGCAGTTTGGGAGGCCATACCGGGCGAGTCGGTCGCAAATATGGCAGTGTTCTATTTGTAGTGATGTAGGTGGCATCTATGAATGCGCAGTGCTGCATAAAATAATAATAACAATAACATAGCAGCCTGTAAATCTTCCAAAATATTTCAGTAACAACTAAGCTAGAGAAAAATATATTTGTAGCACCCGGACAGCCACTCTGAGCGTTACTTACATGAGAATGGTGGGTGCTTGGGTTCGGTGTAGTTCAGGTGGATACCACGAAGGTGCACCTAATAAGTTTCTAATAAGTTGTAGAACCTTTTGACAATAAAATATTTTGAGACCCAGAGAGAGTTTTTAGTTTAGCAAACAAAGGGTTAATGCCCTGGTTTATTTACATAAACGAATTTGGCAACTAAAATATAAAAGTTTTCCCCAAAACAAAATATCAACGAATATACAAAATAAATAACCAAAAAATTCCCCAAATACTCAACTGATAGCCTCGTTAAATTTAGCTAGAAACCTCAATAGTTTCAATCACACTTGTTACACCAGAATAACTGATCTAAAAGTTATTATCTCTTTCCTAACAATTGAAATTACACAGAAAACTTTACAATAAACAAAAAACGTTGCCACGTGTCCTGAAACAAGTCTTAGCAAATGCAATGGTGGGCCCACTCACACATACACATTCACACACGTTTCAGTTTACTCACAGTACTGCTTTGAACGAGGGAAAAACACGCTGCAGGCCTGTGTTGGTCTTGCAAAACATTGAGTGCGCTGAACAAACACTTGCAACACATTGAGAGCGTGGAAATTCGGTCCGGATGCTCACGTGCAGCGCGATTCACCAACATGTCCGCCAACATGAGCGCACACCATGGCTAGCTATAGCTATCTCGTCTACCTCCGATCACGCTTCCGCTGCTTCTCTCCCGCTCCGTCCGACGGGTCTCCGGCTTCGTTTCTCGCTCAAAAAACACCCAGAGTCTGCGATCCTCGTATCTGAACACCCAATTCAGTTTCAACAGCTTTACTCACTCTTTCTAGCGTTAATATTTTCTCAAACGCGCCAGCGACCTGTGCTCATCCCCAGTCCGACGAGAAGAGAGAGAAAAACTTCCCGCACCCTCTCTCATGGTTCCTCCTCCGGTCACGTGTATCCCTTCTCAAACACTGACTATACAGCGTTAATACTCAAATGACCAATAAAAAATAATAACATGAAAACAATAAAAATAGAGTAATAAAACACTTAATGCATAAAACCTCTGATAATATTATTTAGCTAAATAACTTTAAACTTTAATTTTAATCAGTGTCATGAAATAAAATCACAAATATTGATCTCCTTTATAAATCAGTGCTTCCTATTATCTATTTAAAGTAAATAAACGTTTATTTATTTTTTTAATAGTCATGGGACTCATTTTTGAGTAAGAGATTAATCATAACCTACCCTGTTTCCACTACACTGTAATACCCCAAATTTACCACTGGGCTACATATTGATTATCATGTTACTTCAAATGTTTCCATTCGTTATGATGATATGAAATGAGATAGTAGTAAAAACATGAAGCCGTTTGGTGCTTTTCAAACGCGATCGCGATCCAAAATATGATACATTCAAACGCGATCGCGCTCAAATATAAAACATTATGGTTACCATATACATATCTACATTTGAGCAGATATCCACAAACACAGTAACAGTAAACACGGGTCTAAATATTATAATATTCACCATATATCTAGCAACAGTTCAACTGCAATGTAAAATTTATGCAACAATAACAAACTAATATGTAAGAATTTCTTACCTTACATCTTTCTTGTCTTCAAATCGCGTTCTTCTTCTTTTGAGGTAAATCCAATGTAAGCTCACGGC
This sequence comes from Rutilus rutilus, assembly GCF_951802725.1. Taxonomy (NCBI): domain Eukaryota; kingdom Metazoa; phylum Chordata; class Actinopteri; order Cypriniformes; family Leuciscidae; genus Rutilus; species Rutilus rutilus. Next base: position 43,033,122 of record NC_140215.1, on the reverse strand, counting down.
GCGTCTTTCAAACTCGACGAAAAGCAGAGACTTGTGAAGTGTTTTGGTGTTTTGTTTTTGAGGTAATGAGCGCGTTCGCGTTCCATGTGGAGATTTGCATGTCAATCTCTTTTGCGCGAGTGGGCGTGGTCAAATTAAAAATAATTAGGAAGCGTTTGAGAAGCTGGACATCTTGTTGGTTTTATACAAATTACTTAAACAGAGAATATTTGTTTTCAGTTTGAATCCGATCATTTAAAAGTACACACTTAAATGTTTATAAAGGTATATGGCTCATAAATGTGTGACAAGTATTCGCTGAGTTTTGTTTCAGTTTATAGACGTGCTCAAGAAAAAAAAGTTCACCGCGACGGAGAGGCAGAACGCACACCCTGTTTATTTTCTTTATTTTACAAAAGCACAATGTTTTGATTTGATTGTAAGTGGACACATACAAAAGTAAAAATATCACAGATTCTTTTTTTATATTTCTTTTTTCTGTATGACCATAAATGACGGAGTAATTTAAGTTTATAGTGCTACAATGTGAAGAAAATCCAGCAAAACGCGCGGGCGCGTTAACCCTCAGAGGGTTAAAATTGACTGCGGTTTTATATACTGCAGTGGATACTTACTAGTGATGGACTTGTTTCTCTGTTGGTGCCTGTTCTGCTCCGTAAACATTGTTCCAATGCTTGATCTTAATTTCTTTTTTTTTAAAGTTAAAAAGTGTGTTAATGTGTTAACAGACTATTGATCAGGGTGACATAGGACAATGTTTTAATGTGTTCCTTAAGTGTTACAGTGAGGAAAATAAGTATTTGAACACAGTGCTATTTTGCAAATTCTCCCACTTGGAAATCATGGAGGGGTCTGAAATTGTCATCATAGGTGCATGTCCACTGTGAGAGACATAATCTAAAAAAAATAAAAATCCAGAAATCACAATATATGAATTTTTAACTATTTATTTGTATGATACAGCTGCAAATAAGTATTTGAACACCTGTCTATCAGCTAGAATTCTGACCCTCAAAGACCTGTTAGTCTGCCTTTAAAATGTCCACCTCCACTCCATTTATTATCCTAAATTAGATGTACCTGTTTGAGGTCGTTAGCTGCATAAAGACACCTGTCCACCCCATACAATCAGTAAGAATCCAACTACTAACATGACCAAGACCAAAGAGCTGTCCAAAGACACTAGAGACAAAATTGTACACCTCCACAAGGCTGGAAAGGGCTACGGGGAAATTGCCAAGCAGCTTGGTGAAAAAAGGTCCACTGTTGGAGCAATCATTAGAAAATGGAAGAAGCTAAACATGACTGTCAATCTCCCTCGGACTGGGGCTCCATGCAAGATCTCACCTCGTGGGGTCTCAATGATCCTAAGAAAGGTGAGAAATCAGCCCAGAACTACACGGGAGGAGCTGGTCAATGACCTGAAAAGAGCTGGGACCACCGTTTCCAAGGTTACTGTTGGTAATACACTAAGACGTCATGGTTTGAAATCATGCATGGCACGGAAGGTTCCCCTGCTTAAACCAGCACATGTCAAGGCCCGTCTTAAGTTTGCCAATGACCATTTGGATGATCCAGAGGAGTCATGGGAGAAAGTCATGTGGTCAGATGAGACCAAAATAGAACTTTTTGGTCATAATTCCACTAAACGTGTTTGGAGGAAGAAGAATGATGAGTACCATCCCAAGAACACCATCCCTACTGTGAAGCATGGGGGTGGTAGCATCATGCTTTGGGGGTGTTTTTCTGCAGATGGGACAGGGCGACTGCACTGTATTAAGGAGAGGATGAACGGGGCCATGTATTGCGAGATTTTGGGGAACAACCTCCTTCCCTCAGTTAGAGCATTGAAGATGGGTCGAGGCTGGGTCTTCCAACATGACAATGACCCGAAGCACACAGCCAGGATAACCAAGGAGTGGCTCTGTAAGAAGCATATCAAGGTTCTGGCGTGGCCTAGCCAGTCTCCAGACCTAAACCCAATAGAGAATCTTTGGAGGGAGCTCAAACTCCGTGTTTCTCAGCGACAGCCCAGAAACCTGACTGATCTAGAGAAGATCTGTGTGGAGGAGTGGGCCAAAATCCCTCCTGCAGTGTGTGCAAACCTGGTGAAAAACTACAGGAAACGTTTGACCTCTGTAATTGCAAACAAAGGCTACTGTACCAAATATTAACATTGATTTTCTCAGGTGTTCAAATACTTATCTGCAGCTGTATCATACAAATAAATAGTTAAAAAATCATACATTGTGATTTCTGGATTTTTTTTTTTTAGATTATGTCTCTCACAGTGGACATGCACCTACGATGACAATTTCAGACCCCTCCATGATTTCTAAGTGGGAGAACTTGCAAAATAGCAGGGTGTTCAAATACTTATTTTCCTCACTGTATATAAATCCGGAGAACCCTTACTAACATTAACCATGGTTTTGCTACACTAACCAAATAGTAATAAATTATTTGAATCAGTCCGCCATAAAAACACTTTTACTATAATAAAAAGCATGGTTAATTTAGCAAAGGACCCTGGGAACATGTCCTTAAAAGAACAGCTCATCCAAAAAATAGAGTTCTCTCATTGTTTACTCAACCTCATGTTGTTCCTAAACTGTATTAATTTCTTTTGTAGAACCTTAATTAAGATATCTTGAGAAAGGCCTTCATTGTTTTGTTTTTTCCATACAGTGGGTTCCAATGTTGTTTTATTCCCAGCATTTTTGTGTTTCACAACAAGTCAAGTTCAAGTCATACAGGTTTGAAAATACTTTCATTTTGAAAGGACATTTATGTTTGGGTCAGCTAGGCCTGTGAACTCGAGAAGATAGGTCTGGAGGGTTTGAACCAGTGTGCCTTTGAGCAGAGTTTACATGTTCTGCCTCTATCTCACATGTATTTTACTATGAAAATACTCACCGCATCTGACGATCGTGTGGCTGGATCATATTTATTCCCCAAATTCCTGGATCATGAGGGAAACACACACACAGCAATATTATCTATATATTTACTTACTAACAGGGACATTTGCAAAAGCTTGCAAAATTTTACTCAGCAGCTCAAAAACATATTATGATGACTTATCATTTTGACTGATCGGTACCGTTAGGCCTATATCCCGTGATCAACAATATTCAAAATCCTAGTTTGCATATTCTTCTAGAGTCAAAGAGTGTGGGTCTCTGTCTAAAGACACAATGTTCTCATTGTAAAGCTCCTATGCTGAGTTTAATTAAATTTTTTATCAAAAACTAAGTTAGCTGACAATATTTGCACATTCTTGCAACACATAACATTAGCCTAATACACTGAACTATGTACTAATATCGATATTGCTCAAATCACATTTAGATTCTCAATTTAACACACTATATTTTGATGTAGCAGACATTTTTTTAATAAAAATTAAAAGTTATTTACCTTCCGCAGATTGCAATATGTCCGTTACACGTACGTTGTTAAAATGCGTAGTCCATTTACAAAATAAAAATGTAGCAGAACGATGCAAAATAATCCATGTTTTAAACAATGTAAAAGCCACAGAAGCGAAGTAGGCTAGTACTGAAGACCCCGAGCAGCAACACACACACACACACACACACACACACACACACACTCCAACAGATGCATATTCAAACTTGACCTGTAAAAGGCGCGCATAGTTGTCATTGGCCAGATTCCTGGATGACAGTCTGGATAACCAATCATGCTCAAAACAACTCGGAGAGACAGCCAATAGTGTGGTAACATTGCAATTACAGGAAAAGATGATATGTTTTAAAAGAAAGAATATGAAAAAAATATACATGTGCTATTTATTTAGTTGTATTTGTATCTGTTATATTTATTCAATTGGTTAAATGGTGTTTTCATTGCAATGCATGATAAAAAATTAAACTTACAATAACTTATACCATATAACAACATATGCTAAACAGCAGTTTAAAAGAGTGAACATATATTAAACAGAGCAAACACTGCATATGTATTCATATAAAATTCTGTATGTAGACCTATATGAAAAACTAATGGATTGGTATCATGGTGACATAAGAGTTACATCCATGTGACCCATAATGATCCTTTTGCACTTTAACAAATTATTGACCTTTCCTTTAGAAACACTCTTATGCCTAATAATGTCAACTTGCTTTTCACCCCGTGTGGCACTGTTACACAACCTGTTGGTTTAGGGTTAATCCTCTGTCCAACGCAACACTTTTCCAACATTGGCATAATTCTATTATTCATATTCTATTCTATTATTGGTCTAAAGCAGGACTGTCCGGCACAGTTCATCTCCAACCCTAATCAAACACACCTGCCTATAATTTTCAAGTGATCTTTAAGACCTTAATTGGTTGCCTCAGGTGTGTTTGATTAGGGTTGGAGATGAATTGTGCTGGACAGCTGATCGGCCGGAGCAGGATTGGGCACCCCTGGTCTAAAGTTACAACATATACCCCGGGTTTCACAGGCGAGGCTTAAAGAGCATCTTGCATGTAAAAAAAAAATCTAAATGAATATATAACCGTGTATGAAAATACCATATGAAAAGATAACGCAGGATTTAAAATGTTTTAAAACGACATAAGGACACCAATTTAGTAGATAAAGTGAGCATTTCTTTGCCTGCTCGTACAAACCGCTTTTTTTCAACATCGCGTCATTTTACGTCACACGAGGGAGACGTGTGCTGTGCCGCAGCTCAGTGCAGAGTAGGCTGGTATTCAGTAAGAGCGGTCGTGAGTCAGTGTGTTTTCAGTAGTTTTTGTATTTCAATTTATCATCGTCATGGTAAATTTTTGTGTTTGTGGAGCTTGCAAAAACTCCAGCCTGTCAGGACATCGAGTCCACCGGTTTCCTAACAAGAAAAAGGACGGTGCTATCTTTCGTGCCTGGGTGAGGTTTGTGCAGGTGAAGAGACGGGATTTCTCTTCCGTGTCGGCTTCGGAAAACACGGTCGTGTGTAGCGTTCACTTCAGATCGGAGGATTATCGTCCCGGCGATATGATGGAGTTCAACATGGGATACCGAAGTAAGAACCGGGTGAGACTCAGAGCTGGTGCGGTTCCTTCAGTGCACGCATCTTCGGGTTCTCCCACCGGATGTAGGCGCGAGCACAACATCAACTGGCAAACGCAATGTAAGCGGAACGAAACTGAGCTACTCGTTGTTGTGTTTGTGTGGACCGTTTATCAGTTTGGACCAGTGCAGCGCGAGCCTGATCAAGCAACACTGTAACTGCGAGATCCAGTAAATAAAGCATTTGAATTCGCCACTGAAGTAATAACATCGCTGCGAGATCTAGTGAGAAATATTCACATTTCTCCGTTATTAACGGATCAAACAGCGCTGACGTGGAAACCAGGAATAAACATTGTGCAATGAATGAACGAACTATCCAGTGTCCACAGATCAGCAACATTCACCATGGCTTTACTGTAGTAACACTAACTGCAACCATGCAAGTTTGGCATTTTCCACTAAGGCCCAGTATGCATCCACCTCCCTGCAACACTGACTTTCCTCAGCTGTAAACATTGCCTCGCATTTCCCACACAAGCACCTATGGAACAAAAAATGTATCAGGAATAAATATCTCTCTGTCTCTCGATGAGAAACCGCTAAGTTATATCACGTAACGTTAGTCTGGGCGGATATTAATGAGCATGACAAACGCCTGATCAAAGCTTAGTTTCTGTTATTGTAAGTTCCAATATGTTCTGTCTAACATTAATCCTGGCCTGTCCCTGCTCTCTTGGCAGCCTAGCAGGCTCATAATTGTATGGCTGTGGTCCGTCAACAATTTCCTCAGCGTCCGAAATGTCATTGCGATCCATTTTTCCCTGTTGTTTGAATCGACCGCTCTCCCTCGCGCTACGTCACGACTCTCGCCCATCACGCCCATTTTCAGATGCGGAAGTAAAATTTTCTCACAAAAAACGACTCCAGAAGCCACTGTAGCGTATTTATAATTTGTTTTTAAAGAAAATCTAGCCTAGTTCCTACATTATTTTTCTAAACATTGACTTGTTGGGTCTTCTAACCTGCAAGATGCTCTTTAAGCCTGTAGTCTCAGACTAAAATGCATGTTTGAGCTGTTTTACCTGAAAGCAACTGGCATATCTTAAAATATGTCAGTGCCATTGTTTTGTTTCAAGATGCACACCAGTAATGTTTCTTCTTTCTTCTTTCTAAGGCACATTTATAAAAGATAATTAAATACACTAAGGCCTAATACTGGCTTAATCTAAACCCTGTCTGTGAAACCGGGTCTGGGTTAGAAATGAAGGGTTAAGGTTAACCCTAACTCTAAGCCTAACCCTTGTCTACAGACCTTTATTTAACAGCATGGATACTCCAAGGTGTTGACTGCAGTGGTTAGGCCTTAAGCGTTGATACAGGACGAAGAACTTCTCCCTGTGACAGTCTGTAATGTAATTTAGCAAAGAGTGTTTGTATGGATTGTCCCTAAGATAGAGCTATTGGTGCATTCAAGTCATGTCATAAAGATCGTATTTACGAGTTGAACGCACATGAACGCCACCACAATGATGAAAATATGAGTAGGAAGCTCAGGATTTTCTTTAACCCCGATCTTGAAGAGTTAGGAGTGTGTCAGTGAGAAACATTGAGGAATACCACAATACTTAGGTATTCAGCAGTGACATTGTCAGGCTTTTTTACACTGACGTAAGCTAATGCCTGCACAAAATATGATAGCATTATAATATAACAATATAATATGTAATGATAAAGTTTACAGTGACTTCATAAATTAATTTAAAACATAAAAAATTAATTGTGAAACCTCATGAATACCACCTTCCCAAGAGGACTTAAAATGGGCCCTATTTTAACGATCTGAAACGCAAGTATCAAATGCGAAACGCAAGTAACTTGCTTAAAGGAGTTAGGAGTTAGTTCATTTCCTAATTTACTGACGTGCGTCTGTGGAGGGAAAAGTCCGCTGTGTGTCGGGTGCAAAATAGGAATGATACATGCGTCGATGTGCAAAGTCAATTGCGCTGGGTGCGAGATAGGGCCCATATGTTCCATCATGAACCCTGTTGGCCTGCTGTCTGACCAGCAAAGTCTATTTAACAATAATTGTGCAGTTTGCTTGCATTAAATTTGTATCCAGAATTACAGTTTAAATGTAAAAATACACTTAAATATAAAACTAATAATATTTACTTTAAAATGACAAAGAAATATGTTAGATTGTTAGTATGGATATAAACCTAATATAATGAGCTACATATTTAATTACACATTTTTATTGTAATTTTACACAACTTTGTATGTAATTTAAGAAAACAGAAAAATACTGTAAAAATAATACAGGAATTGTCCTGTATAAAAAATAAGCATTACTGTAATTTGTCATTAATGATATAATCCTTGCATTAACCGTGAATTAATTAATTTACAGATATTGTTTGTAATTTTACAGAGTTTTGAAAATAATTTAAAATAACAGAATTTTTTTTAGTTATTTTCTGTAAAATTAGGATTTTTTTGTTTTACAGCGAGTACAATATCCTCCAGCACAACTCTATATCCGCTGCATTTGTTTGTGAAATAGTTAGTGCTCTTATTTCTGTCAAATAGACAATTTAGACAACGGACATTTTGCACCAATTTCTTCAACAAAACGTTACTTTGCGCTGTCGATTTCAAATGTTCTTACGTCACGGGAAAAGCACGCTGTGATTGGTGATTTTACACATCGATCTACAGCGGCCCCCAATCAGCTTCTCATCTCTTGTAAACACATTTCACAACAGTTTGAGTTCAGAAAAATTAATCTTTTCCTTCCCTTTGTAAGCGAGACCCTATATGCTGCTGACCACTCAAGCCAGAAGCCAGTGTTCAGCCGAAATAATCTAGGCTATTTCATCTTTTGTTTCTTATAGCTGACCATACTCACACTAAAGTTCAGCCCAATGCTATTTCACACAAGGGTGTTAAAACACGATGCTAGGAGCAAACCAGAAGTGCCAGATGTAAGACACATTTGGCCCAAACTTCATTACTATCTGGAATAATATCCTCAAAACAATATTTTATAGGTTAAAAGAACTTTCTACAATCTGTTACCTAAATAGCTTCCCCCAAAATATCCTTAAAATGTTATGAGCTTTTGTTAACACATCATATTAAAAATTGATAATTTTTATATTATCATTTATATTATTAATTGATAATTTGATTGATAATCATAATCAAAAATTGAACTTATTTCAATATCTGTACATCCTTTTTATCTCCCTCGTGAGTTCCCTCAGCTGTTTTTTATTGTAGTATACACACACACACACGCCAAGTTTGACGTGGCTCTTGAGACTGTTAAAAACACCCTGGATAAATTTGATAATTTATCCCCAGATGCACCTAAATTTGTTTTAGGTGATTTTAACCATTGTATTATGGATAAGCATCTAAAAGGCTACTATCAATATGTTACATGCGCTACTCGCGCTGATAAAATCCTGGATAGATGTTATGGTCCGATCCCGGGAGCGTACAGGTCTCTGTCTTTACCTCCTCTTGGTTCGGCTGATCATAATATGGTTTTACTGACATACATTCCAATTGTAAAGCAAGTGAAGAAAGAAATACGGTATGTGAAAGAATGGTCACCTTATATTGATATATATATATATATAATATTGAAGTTTTGAAGGGTTGTTTTGATTACACTGATTGGAATATGCTCTTGAACACATCTTCTGATTTGAACGATCAGGTGGTTACCATTTCTAATTATATCACTTTCTGTGTTGATTCTGCTACACCTACAAAAAATATCACTCTGTATCCTTATAACAAACCTTGGGTTACGAAGAGTTAAAATGTATATTGAACATGAAGAAGAGATTATTTCTTGTGGGGACTAATGAGGAGAAAAAACAGATAAATAGGGAAGTTAAAAGGGCAATTAAAATTGCTAAAAGATTGAGGGTGTGTTCATGCAAGGTAATCTTAAAGCTGCCTGGAAAGGAATTAAGATTATGGCTGCAGTGAGTACATTAGTACCAAATCAACATGAACCAATTGGAAATGATAGAACTGATCTAATTTTATCTAAAGAGTTTAATGATTTTTTTCCCCGTTTGGATACATCCTCTGTTGTTGATGATATAACAATTTTTAAAGAGACCTTGAGTTTTTCTAATAATTTTAAAATTAATCAATTTAACATATGAAGACAATTGAAGGCCACACCGCTTAATAAGGCCCCGGTCCAGACGGTGTATGTGGCAGAACACTGAGAGACTGCGCCGATCAGCTCAGTGGACTTCTCCACTTACTTTTCAGCCGTCCTTAGATCAAGGGTTGGTCCCGGATTTGTGGAAAAGTTCAATTATTGTACCAATACCTAAAAAAGCTAAACCAGATTCTTTGAACGACTACCATCCTATTGCCTTGACCTCTTTAGTTATGAAGGTTTTTGAAAAAGAGATCAAGAGGTACATAAAGACATTTGCTGGACCACTTCTAGATCCATTGAGTTTGCATATCGCGCTGGAAGAGGCGTAGATGATGCAAAAGTGTTTTTGATAAATACTCTTAGTCGTCATCTGGAAAACAGTGGGGACTTCTCATCTGCATTTAATCTTTTGCAACCTGTTATGTTAGGGCAAAGAAGTATTAGTCAGTTTAATTTTGATCATGGTTTAGTTTTATAGATCATGAATTTCTTAACAGAAAGGCAACAGAGGGTTGGGATTAATGGGGTGTTATCAGATATTGAAAATATCTCTACAGGTACCCCTCAGGGATGTGTGCTCTCTCCTATCTTGACTTCCTATAAATGACTGTCAGAGTTTACAAGATTAACATTTACATTTACATTTATTCATTTAGCAGACGCTTTTATCCGAAGCGACTTACAAATGAGAACAATAGAAGCAGTAGGACAACAAAATGGAAGTGCTATGACCCCTCTCAGTTTAATCTAACGCAGAACTTTTTTTTTTTTTTTTTTATAGTTATAGAACAGGATAGAATAGAGTAGTAGAGAAAGTGTTAGTACTACTGGATCAAGTGCTGTCGAAAAGATAATAGTTAATTGGTTAAATATGCGGATGATACTGTTGCTTTCCTTGCTTTCACATTCAGATCAGGAATATGGTTCTGTTTTGTACAATTTCATTTCTTGGTGTAGTAATATGAAACTAGATCTGAATGTTTCAAAAACTAAAGAGATGATAATTAATTTTAGTAGGAAAACATTGGCACTTCAACCTATTGTAATTAATGGCACACATGTGGAGGAAGTAGAGCAATATAAGTACCTGGGAACGGTTTTTGATAAGTTAAAGTTTGACCAAAATTCTGATGCAATTATCAAAAAGTCACACCAAAGACTGTTCGTGCTGAGAAAGCTTAATTATTTTAATGTACAGAGAGTTGTCCTTAAATCATTTTATAATTCATTTGTGGAAAGTATCCTGTCTTTTTCTTTTATTTGTTGGTTTTCATCATTGTCTACAAAGAACAAAAATCGGTTGCAGAGTATTGTTAACATGTTCTCTAAAATTATGGGTGTTATACAAAGCCTTACATCTTATTACGAGCAGCAGGTGCTGAGGATGGCTCGTAAAATAATGGATAGTACACACCCGCTGCATTTGGACTTTGAGTGGATGCCCCTGGGGCGACGTCTAAGGGCAATTACTTTAAATGTTCAACAAATCGCTATAAATTTACTTTTGTGCCTGAAGCAATACGTTTATGTAATAAATTTAGGTGATTTTTTTTTTCTTTTTTTAAAGTATTTATGTATTTGAAAGTATGTGATCAGTGTTTTATGTGAGGCACCATGTAAGCTCAAACTAATTGCCCCACGGGGATAAATAAAGCTCTAAACTAAAATAAACTATTATGAGATTTTGTCATCTCAGGCCTAAAAATGTCCTCAAAACATTTTATGAATGTTACTTTGATAATGTTTCTCCTTTGTTATTGTCCCAATGATTTATAAAAGATAATTTTACAACCTGCTACCTCAATAACATCCTCAAAACATCCTCAAAATCTAGTTCATCTAGTTTTGTTAACACATCACATTAAGAACGTTTTATAAAACACTCATCATCTCAGGCCTCAGTGACATCCTCACAACATTTTGCGAATGTTGATTTGATAATGTTCCTCCTCTGTTATTATGGAACATTGTGCCAATGTTTTACTGAGAACAATATATAATCTGTTAGCTCAACAACATCCTCAAAATGTTACAGTTGAAACGTTATATTTTAGTTTACATTTAACCTTATAGGAACATTATTTGAAATGAGAAAACATCCTTAAAACATTCTTTGAACATTACATTCAAATGTTTTCTCTAAACCATTAACCAAACTTGTAGGGCTAGTTGTATCTAAATTTTAATCAATGTATCATCAACCATTTACCTGGATTAAATAAATAAGAAGTAAATATAGGAGGCAATTTAATCACGACACGGAGGCGCCGGCGCGTGAACTGGAGCTCGTCTCTTAAATGAACCGAAACTCAGTATAAGATAGCCTACTTGCCTCACAGATCTGAGACATATATCTATAGAAAGCTTGAAATGTCTACTTTTAAACAAAACAATTGAAAATTCTTTCTGCTTTCTGCTTAAGTAATGTCTCTCTGGCGCGTTCACTACTGCGAAGATCACGAGTTCGCATTGTCAACTTTAGGTCCCTTACATGTTACATGAACTCGTCACCACCGCTCAGTAGTTAATATTGTTCTTTGGTGTTCAGTTTATACAGGTTTTTCAAATGATATTTAATAGAAATATATATTTTTCCCCTCAACACATAAATATTCATGATGATTCACACGGGCAGGATGATTTTCACACAGTTTTGAAGCAAATATTATAGGCTATGTGATTCAGAGACTTAAACCATGAAAATGTCACAAGTAACAGAAATAAGCACAAATGTCAGCGCATGTCAGAACACCTCCAGGGCCAGAAAACACCTCAGACCCCAGAGGGTTAAAGCACTCCACATGTCCACAATCTCATTTAAAACTAAAAGGTGATTGAGTTCTGGGTCACTGCCACACACAGAACTCATTTGTTCACTGTGAATAAATTGCCATCCAAATGCATGAGTTTTATCACTGACCTGCCTTTCATATTACAAATGCAAAACAGGTCCTATCTGAATATGGCTTTTGTGTGCAACATGACAGAAAGTTTCTATTAAGTTCCTTAGAAGGCTAGAAGATTTGATTAAAACAATATTATAGTGTTTGGAGTCTGCTTTACATCCATTCATTAAGCTTCAGTTAAATATTTAAGAGACTACAATCAGACTGATTATATTGCTCACAAGCCCTTTCTTTAGAAGTGTATATTGGAGCCATCCAATGATTACTCGTGATTAATCATATGCAAAATAAAAGTTTGTATTCACATAATATGTGTGTGTGTGTGTACTGTATATAATTATGTATTTATAAAAACACACATACATTTATATATTTAAGAAAAATGTTTTTTTTATATAAATTATATAAAAATGTAAAAATACATATACATGTAAACATCTCTTAAGTATATACATGTATGTGTGTGTGTGTATTTATATAATGTATTGTACTGTATAAAGCACTATAGAAATAAAGGTGACTTGACTATATGACTGAAGCACTGTCTTGTTTTGGTTTTAGATATTCATTTCAACATTGGTTAAAAATTTTATATCTGAAATCAATAGCTGTAGTTACAGGGACAGGGATGCCCATTGTCATCAACACTCTTTATTTTAGTATTAGAGTCTTTAATAATTGTGGCCAGAAGTAACTCTATCATCAAGAGCATTAGATCACAGCCATCAGACTGTATGCAGACGATACTGCTCTTTTTCTCACAAAGCTGGAGAGATCTGTTCCAGCATTGATCAAATTAACTGATAGTTCTGTAAAGTTCTCTGGCTATAAAATTAATAATAAAGGCATCATCCACCTTCACTTTATAAATGCAATCAATGGCTTCAAATATTTGTGTGTAGTTATAGTTCCTGCCAATTACAATCTAGTTACAACAAGAGTCACTGAATCTGTAGACAGGCAGTATTTCCTAACATCTCACTGATTGGCCGCATAAGCATTGCAAAGATTGACATTCTTCTTAGGGAAGAAGAAATTCTTCCCAAAATACCTGTATTTATTTTGATCTAATCCACTTTCCCCATCCACTGGGCTTTACACACACACACACACACACACACACACACACACACACATATATATATAGTGAATTCTTGGCTGCTTAAATTGTCTACTTATGATATATTTTACAGTCTCTTGCTTGAAATGAAATTTAAAACATTGTATTGTGAACAAACAGAATGGCTGCCAAAAATTGATGAAATTAGAATTAATTAATACTAGAAAAAACAGTAGCCAATTGCAGGGACTAGTCTAATCGAGGCTTGTGTGTGTGTTTGTCCAGCCCTCTGAGGAGCTTTATATAAGACAGAAATCTGTCAGAGACACATCATCTCTCAGACTCGATCCAGGAGAAGCTGCACTTCAGACTCAGTCTACAGTCGACCAAGTAAGTATGTTTCTAACATTGAGCGTCTCTGAGCCCATATTTCATTTAAAGACCTGTATTCTATAGTCACAATTATTTTGTTATGCAGACATTTTAATAGTGCAAACTATTATGTAATATAGAGAAACTGAATATTTGGTAACGTTTTACAATACTGTTCCATCATTACTGAGTAGGCTATACAATATTAACACTCAAGTAACTACTATTAACTAACAAGAAACTCTAATTAAAGAATTAGTAAGTAATAGTGCTTGGTTGAAAGAGATAGTTCACTATTAGATAATCAGTAACTACTATTTTAATCATACCACTTAGAGGACTATATAATTAATTCTAAATTGAAGATCATAATAACCCACTAGTAATGACTCTAGTATTACAAAATCTGTCAGAAGGAATTACTATCTCACTACCTTACAAGAACCTCAAAAGCTTACAGTGACTTCAGTCATTACTAGAGAGTTATCATGTTTCTCACTTTAGAATACTGATCCAAATCATTAGAAATTCTACCGGAAAGACTCAGGAGGCAAGAGAACGTATGAATAAGATTTATTTAACAGTTGTATGCAAATTAGTATCGAATGGATAAAATGATAGAGTTCTTTGGCGTAATCCAAATCTGGAGGGTAGCAGATGCTTGCGGTTCCTGAAGATGAAGGGGCAGAGCCTAGCCCTAAAGAACTGAGAAAGGAAATTTGGTAACACTTTATAATAACTGCACGCTAGTAATCATTAGTTAAGCATTAGTTTATAACAGTTTATTCTTGATTTATAAAGCATTAATAGACATTAATAAGCAGTTTATAAATACAGCTATAAATGCTTTATTCTTGATTTATAAGCATATCTATAATGTGTTTAATAATTGTATTTTCATATTTTATTAATGATCAATTTATCATTTCTAAATAAAGTATCTAGCATCATTTACAAAGCAGTTATTTAGGAGCTGTCAGTGGTTCATAAGATCACTTAGAAAGTGCAAGTAAGTAAACACGTTTCGGCGGGACGTGACGCAGTGGGCGTGAAGCGCCCCCATTGGATCTGACGTCACGAAGGGCCTCTCTCGATAGGCTGCTGCAGTTGCCGCAGGGCAGCCAATAGGCATGCGAGCCATCTCGCCTATGTCTGCATTAGGGGTGTGCAAAGCAGCCGGTATTTGTATCTGTATTTGTATTTGTTGAGGGGGGAAAAGTATTTGTATTTGTATTTGTATTCGAGTAAATTTCAAAATAGGTGTAAAAATCCATTTTTTTTGCGTTACACTTCTAATTTACGTTATAGTGTAAGTATTCTTTAATTATATCCATTATAATAATTATGGATATGCAATATTGGTTGATGTTTTTCCATAAATCCAGCAATGAACATGTAACAAGGAACGTCATTGAAAAGAAAATAACATAACAGCCATTACCTACGTTAATGTTACTCTGTCAACAGCCTATTGTCTAAATTACCAAGCTAACAGAGCTACTAGTGTTGTCACGGTACCAAAATTTCAGTATTCGGTACCAATACCTGTGAAAATCCACGGTTCTCGGTAACAATTTCGGTAAAGCTTAATTTAGATTAAATTTACATATATTAAAGTTTATATCACGGTTACAAAGATGGAAACTGTAGTATTAAAAACACTACATTAATATTACATTTGTTAGATAACAATAGATAAAATGACCTAACAATAAACAATAGTTAGGCTATATACTGTCGCAATTATTCTCCTTGGGGTTCATTTAAAAATACATTTTTAAAATCAAAAGTTAACATTATTTATGTTAACATTATTTAATGCACAATGAATGAAGTGAACAAACATGACCAATCAAGTGTTTGTATTAAATAACATTCACAAACATTAATTAATGTTGTAAAAATATATTGTTCACTCAATGTGTTGATGTTAGATGCGCATTAAGTAATGTTAATGAATGGTATCTTATTGTAGTGTTACCAAACAGGAGATAAAACATGTTTTATTTGACTTGACTGTACTTATATTTAATCCAAAACTGCATTCATATTTAATTTTAAAAGAGCTTTTTAAACCTGCTAAGAGTTATCCAGCCAAGAATAAGCCTAGAACTGCTTTTCTGACGGACTGATATTAATGACAAAATGACGGCTTTTTTATTTCATTTCTCATCTCCATAAATATATCTAAAGCTAATGCAAGGGCTAGAAATCAATTAATTCTTTGCTGATACTTCGTAATCATGAAGAGCGCAGTTCGCACGCTTTCTCCTTTCCACAAGCGCTTGCCCTCCCGTGGCGTCTGTCGTTGCTATGCAGCGCGCCGCTCGCTTCTATTATAAGCGCGCTTGCCGCGCGCCTACATTTGAAATCTGCACGCGCAAAAAACACGCTATGTGAACTACCCCTTATGACAACGTGACATTAGCCTAATCCAAAATATTTCAGCCACCACATCAGCAGCACCGCCGGTCGCCATGTCTCATGAGGAAACGCAGCTTTTTGATATAAAGTTTTTCTTGTTCCCGAATACAAATATTTTTAAAAGTATTTGTTCGAAATAAGTATTCGTAAAAAACACATTATTTGTGCTTTCCGAATACCGTATTCGGGTTCGGCTCCACCCCTAGTCTGCATGCTGCCACAACGCGTTTTACATTATTTCAAAATTAAGGATAATTTTTGGCTTCAGTATCTCACGGAAAAGAGATTTTCCCCTAGCGTAAGATATTACACAGTACGAGAGACCTCTCGTAAGAGAACCATCTTCAACGCGGGACTTAATATTACGCAATGATTTTCACTCGCCTCTAGTTGTCCCTCTCAACAGCGCAGCAATACATTAAAATTATTTATTTGATTTATTTACCAGTTAATAGTATGCAACTGCAAAAAATAATCACATTATTCCACAATATTCAACACAATTTTACTGAAAAACCAAAAACTAAAAAATATATTATTTGAAAAGAATATCAATTTTACAGGGCCCCCTGCTGGCCCAGTGCGTTAATCTGTGCCTGTGTCAGCGTCTCAGGTGAGTTTGTGTGGCTTATAACGTTCATCTGTGCGCAGTGTGCAGCGTTTCACAAGATTTTTTAACACATTTGTAAATCTACGCCAACACAGGAGAATACATAGGCCTAAATGTATTTCTGAAATATATGTGAATCTGAAATGTATGCGAATTGCGAATATATCGCGATTTCAAAATGAAAGTGTAACCCTTGCATTGAGTTTGCATGTTTTGACGTGCACATGCTATTGCTCAAGAAATTACAGCAGCTGTTGCATCTCTATCGTACAGAAGAGACCAAATATTAAAGATTAAGTTGACATTTGAATTAAATTTTGTTTGGCCAGTATTAAACAAGGGTTTGATCATGCCTTAGTGTAACCAGGCCGTTGGCGCTCTCTGCGGGCATTTGTTTTTACGTAATGTACATAAGTTATGTTTATATTAGTTTATATAATTTATTTTACATGGTGTATTTTAACAGCGTTGTTCACGAAAACCCATATGATTACTTTGATACTTTATTTGAATAAATAATTATTCCTTGTTATTATATATTTAGGTAACACTTTACACTAAGGTTCATTAGTTAACATTATAATAATGCATTAACCAACATGAACTAACAATGAACAATACATTTGCAACTGTATTTATTAATCTTTGTTAATGTTTCATTGTTTGTTCATGTTAGTTCACACAATACATTAATGTTAACAAATACAACCTTTGATTTTAATAATGTATTAGTAAATGAAATGTTGAAATGAATATTAACTAAGAATAATAAATGCTGTAGAAGTATTGTTCATTCTTAGTATGTTAACTAAAGTAGTTAACAAATGTTAACTAATGAACCATAACGTAAAGTGTTAAGCTATTTGTATTTTAAGTCATATTTTTACATATTTTAAGCCAATTTTTTTTTATCCGATTACTGGATTAATCGATGGAATAATCAGTAGAATACTCGATTACTAAATTAATCGATAGCTATAGCCCTAATGAAGATGCACATCCCTCAGTCAATTATAACCATCAAGTATTGCTTTTATCATTTAAGAAAGTACACTGGCCTGGTTCTTAATTCCATCTACAACATGTTTGAAACTTGTTAAAAGTGATTATCATAATGATTTTCTGTGAGCACAAAAAATACTTTTAATATGTCCTACAAATACACACACAAATATCTATATACCCACTCATTGTTGCGAGTTTGGTTGCAAAAGTACAGCAAAACTGTGGTTGATGAATAATATTTCACAGCCCGTGAAAGTAAGCGGAGGAGATTGACTTATCAAACATGTACAAAACCTCCCCCCCCTCACTGATACTCATACACTCATACTGTAGCCTATATTTAGGCCTATGTTAAAATCATATTATTACAATACTTCAGACAATTTTAAGGGACGATGGAACAAACAAACAACTATCAATGCACAGAATGTGATATTGTCTCTTGTGCTATAGGCTAGTCTTGGGTGAGAACTCATACAGCGGCCTTGTTTAATGATATGACAACATACAAACAATCCCCACAATCAATAATATGGCCTTCATGCATCTACAGGATCATAAGATGAGTTGCCTCATTCATCCCTTACAGAGACTGGTTGTTGGGCTGAGTGAGTGACATGTCATTGAGGTTATGAAGTGGGCAACCTCTTTCAAAGGTTTCCTCCAGCTAGTTTATGGAGTGAACACTATTGGGAATCTGTGATAGAGATTTGACATTTCTCAGAAGTAAGGTCTTTAAACTCATTGCAGCCAAATGGCCCTATCATACACTGTGCATTATGCGGCGCCAGGCGCGACGCAAGTGTGTTTTGCTAGTTTCAGCCCGACGCAGTTTTCATTTTCACGTCCTGCGCCGCGTTGTTTAAATAAAGAATGCGTTTGCGCCCATCTGTGAGTGTTACACCCCTGAAAAAGGGGAGAAATAATCACAAGAGTGATATGGGTGTTTCCTCACTGAAAACTTTAGTGTTATCTTTTTGCAACAATACATTTTACAAATCAACAGATCTAGGGTAAGTGTACCCATTAAGCCCACCAAAATCTAAGTCTAGGTTTTTTTCATAGATATTGACATAGTTTATAAGAAAAATTATTTGTTAAAATGCAAGATTAATCTCTCATTTGAAATTGTATTAATTAGTTGATGAACATTTTCGAATATAAAATTAAGATAATTTAGGAATAAAGTCAGAAGTCTGGCATGGGCTTAATTGGTACTTTTGGCACCATTTAAGCCCGCATGTGTTCCAAATAAGCCCACATCATCACTGATTCACAAAATATAAAAAAATGTAATGATTTTAAAGAAGTAAAACATCAATATATTTATTTAGTGACAGGGAAGTATTAAAAAAAATCATTTTGCTAATGTTTGATTAGAGCCCTGGGTATGATGGGTTGGTGTTAGTGGCCGGTGGTCTGGAGCTTTAAGTCGGCTTGACTGGAGTTGTAGCTGGAGTCAAGCTGGAAGTTTGACCGGGTGTATCTCGGGAGCCAAGCCGAGTAAGGGCACCATACTCTGGGCTTAGGGGGGCCTCCTAGTGGGCACCCCACACAGGGAGTCTGGAGCCTTAAGCCGGCTTGGCTCCCGAGTTATGCCTGGTAAAAGGTGGAAGTTAAACATGGTGTATCTCGGGAAGGAAGCTGAGTTGGGGCTCCAGACTCTGGGGTTTCAGAGGGTCTCCTAGTGGGCCCCCCACACCGGGAGTATGCAGCCTTAGGTCGGCTTGACTCCGAGGACTGTGGGGAATATAGGGTCCCTCTGGGAGCTCTCCATGCCCGGAATATCAAGCCTTAACTCAGCTTGGCTCCCGAATTATGCCCAGTTATACATAAAGGACTTTAGGACAAAACGGGTTCTATCTCATTTGAATGAATGTGTGTAATTTGTGTGTAAGTAAGGTAAGGGTAAAAGGTTGGTAAGATAAAAGCACACAAAGACACGTTATCATTAAACACTTTCAGAAAATGAATCAGTTTGCAATTAGAGGGATTCCTCATTGAAACGCATAAGGTGGGCTTAAATGGCTCCACAGTGAGTAATGGTGAAAAAAGACAATGTTTTCCTTTAAAAATGTAAGATTTGTTTACAAATACATGCATGGAGCTTAAATATACTGTGGACTAAGTATCATAGTAATTTTCATTGTGCCCACATTGAAAAATGTTAAGTTTTTTTCATTCAAGGTTAGCTTGTGTTGGCTCTAGTTTGCATGCGTTTTGTGGCACTGTACCATTTAAGCCCATCTTTAAAAAAAGTTAATTTATAAAAGAAATCTTCTCTACAAAACAACTTATGATGTATTTATTAGTAAATTAATGTAAAATGAATCACAAAACATTTATTGTTTGCAGTTCACATGCTTAATTCTTTGGCAGTCTATCTTTCTGTAAGGCTAATGGTTTGACCTAGAGATTAGCTTTGAACGCAAGCTAATAAAACTCATCTTTCAATTTAAAAGAAAATGATATAAAATGATGAAGTACTATTTGTTCATACACAAAAAACAATACATTTATCTCTTATTTTACATAATATCAATGTAATTTCCAAAGAAATGGCTGAAAATTGCAGAAATGTGTTGATTTCTGAAGGGTCCAGAAACACCAAAGTTTTGGGGTGACTTTGTGTGAGGTCACCTGAGACAGCATGCACATGGGTGGGGCTAACTCAACATTGCCAAATGTGATTGGTATGCAATAAAAAATGTCAGGGAAGTAACAAATCACTGGATTGGTTAAAATAATAAGCAGCATAAAATATTATTTTCTCTTTTTTTTATTTGACTTCAGAGTTGAAAGTGGGCTTAAAGGGTACATGGGCTTAATGGGTACACTTACCCTACATCTTTTACAATAATACATTTGACAGATCTACAGCAAATAGTAGTTTTGTAGGGTATATGGCTTATTCAAATCACAACACCATAGGCCTACTCTATAATTCACTGGAACATATACTCATTTTGTCAATATAACTTTAGCTCAATAAACAATAACTACATTTACCAAACATATCAATAAAGTGCTTGAAAAACATTATACAAATAACACAGCAAAATAGATTATTAACTGCGTATCTGTTAATTCACAATTGACATAAAATGGCGGCTGCTCTCCTTACGAAGCTATTTTTCTCTGTAACCGAGCGGGGGCTCCGCTCACACACGCACATTTTAAACTTTGCCAACTTAACCCTCACTTACTCAAAATGTTACTAAAACACACCTTCAACACTCTTGACATGTGAACTCATTATTACATTTACTCAACACAGTTTTATATCTACAACGTACCTGAAAAGGGGGAGAAATAATCACAAGAGTGATATGGGTGTTTCCTCACTGAAAACTTTAGTGTTATGAGGAAAAGACCGCGATTTCCCCGGAGAAAAGGGTTGGAAGACAAAAGCAATCAATCACGGGCGCATAGATTAAGATCACTTTGGCGATCACAGATTAACACTTTTTACCCGTAAATTAGGCACTACAAAATGAAGTAATCAATGTAGCGTTTACATATTCCTCTTATAATTTTTACCCTTTGTACACATGTCAGATTTGAACTTTTAACAAAATTATATGAATTGTATAAATCCTTATTACTACGCATGAGCTTTTTAACCTTAAATATTTTAAGATACTCACATCCTATTAATTTAATAAAACCTTTTAACCCATACCAGTACAGTAAGTATTTTCTTTAACCTGTCACATGAGCCCATGAGCTGCTGGTCTGAAAACCTGGTGTGTTCAGGCGTGTTGCTATTTTGAGACAACTGAAATAGACTGCGCTTTTGACCAACTGAAACCTGGTCTAAAGTCACTGACCCAGTATTATTATTATTTTTTTTGTTATTTAAAGTGCACATTAATAATATACACCTGTAGGCAGGTGCACAACGCACGTACACTCTGCTTATTACACACAGAGGGATGACACAAACATGCCAAATATTAAAAATAAAAGGATTACGATGTTTGGCTTGTCCCGTAGATGGTATGCTCGCTAAATGTACAATACAACGAAGTGTATATAAGATCTACTTTTTGACTATAAAAATAGTACAAATAAAAGTTTACAGGAAATGTGTTTCGAGTTGCAAAAAACATATTATTCATAATCATATATTATTTATATCATGAAGTAAGTTTGATAATTATGACCTTTTTAATAATTTAACCACACTTTGAATACCAGGTTTTGTTTCAATTTATTTATATAGCGCTTTTCACAATTTTGCATGGTTGCAAAGCAGCTGTACATACATATAGAAAGTAGATACAAAAGTAAAGATACATAATTGACAAATAAAGTAAACAACATATAGTCAGTTTGAAATGGAGAACGAAATTCACGTATTTGATCAGAAGTTTAACTTTAATGGCCCGTTGCACTTTGAAAAGCCCTTTTGGCTGTCAAAATATTATGAATTATTAAAAAAACTATTAAAATGATCCTGACCAGTCCTCAAAAATTACACAAAAAGTTCACAAAAATTAATGCGTCACATTTAAATCTGCAGTGAAATACGAGACTGTCAAACCGCCAAATAATGTCTTTGCGGTTTACATCAGGAGCAGTTATGCAGTACATTGAGAGTTGAAGCACGCAGAGAAATGTTACAGATGGTTTTATTCCGTCCGCACGCACTAAAACACGGGCAGTTCTGCACATTCACATTCTTCCACCAACAAACGGAACTGTCTGTGTTTTAGTGCATGCACAAGAATAAAACTAATGTCGTGCCAGTTTATGTAATTGCTTCCTGCAGCGTTAATGAGAGATTGTAACAGGTAAAAGGGGAAAACATTCTGCAGATGATATTTAATGTTGTGTCTGCTGGCTTTATTTCTTCTACAGCTTCGTGTTTAACGCACTTTCATGTTCTATGCATGTCGTTTCATTTATTTTCATGCACCGCTTTCTGCACCTATTGAGACTTTTCTCAGTGGTCAGCAATCTTTAAATCCATATAATTTGTGAAGTCATTGCTGGAAAAATCTGTTTGCTTGTAGTAGTACTTGTAACAGATAGAAAGAACACAAAGTTACCCCGGTTTAATATGATGCATATCTGCAAGGTTGGTAAAATGAGTGCGTTTGTGTGGCAGTGACCCGGTTTCGAATCCACTCCGTAGTGTTTCCTACAGTCAATGTACACATATCTGTTCTGATAAGCGAGTTACTGGTATACTGGGGGTGTCTGTGGAATATCAGTAAAAGGCAAATTCCTAAGCTGTGCCACTATTTATAAAGATTAGTTTATTGTATTTGAAGCACACAGAAATGATGCCATTAGCACACTTCAAATTTACTTGAAATGCCATTACAATGTGTTTTAAAATCACTAAAAGTAAAGGATAGTATGACCTCAGTCTGTTATCAGTGTAATATTAATGAATGTTCAATACTCTTACAGTGTAATTGAATTGCAGTTGTAACATCACCAAAATACATTTGAAGTTTATGCTGAATGAATTCTGCATTTCAAAACTTAAATA
Organism: Rutilus rutilus; assembly: GCF_951802725.1. NCBI lineage: Eukaryota > Metazoa > Chordata > Actinopteri > Cypriniformes > Leuciscidae > Rutilus > Rutilus rutilus. The sequence continues at coordinate 43,010,022 of NC_140215.1, read as the reverse complement.
CAAGAGTAGATATCGTCTTGGTTACGTATGTAACCCTCATTCCCTGAAGGAGGGAACGGGAGACGTTACATCACCGTAGACGCCAATGTAGACGCCAACGTAAATGGGGTCGCTTTGAGAGACCAATCTACTTCATGTGTATTAAAATGAGCCAATGCAAATTGGCATGCGATAATTGCATCAGCTGCTGCCTTGCAGCGTTAGCACATAATGAGCAGCAGGCGCATCGTATATTTGTTTTACGCTGAGAAGCCAAGTCATGTTTGGCAATACAGCGATGGCAACCATAACGTAGCAACCGTAGCGACGAGATGTAACATCTCTCGTTCCCTACTTCAAGGTAATGAGGGTTACATACGTAACTGAGATGTTCCCTTTCAGTCGGTCACGTTAGACGTGCCGACATATTTGGGATCCCTATGGAAAACTTCACGGTTGCTGCCACCTCCAGCACCCTACGGGTAAGTCTCTCAGACCCCCAACTGACTGGGGCTGAAGGCCTGCGTAGAGGGAGTTCGAACTCCTGTTCCGTATAACCCACACAGTGGAACTCTTGGATAACACTGGGAAAGTGTGCCCTTCCAGAGGAGAGGAACGTTGCAGATCCCACATCCTGCCCGTAGGGAGGTATCATGTGGGAGTTACACATATGGACTGGCCGTTTAGGGGAAGAACAACGTATGGAATGTCACTGGGGTGACTCCAGCCTGAGTAGGGGGAGACTACACCGGACAGTGACGGCAGAGTGGACTCTGCTAAGGGAAAGACATGGATTCACTGCAGGGAGCCGTAGCATGGAAGAATACACACATGGGATCACTGCAGGGATTACAACATATGGGACCTAGCCTAGCACAGGATCTACCAATGCATACGAGTATTAGGCCTGGCGTCGGACGCTCCGCCAAGTCTGACTGCCAAGGGGTGTGGAGGAACTCGATAGGGTTCGCCTAAGCGGGGAACTCTACTGGAGCAAAGAGCACACATATCTGCTCCATGTGGAGGGGCGCAGCAAGCCAACACTAGAACGGGTACTTCTGTGTTACTGGACGACCAGGGTGGACATCACCTGGCCTGGGGCTTTAAAACACCATGCACAGCTTGCCATATTGGCGCCAAAATGCTTCCATACTGCAAAAAGTTCTTCACACACATCCAGGAAGGCATGGGGGCGGGGCAAGGCAATTACGCACCACACTGCGCCCCCAGCGTAACCCGGGAAAGCATGGCTGTCAAGTCTGAATCTGATTCAGCATGGGCACACACACTATTATAGTGGGAGTTCAGGATCATCTTCATTTCCAGAACGTAACAGCTCTCTTTCTGATGCAGCGATCGACATCTAATCCTCCCCTGGAGCCCCGCTAGGTCCATCATGAGAATGACCAGCAATCCCATGTAGAAGCTGCCAGGCATGCGAAACAGTGAATGTGGCCGTCAACAAGGATCTTTTGAAAAGTGGATCTATGTGACGCAGGAACCCTTACTAAGCGAAAACAAACAATAGTTTTTAATCCATTCATGCATCTCTCACTTACTGTATGCAATCTCACTGTTTGAAGCACCTGTCTAATTAAGCGAGGCTTCTTCTCATAGGACAAAGACATGCAGTCTCATGAATAATTATGGGACACTCATGAGTCATCGCCATACTATAGTACAAGAAAACTTCACATCTTGTGACGTTGACACAAAGACGAATTTAAACCCGGAAGTTGGAAATATCGCAAAAAGGTTTAAAGTTAACTAGTTCCCTTTCGTAAGTGTCATTTATGACACTTTGGGGAACGTCTCTGTGTGAACCGGTGCCTGAAACGCTTATCCAATCACGGCGATCCTATTTACCAACGACCTATGACGTCATAGCCTATGACGTCACTACTATTTCGAAGTATGGGGGACCTAGAGAACATGTCATCCACTTTTTTTGTCTTCAGTCAATCTGTTTTTTTGCTTTGTCATCAAGGTGTATGGGGTGTAGATTGATGTGGGAAAAAAGTAATTTAAAGTAGTTTAACACAAGACAGCAACATAAAAAATATGAAAAAAATGAAGTAGTTTAAATACTTTCACAAGGCACTGTATGTTTCGATCAAAAGATTGAGTACATGTATAGTCAAAATATAGCCTATTTTGACCTTTCTGTCAGTATAAGTCAAGCATACTTCAGTGCAATTTTATGTATATTCTGAGAAGTATACAAAAAGTTGACTCAAAGTATACATTTTTATTTATAGTTTAAAATAAGTATACTTGTGGCACACTTGAATAAACTTCTTTTTTGTAAGGGATATAAAGCTGTTTTGGTAACCAGTGAGCTCAATCTATAGAAGGACTAAAATAACAGCATTCATTTGGTGAGGAGATTGAATGTTTGGTTTATTCTGTGTTGCAGGTTCAGGCACGATGAACGGCATTATTCCCAAGAGCAAAGCAAAAGGCATTGACATCTGTGGAGCAGGCAAATACTATTATATAATACGCTCTGATCTCGGCTGCTTTATGAAGATAGGTAGTATCAATGGAGGTTCAGAAATCTCTATTTCCAGTCTGCACCCTGCCTGCAAAAATGGAGACCATTACCTTGGAGGTGAAGATAACATCTTTTACATCATCAAGGGCAATTACTACCGCAAAGTCACCAGCCTGGAGAAAGACAGCTGTGCTGAAGTTCACAGCCTTCATCCCAACTGCCAGGGAGGAGACCACTACTTCTCAGCCTTTGGCAAGTTTTACATCATCTTTCAAGAAAAGGGCACTTACCGAGAAACAACAAACATGAATCAAGACTCTGTAGAGTACAAGCTGCATCCCAACTGCAGAAACGGCCTCTATTACTGGGGCCTGCCAGACCACTGTTTCTTCCTAAAGCCAGTCTCAGATTGGGGAGTTGAGTACTACAGAGTTGACGACTTCAGCAAAGAAAAAAACCCTGGTGTCTTTTCTGTTCATCCTGATGTTGTTAACTTCCTTCCTGGTGGGCTGTCAGTACTTAAAGGCCCAGCCTTTGGCATTTGGGAGAATATTAAAACTGTAACTAATGACAGCAATACACCAGTGACATGGCAAAAGAAAATCAATAAAAAGATTGGATACGATAAGGAGAAGATGTCCCAGATCACAGACAACTGGAAAATAGCCAAGTCAGTCTCGACTGGAGATTTTATAGAGTTAATTGTGAAGTTGCAGTTCTCCTTTTCTTCAGAATATGGAGGTTTACACGTCAGCACTAAAACTGAAAGCTGGAATGAACTGACTGAAGTCGAAGAACAACTCACATTTGAGCTGAAGCCAAACGAGTCTTTATATCTGTGGCAGTACAAAATGGGTTTTGGTGAAAAACCAGTGTTGTTCTACCGTGATTTAAAGATTGCTAGTGATTCAAAGCCTCCAGCTGAAGTCCTGCAGCCACCTGCATAATCATGAAAACATACCAGGATGGTTTAACTCCAAGGATAACCAAGTGCTTCAGTTAAATACCTTAATTATAACTTCTCAAGCAATTATTTAGAAATTTGCATGCATTGCATAAAATGAAGCTGGAACCGTTTAATATTTATAGGAATTAGGAATTGTTTAATCTATATAAGATATTGTTTAATATGCATAAGATGCTGGAAAACCAGAGTTGCAAGACCTGCAGGAGGCGAGAGGCAGGATGTGGTTTTAACAACTGCAGGTGAAAGAACGGTTAAATGTATATTAAGCTTCTAGCGTAGGTGGCAAAATATATGTATATGAAAGCTTTAGCGTAAGTTCTGTTAGGAAGACTCAATCGTTACATCACTTATTACCCCCACATCTAACCATTCATGTGCTAATACTTGCAGTATAAAAGACTGGTACTTACACATGTCTGAGTTCGCAGATGCTGACGCTGCCAATTACCTCCATCCTCCCCACCTCCACCAGGATGGTCCCTTCCCCTCCATCCTCCCCACCTCCACCAAGATCATCCCTTCCCCTCCATCCTCCCCACCTCCACCAAGATCGTCCCTTCCCCTCCATCCTCCCCACCTCCACCAAGATCGTCCCTTCCCCTCCATCCTCCCCACCTCCAGCAGGATGGTCCCTTCCCCTCCATCCTCCCCACCTCCACCAGGATGGTCCCTTCCCCTCCATCCTCGCCACCTCCACCAGGATGGTCCCTTCCCCTCCATCCTCCCCACCTCCACCAAGATGGTCCCTTCCCCTCCATCCTCCCCACCAGGATGGTCCCTTCCCCTCCATTCTCCCCATCACCACCAGGATGGTCCCTTCCCCTCCATCCTCCCCATCACCACCAGGATGGTCCCTTCCCCTCCATCCTCCCCACCACCACCAGGATGGTCCCTTCCCATACCTCCCGGGGGTCGGCTGCGCCCCTGCCTTCTTCTTCAGGCAGGAAATGCAGTTTCCATTACCCTCAGATTGTACACTACGGACGGGGCCTACGCCAAAGAACTTTATAAATATTTGCTTGCTGTGCTGTCAATAAATATATGCTTTGTTATATAATTCTATCTCCCGAGTCTTTCTGGTAGAAATGTGCTTCTTGCAAAATAGTTTTAAATGTGGAAAATTCCAGGCCAGTTATTTTACCTCGTTGCTTCATTATAAAGGACAGCCCCAAACTCTTAAGATGGCCCCAATTAAGCCATATAAAAGGTTTTGTTTCCTGTTGCTCGGGGCCACAATTCGGGTGAAGACCTATACGCATTTCTGTTATTTTTTTTTCCTTTTTGAATTTACTGTCTTTGTATTATTCTGAAACTTTAAGTAAAACGAAACCAATTTTTGGTGATTCGAAAAACTTTCAAAAGAAGTCTCAGAGTGATTTTTCCCTAGAAGTAGTTTTACTTTGTTGTAGTTTAAATATTAACACTAAGCAAAAGCCCAGTGAAACGGAACTGGGCTGAACTGTATCGGACACCGCCGGGGACACTAAAACAACTTCTAGCATCTTTAAACTGCAGGTAAGGGCAATGTATGATTGTAATAGGTTATGGGAATGTTGTAGAAGGATTTAGAGGTTACAGCGGTATAAAAACACAACAGACTACATGTAAACATCTGTGAAGTGAAGTAGCTTAGTTACATTAAATAAAAAACAACATGAAATTTTCATGATCTCTCCTATTTAGTTTAAATTATATTTATATTTACATTTTCAGATTCTGTAAGGTATTATGCCCCGACTCTAGGGGAATATAATTAAACTAAAGTGGCGTAATAAATAATTGTTGGGTTGTGGAAATGGAATCCCAGCACGCATCACTCCGGTCGATAATCAAAAACAAATGCACAACATTTAAGCAAAAGTAATAAATATATTAAAGAACAACAAGTGAAATAAAGAGCAACTCTTCAGGGTGTCCAAAAGGTGGCTGCCGTCGCATCATCCAAGTGGATGCTACACACTGGTGGTGGTTGAGGAGAGATTCCCTGATATGATTGTAAAGCGCTTTGGGTGTACAGTAGTACATATGAAAGCGCTATATAAATGCCTCATTCTATTCTATTCTATTCTAAAAGGCCAAAATAACAAACAAAACGAATATAAAAAGAAAAAACATTTAGCTTACCTAACTCCCTGCCAAAAACAGAGATCAAACAATTTCAAAATAAACAAGGCAGGACACCCCTACGCTCCACACTGTTAAGATGGTTTAGATATAGGAGAACGGTTCAGAGGTTATCACAAGATGCACGTTCACTTGAACTAATTAATATCTCTAATACACAAATTTGATCATCAGCCGGAGGAGGGATTGCGGAGCTCTCAACCCATGTGCGACCGAACCAACAATGAGCTCCTCGATGAGTGCCAGCAGCGTCCTTATAAAGACGACACCCCGACTGGACAACCAATGGCTTCTTACAACCCATGATTGGATAACCTGTTTGAAATCAGAGGAAACAAGAAAGAGAAAAGGAACACAGAGCAATAGAAAACAATAAACTAAACACAGGTCGTAACAACTGTATGTCTGTTCTTTTGTAGTGTTGGGTGTACATCTGGTTGTAACAATTTCCCTTACACTATAACAGCAAGGGAAAAGTACTTCTCGCAAAACATAAGGTAACGGGCGGATCTGATACCTGCTGGGATAATAAAGGGAACCAGTAGCAGCTTACTTTCCTTAAACAGCCACTAAAGGAAAAAGAATATACAATCAATCTGCACGTATGTAGATTTGAATTAATTGTATATTAACGAAAAATCAATAAGACACAAGTTCAACAAAATGTATTGAAAGATATATCTTTCAATACATTTTGTTGAACTTGTGTCTTATTGATATTTCAGCGCTGGAGGCACCGCCGCACTCCGATACATCAAACAAACATTTGCAAACTTTAAACATATTGCGTCAAAAAACAAATAAAAGTCCTTATAACAGTCCGTGATTACACCACAGGCATCTGATATAACAGTTCTCTTCTTTTACACGTGAAGACAAAAAACAATACCACAAAGCATGTTCATCATCACCTCAAAAAGCTGTACAACGAAGGCAGAATAGGAGACTATTACATGGTAATGTTAATCTTCTTTTAAGTCAAGTTTTAATTTCTAAACGAAAAGATCATTTATAAATGAAGACTAAAATTTCATCATTTAATATTGTTTTTAGTATTATTATTACTTTTTATTAATATTCATAACCAGTAGTAGTATCTGTATTATGAATATTAATAAAAAGTAATATTCATAATCAGTAGTAGTATCTGTATTATTACTTTTTATATACATTCATAATCATTTGTAATCATTATATTTTGAGAATCATAGTGTTCTTGAATACATATGTGGGGGAGAGAGACTTTGAGTGTGCGGGAAGAGTTAAGCCCCCTTTCCACTACACACGACATTTGCATACGATTGTCGCATACGGCCCCTAGTGTCAGGCGCACGGAACTTTGAAATTGGTCGTGAAGCAACCGTTACCCTCGGCTATTCACAATGGTAAAATTAATGATTTTAATGAATGTAATGAATGCATGAATATATCCATACAAAACAAATGACCCTCAATAATATTTTACAAGAGGGTCATTGACCCACCATGCAGTCACAAGAGGCAAGGTGTGAATTGTGGTTAAATCTCTTAGTAAGAGATCTCAAGATTGCTTTGTATGTGTAACCCCCTTTCACACCTCGCCTCATGTGACCCTATTGACTCACAGGATGGCAGTGTGGGTCAACGACCATCAGCACCACTCTCAAGGTGACAACCCCACAAGAGGTGAAATACCCGTAACAACACATCACTTGGTAAAAAGGAACCAGACACTTTGATGTATAAATGTTTGTGTTGTTTGTTTTACAGAAATTCAATGAGTAAAATATATGTGCCTTATACAGTGCTAACCTCGTCTACGGTTGCCCAGTGTTTTTATGCAGTTGTATCTGCATAAAATGAGTATCTCGTTGTTGAACAGTGTAGTTCCCTTAAAAAAGGTGATGCTCGGATGGACAGTCCTGGATTCTGTGCACAGTATTGCACATACACAGCTATGGAAAATTAATCCAAACACATAATCTGCATGGTCAACATCGACAAGAGGGAGACACTGAGGAACTCTGTTGTCATGGAGAAGGAGGGCTTTCAGCAGACCTTTGAGACACTCCGTCAAGAACTAAACGACAGAAATTTGTACTGATGCTCACGCTCAAATATCAGCCCTCTTCAGTAAGTATCTTTACTATAGTCTTCTTTATGGTTTTTGTGAAGCAATCCAAATTTCTGCACTCTATTCCAGACAAAATACACCACTGTGATTATGACAGGATATTGTTTTGGGTTATTTTGAAGTATGCGTTCAATTCCTAGCTTTTGTCCTCCAGACAAAGGGAAATACAGAGACTGCGGAGTCCACCACACTCTGGATGTCTGGCATGGGTCCAAAAACTTGTGCAAAAAAATTCATGCAGTAAGTATACGAACCCCCCCCCCCCCTTCTTTGCTTCACAATAAAATCACAATAAAAACTTACATCCCAGCACCTTCCCATACCTTTTTATTCTTTCTTGATATATATATAGTTGTATTTTTTAATTCATCTACATCAATCCTGTTGACATAATCATAGTTTACATACATATTTTCTGTACATAAACTCAACGAACTTATGCCATAACTCATTTTGGTTTATAGAGTTAAAAATGGGTCTTTAGTAGGGTTGGGTATTGGTTGGGTTTTATCCGATACCAGTACCTACTCTGTATTTTTTAAACGGTTCCGGTGCTTAAAGTGTAAGTTGCAGGTTAACCACCACAGCCAATTAATGTGTAAATTAAAGTGCTATATATATTTAATTATTTCTGTCTTAAAATGCGTTAAAATAACATTTATTGGGGTTTCTTCAAAGGTAGCGTGTTTTTTCAGTTACTGGGTGATGACGTCACAAGAGGAACTCGCAACCCATACTCTGCTAGATTCTTATTGTATTATGGCTGTTTGGAGAACGACTGAGGATGTGGGAAACCATCAAATTCTTTATGGACCACAGCTCTACAATTTTTAACCGGTCAGACGTGAGAGAGGGAAGCCATGGCACTCAAAGAGTTATTAATGCTTGGTGTGAGGAGAATTAGTGGAGGGCTGGCCAGGTGTCCTGGTGAGTAACGTTAGCTACGTTAGAGCTAGTCTAGCCTGGTGCAAACTTAACCCGGATAATATAACGGAACAAGCAAGTCTTTTCAAAATATTGCCATCATGTAGAATAGCAAGGAGGGACAACGACTGAAGACATTATATACTTACAGTAAGTCAGTCCAAATCAGAGCTGTAGAGATGCACACACTGCACAGGCACCAATCGCTACTCTCATCGACGCCTCAAACGTCATATAATACCCTTCCTCAATCCACGCGTTATCAATTTCTCACGATTTAATTAGCGATGTTTATTGTCAGAAAAGAAAAAGAGAGATCGATGTCCCCATCACTGTGTTTGTGTGGGCTATGCCACCCAGTTGAATCAGCAGTGGAGAGTGTGTGCTGCCGTGAGGTGAACGCGTTCTGGAGTTTAGTGGAACAGCTCGACCTGCGACCGGCTGATCTGACGCGCCTGAACCCGTTTGTTTTGCGAATAGCTTATTCTCATTTCAGGCAGGATCACGGTCCCCTTGAAGTCAGCACACACGAGTATGTTTACAATGGAGTTATTTTATCCATAATTTTTTTATCAAATAAAACATACAACCAACTTTTCTGAAGTTATGTAAGGCATCTATAGCTGCTAGCGTACGGTAACTCTACTAGTGAGTTCCTCTTATGACGTCACGCCCCATCTAGTGGAAGGGAGCGGGAGCGGTTAAAACCACTGTTAAAAGTGCCAACTTTTCATATTATATCAGCATTTTGGTATAAAAAACAATGGTGGGCGGTTTTTATCTTTATGTTTAATAAACACATTGCATTACTTCGTGAAAAATTTAACCTGCAACTTACACTTTAAACAGTTCTTGAACCAGTACTTAAGACAACTAAACCGCACACACTTTATCAAAAAAATAATACCTGTGTGTGTGTGTGTGTGTGTGTGTGTGTGTCTGTGTCCAAACTGGACACAATATTAACTTAAATCTTTAAAGATTTTCTGTTTTCTGATTAAATGAAAAATTGCGCCGTTTAATAGGCTACTGATGTAGCCTAAAACACTTAAGTTAAGATCAAAATTTTGTCTTCTCATATTATGACTTTTACTTTAAAACAGAGAAATATCTGACACTAAGCAGAAATATTTAACACACACACAGTAGGCCTATAGACTATATATAAATATACTTGATATACTTCATACTTGATATGCAAGATTTGCAGTTGGCATTAAAATACTAGACTTACCATGTCCACCACGACACTGGCAGCTGAACTTGAACTTTCGTCAAGCGTGTCAGAGGGTTTGGGTTCTAATCTGCATTCGTACAGTTTTTTTTTGTTTTTTTTCAAAACCGATTATGCTCATCAGTGGTTGTATATCAAGCAGGGACACGTTTGTGTGCATTATATTTTGTGATTTCACCGGAACGAATAGAGAGTCTCCGCAACGGATTGAAGCGCGCGTCCGAGTGAAGACAGTCTGGTGTGCACGAGCCACACGAGAAAATACTGTATCCGCGCCACTGATCGCAGCGGCAACGAGCACTTTGATCACTTGATTTTAAAAAACACATTTCAGTGCTAGATCGTCTCTTATTTAACAAACGAACGAAATGAATGCTCTGCTGGTTAACTGGAGATGTTTTATTATTGGAACATTCGTGCCGCGAGATGTTTTATAGGGGGCGGTAAAAAAAGTCAGGCACCGAAAGTTTCGTCTCGTTACTACCGTTTACGTCGGAACCGGTTCCCTATTGGAACCGGGTTTCGGTACCCAACCCTAGTCTTTAGTGTACAAATGTTGTGTCATATTATGTGTATTTGTTATTAGTTATGGCATATGATTACATAGTGCTTTAGTCCAAACATCACTTATAAAATCTAAAAATTCCAAGTTCTCATGCTGTCTGTGTAAAAGCTTGTTGTGTCTTGTTTCTACGCTCAGAATTTAAATTCAATTTGTAAATGTTTTTCCACGGGACATGTGGGTGGGACTCCTGCACCATGTCACAGGAGAACACACGTGGGCCCTTGGTGAGTGTCAACATGGCCCCTTGCTGGAGAGCAGAGAGAAGGAGTGGATTGAGAGTGGTTCAGTGGCACATGAGAGGCTGGCCGAAATTATTCTGGATGAATGCTGGCTGAAGGTCGTCCCTAAGTTTCTGCATTTCAGGTAAATAAACTATTTATTATATAGTTCTATATGGTAAATAGTTAAATCTACTGTGTGAAAGACATTATACTGTAATTGGTGCTGCTATGCCATGAATGACATTACCATAAAGAAAATATCTTGTATGTTTTTTTACTATTGTGCACTCAGGTCAACTGCAGATTTGGAGTCGTTTCATAACCATATACTCATGCCAGCAAGCGCTTCAGCTTTTCCCCACCAGTATACGCTGCCCGGACCATGCTGGCTGGCCTAGATTACAACCACCATAGGAGAAAAGCTGATGGCACAATTCAGTAAGTTTTATTATTAGTACTCCTATGCAATTTATTCTATAAATGTCTAAGTGATGTCTCAAAAAAGATGAAACAGTGTGAAAAATACAGATATCATTTTTGTTCCCACCACAAATATAATTGGTGCTGATTTATTATCATAATTGCATGTTATGTGGGAATGCTGTATAAAAGAATAATGTATGGTATTGCAAACTTTTCACTAAGCTGATACACCTTTCTGTATTGCCAGGTACGGCAAGCTGTACAACAAGAAGTCCAGGAAGTGGAGGTTGTATTCATTAAAGGTGGAGAAGGACTACAGCTATATCGCAGACCTTCAGCGTGCCATCCTCCTTCGACGGTTGTCTGCTAATAAGGGGATTCCTAGAAGTACAACCAGGAGACCTGATGATCCCCGTCAACATGGCGTTCTGTCAGGTGTCCTTGCCCCAGCAACCCAGGAGCTATTGCAGATTCAAGTCAGCAGAGGGTTAGGTGAGTTGTGTTTAAATACTGGTACCTGTAGTAGTACCAGCTATTTTATGAGCTATATGGCTTCATTGAAAATACTTCAAATGAGGATTCATTTTCCACATTACATATAACACATTTTTTACTGTAACATATCAACCTCAGAAACTGTTATTAGAATCTAAAGTTATTTAAAAGTCATGACGCAATCACAATATTATGTGGGTGCCTTTTTCATCAAAGACAAATGTAATAGTAAATATGATTTATGCAAAGGAATGAAAGAAAAATGTGTCTAATAACGACCATTTGTGGCCAAGATAAACACACACTCAAATAAAACTCTACTCCCATAATAGATGAGATATATATTGTTATAAGTTTTACAGTAATGTGTTTGGTTTTGAAATGTGGTAATCATGTCAGAAAGATAATTGCTATATTCTTTGTATAGGTCAATCGCTGTAGTGTTATGTAGCTTGATGCTAATTGTAGCTCTAATGCACCTGTTGCACCAGGAGCTATATTCTATTTCACAATCTATTTTGTTAAAAGACTTCAGATAATAGTTTGGATTAATGTATAGTGTGATTAATGTGGTGTTGATGGCCGAGCCATAATGCCAGAATAAGGCTAATAATGGCTGAATACAAACAAAAGAATAACGACAAAATAATACGATTAATTATCACACCAGCAGAGGTGTGAAAAGTTCGTAGATTGAGAACAATAGAGCATTAATTGAGCAGTTCTCCTCTCAAGACATTAGAAAATACACTCAAATGTTTAAAAGGTTCATGAAATATTTGATTAGCATCTTATCAGCCTTCTCTAAAAACTCATGACATGATCTTATGAAATTATTCACAGAATGCAGTTTTAGAGATATCATTCTCAGATTTGAAATCTGAAATCTGGAGCTTCATTGTGTTTCTAAGTTTCAGTAACATAGACACATCATATTTTTATTCCTTTAAAAATTATATTCTTAATATTTTATTTTTTATGTTTGAGCTTATAAATCTTTATAGTTACAGACTGAGTAATTCTAAGTCTTGCACTGTAACCTCTCAAGGGTTGGCGTTATAAATATATGTTGATTATGTGTTTATCCAGAATGATTTATGAGCAGCAACCTTTTTATTTTAGGTATGTAATTTATGCCCACTGCAAAAATAGGGGGTGTCTAGTAAAGGGTTAAACATCGTGATCTTCTACTGAACTTCAAAATGAGGAAGTCCAAGCAACACAGAGTGAATGAGAAGTGAGTACTGTGTAATATTTTCCTTTCTTCAGTAAATGTTGTGCACACTGAAGATTCTTGGAAGATACACTGAAAATAACTTAAATCTAAGGATATTTGATTAGGAAAATATTAAGAAAAGAAATCAATTTCCTATACTTCTACAGATTAACACAACAGATTTAATTTTTATCTTACTGAAGGTGAAAACACCAGTGACTCAAAGTGTCCACTAGATGGGGACAGAGATTACTTGTTTCACAACAAAACACTGTCTGAGAGTCCAGGGGTCCGTTCTTCGTACGTCGCTAACTCACTTAGCTGGATTTGATTGTTGGCGATTTGGCATGATCTTGGATTGTTTGGTTCTTCAACGCTCATCCTGGACTTGCTGTCATAGCAACATGTGCGCAAACTTAAACCTGCTCGGGAGCAGGCTTATTTCATGTTAACAGGATTAGATCCCGGCTTCATAAGCGGAGCTGATACGGAAGTCCAGCGCAGCGCGATAGTGCACTTTCTTTCTGAGATATATATATTTTCTCGTGATTCGTGAGATTGTCGTTTTTTGTCGCTTTTATGTTTAAAAAACAGTTTTAGTTTTTTTTGTTGTTTTTTTTTGGCATTTCCAAGCCACTTAAGACCCAATGTTGTAGGCTAAAGCAGTTTTTTTTTTTTTTTTTTGGCTATCATAATTTTTTATGAAGATCATACAATCATGACCATGCCAATTACAGATATGTCACTCAGGCTTCACTAACGTGATTGGTACCATAGACTATAGGCTACCATAGACTGCCATCAAGGCCTCAATGAAGGGGATAATGTGAACAGAAAGGGGATTCACAATGTAAATGTGCAGCCCAGTTACTATTGTGATTCTTAATATTCCAGATTAATAATATTATATCAAATAAAAAAAAGGCAGTTGACTAAAATCTTCCATATCACAAATGTGAAAACAAAATGGCCAGGATCTGTGCATGACTTAAGAATTTTCAGAGATTCACATTTATGCACATTATTTGAAAGTGGTAAGAAAAGTTCCACAATTAAATATCAAGCTCACTGTATTACATACACTTATGCTGATCCTAACAGAACTGCATTTACTCATAGGTGATTATGACATGTTCCTGCCTGCAGACAGGTGTTTTATGACCCCATTCCCTGACCCAAACCAGTTACAATGCAGCACCAGGACAAAGGCACACAATGAAATGACCTTTGGCTAACTAAAGGGAAGATTTCAGTGTCTGAAAAGTCTGAGGGGTTGCACACCTGACAGGGCCTGTGACATTGTTGCATGTGCCATATTACACAACATTGCCAAAAAAAAGAAAGAAAAACTTTTCATTAAATGTTTAATAAAAGACAAATATGCTTAGTTCCTTGAGTTTTATTTCAATTGTTCTTTGTAAAGAAAAGCCAGTGGTCAAGTGATATTAGACACATGCCTCATGCAACAAATAAAAAGGAAAAGTTGGCTATACACTGCCCACCTGTAGGCCTATGTCTCCTCTGTGTGTGCAGACTCTTCTGTAGGCCTTTCTGTAGATGTGGAATCCTGCAACTTATATTGCAGCCATAAAGCATACAAGTATAAATTAAGTAAAGTTATTTATGCTCTTGCAGGTAGGCTAGTTCCTCCATATGACAGTTATCTGAGAGGGTTTATTCACTGTCCAGTGCAATGGAAACAAATGGACATTACAAAGTCTTATACTTTCTTTCCTTTGGAAAGTTAGAAAATGTCCACTTACTGCACATATTTCAGCTCCACTTTCTTGGGAACAGATACAAGTGTTGGTGTATTATGTAAAAGTGCACAAAAGAGGAAAACACAATGTCATTACAATGAACTACACTCGGGAAAAATGTGATCAATAACTCATGGCAAAATATTTTTACATTAACATAAGTTTATCAGTTTTCACTTTCACAAGTCAAAGCAATTCATCATTACTCAAGATTTAACAGCTGAAATGACTATACGGCCTTAATTTAACGCAGCAAAAAATTATTTTACAATGTAGGCTATTAAGATCTTTTCAAATTTTTCTCTCAGCCTTTTTCTTGGTTGCTTTTATAAACAGACAACCATTTATTTAAAGGTAGGGTAGGTGTTCCTGTTCAGAAACACTTTTTTTTATACTGGGTGAAATGGTCCTTCCATCCTGATAGTAGTCAATACATTATGTGTTTAGAAAAAGGAATGAAAAAAATCAGACCTCTGTAGCAGCTGCAGGACAGTAAAAACTCTGACCAATCACTGCCATTCGGTGCGAATATAAAGAACCAATCAGATGCCTTCATGTCTCGTGCCCGAGCCCCACTGCGCGCGCTGCCCTGCGTGCACTCATCACATGTCACCGTTCCCGGAAATATTCAGCTCAAAGCACCTGCATATGCAGTCAGCGAAGGCAAACAAGGCAAAAGCTACTTCCTCGGACCCTGCCCGCACTCTTGAACGACCTCCTCTGCTTCGCCCTCGACCCCGGACCTGTCCTCGAACCGACGATGCGGTAACTTACTTGTCTCCGGACTCGGAGTGTACGTTAGTCTTCATTAGAGTCAACAATGTTTTCATCATGGAAACTCTTACATGCAAAACACCGTATATGTTATGAATCTTACACGAAATTCACCTTCATCACAGTGTAACTGATGGTAATGGAAAAACGTGTATCAATGCAACCTGTTTTTAGTTTTGCCTTATAAATATAGCTCGTTACCGAATGAAACTTTACCATTATCGATATGCTAGCTTGATAGTGAGTACTAAGAAATCTTATTTGTTTATATTCATAGTGATAAAGTTAGGTATTTTATTACATGTGATTCTGACATGATGTCACTGTATGTACTGCGCTCCTTCCTCTCCACTCGTCTCAGGTAATAAATGCGTCTTCCAGCTGAGCCTGAGCGTTTGGCGTCGCGCGTTCATGTGTTTTGGGGGCGTGGCTTTGGAAGGAGCTCAGAAGGGAGGGGGTGGAGTGAATGGAAATAATGAGCTGTGTTTATTGCAGATTAAAAGGTCTACAGTCACTCGATTTTTATATTTTCTTTTTCAGAGTACTTACATTTTAATTATGTATTGGTATATAAAGACAGTTTAAACAAATTTGGAATGTTTTTTTTTAGAAAAATGATTACCTACCCTACCTTTAACAGTGCCTTTTATAAAAGAGACTATAATATAACTAAAAATTACCATTATGTAGAATATTTTTGTACTTCACTTTTATTTGTTCCCATGTTCTAGTATGGTGACTCTGACATTACAATGAACAAAGTAATTATGCAATTATTAAAATACAAAAATATAGGCTAATAAGTGATAAAAACATCTAACATGGCCACTTCTAACGGATTTAAATTGTCTGATACTTTTTGCCAGCCCTCTCTCCTGGCTTTTGCAGACTTTGAGGTGTTCCCTGGCGTTTTGATTAAACATTAAAATTCCGAATAAACTTCGACTATTAGTTCTTGCTCTGCTGAGGAGAAAAACTGAGCGCGCTCTTTGGCCACGCTGAGCAGCCAATAGCAGCGTTGCTGATCAATGTTTCTACTATCGATACATATCCCCTTTTAACCAGCGCATGAACGCGCAATTATCTCAGATAACTCAATCCAGCGATACTAATCATATCCGGCAAGTGTGTTCGAAGAACCGAGTTAGCCAGATCATGATTCGCACGATGATATCATCTTGGATGTGTCATTTGATCTCGGATGTAATAAGCAACGTACGAAGAACGGGCCCCGTGTCCTACTAGTAAGGTTAGAGAAGTTATCAAACTTTGTTAAGCTCCGCCTCCTGACTTACAAAGGTAAAAAAAAAGAATACAGACAAAAATTTGACTATCCTTAGAGATCGCTATGATGTATTGATAGCAACAGATAGCTTTGATATTCAGGATTTTGATAAAGCTGTTTTGTGGGGTAAAATAATAATAACCGGAAATTTAAACTAAGTTCTGTAGAGACAACGAGATGTTGTTTCAGGTTGGACCCTGACTCTTTTCCACCCTTCACCCAACAGCTAGATCATCAACTGGAAAATCAGTAGTTACAAAGGGAACGCCATGAATTGACTTTTGAATGTTGAATGTGTCAGCTGAGGTTCTTGAACAATAAAGCCGGATCCTCTGGGTCTTCTGGAGTGAGAGCAGTGTCACTGGAGCTCAAGCCAGATACTTCTCATGCGTTTAAAGTGTATAAGATGTCTGTGACACGCTTCATGTTTGCTGGTCCAGGAAAAAAGGAGGTAGGATCAGAGAGCAGCTGTGCAACACATTAGGCATTTTAGGTATTTTATGGAGTGCCACAAGGATCTGTGCTAGGCCCTCTGCTTTTATATTCCTGCTTCTACTTGGTAATATTATAAGAAAACATGGAATTAATTTCCACTGTTATGCCGATGACACTCAGTTATATATTTCATCACGACCAGATAATTCTCTAAATTATCTAAGTTGACAGAGTGTGTTACAGATATAAAATATTGGATGACCTGTAATTTTCTTTGATTAAATTCAGCAAAGACTGATGGATTACTTATTGGACCAAAAACCTGTACACAGAATCTCTTAGAATACAATTTGCACTTTGAAGGATGTACTGTAACTCCATCCTCTACAGTTAAAGACCTGGGACAATTAGACAACAACATGTCTTTCGAAAATCATATTTCATATGTTATAAAGACAGCCTTCTTACACCTCAGAAACATCGCTAAGCTCTCTGCATGCTCTCTGTTTCTGATACAGAAAAGTTAGTTCATGCTTTCATGACTAGATTACTGTAATGCATTACTAGCTGGTTGTCCTGCATCCTCAATAAACAAACTACAGTTAGTCCAAAATGCAGCTGCTAGAGTTCTTACCAGGTCAAGAAAATATGATCATAAAACACCAATTTTATTATCTCTACACTGGTTACCTATTAAGTTCTGTATCAATTGCTATGTTTTGCTACTGATCTATAAAGCCCTAAATGGTTTAGCTCCTGTGTACTTAACCAATCTTCTATTGCCTTTTAATCCACGACACTCTTTAAGATCACAAAACTCTGGGTTTCTGATAGTACCTAGAATATCTAAGTCCACTAAAGGAGGGAGAGCATTTTCACATGTATCCTAAACTCTGGAATAGCCTTCCTGATAATGTTCGGGACTCCGACTCACTCTCCCAGTTTAAATCAAGATTAGAGACGCATCTCTTTATCCTTGCAATCATATAATGAATCTCCTACCCTTGTACAATTATATTAGATCAAATGCACATGATTATTCTTGCTTAATGTTATGAACAGCAGCTACGCTAATTATTTTCTATTTGCAAACTCAGCTCCAGTTTGGATCCTGCCTTTTAATGAAGACTTCAGATGACCCAACTCCTGTGAAGAGACGTCGCCAACTCCTGCGAAGACTTCAGATTACCCAACTCCTGTGAAGAGACGTCGCCAACTCCTGCGAAGACTTCAGATGACCCAACTCCTGCGAAGACTTCAGATGACCCAACTCCTGCGAAGACTTCAGATGACCCAACTCCTGCGAAGACTTCAGATGACCCAACTCCTGCGAAGACTTCAGATGACCCAACTCCTGCGAAGTCTTCAGATGACCCAACACCTGTGAAGAGACATCGCCAACTCCTGCGAAGACTTCAGATGACCCAACACCTGTGAAGAGACGGCGCCAACTCCTGCGAAGACTTCAGATGACCCAACTCCTGCGAAGACTTCAGATGACCCAACACCTGTGAAGAGACGGCGCCAACTCCTGCGAAGACTTCAGATGACCCAACACCTGTGAAGAGACGGCGCCAACTCCTGCGAAGACTTCAGATGACCCAACACCTGTGAAGAGACGGCGCCAACTCCTGCGAAGACTTCAGATGACCCAACACCTGTGAAGAGACGGCGCCAACTCCTGCGAAGACTTCAGATGACCCACCACCTGTGAAGAGACGGCGCCAACTCCTGCGAAGACTTCAGATGACCCAACACCTGTGAAGAGACATCGCCAACTCCTGCGAAGACTTCAGATGACCCAACACCTGTGAAGAGACGGCGCCAACTCCTGCGAAGACTTCAGATGACCCAACTCCTGCGAAGACTTCAGATGACCCAACTCCTGCGAAGACTTCAGATGACCCAACTCCTGCGAA
Source organism: Rutilus rutilus (assembly GCF_951802725.1). NCBI lineage: Eukaryota > Metazoa > Chordata > Actinopteri > Cypriniformes > Leuciscidae > Rutilus > Rutilus rutilus. The sequence continues at coordinate 42,991,094 of NC_140215.1, read as the reverse complement.
GACTTCAGATGACCCAACTCCTGCGAAGACTTCAGATGACCCAACTCCTGCGAAGTCTTCAGATGACCCAACACCTGTGAAGAGACATCGCCAACTCCTGCGAAGACTTCAGATGACCCAACACCTGTGAAGAGACGGCGCCAACTCCTGCGAAGACTTCAGATGACCCAACTCCTGCGAAGACTTCAGATGACCCAACACCTGTGAAGAGACGGCGCCAACTCCTGCGAAGACTTCAGATGACCCAACACCTGTGAAGAGACGGCGCCAACTCCTGCGAAGACTTAGATGACCCAACACCTGTGAAGAGACGGCGCCAACTCCTGCGAAGACTTCAGATGACCCAACACCTGTGAAGAGACGGCGCCAACTCCTGCGAAGACTTCAGATGACCCAACACCTGTGAAGAGACATCGCCAACTCCTGCGAAGACTTCAGATGACCCAACACCTGTGAAGAGACGGCGCCAACTCCTGCGAAGACTTCAGATGACCCAACTCCTGCGAAGACTTCAGATGACCCAACTCCTGCGAAGACTTCAGATGACCCAACTCCTGCGAAGACTTCAGATGACCCAACTCCTGCGAAGACTTCAGATGACCCAACTCCTGCGAAGACTTCAGATGACCCAACTCCTGCGAAGACTTCAGATGACCCAACACCTGTGAAGAGACATCGCCAACTCCTGCGAAGACTTCAGATGACCCAACACCTGTGAAGAGACGGCGCCAACTCCTGCGAAGACTTCAGATGACCCAACTCCTGCGAAGACTTCAGATGACCCAACTCCTGCGAAGACTTCAGATGACCCAACACCTGTGAAGAGACGGCGCCAACTCCTGCGAAGACTTCAGATGACCCAACTCCTGCGAAGACTTCAGATGACCCAACACCTGTGAAGAGACATCGCCAACTCCTGCGAAGACTTCAGATGACCCAACACCTGTGAAGAGACATCGCCAACTCCTGCGAAGACTTCAGATGACCCAACACCTGTGAAGAGACATCGCCAACTCCTGCGAAGACTTCAGATGACCCAACACCTGTGAAGAGACGGCGCCAACTCCTGCGAAGACTTCAGATGACCCAACACCTGTGAAGAGACGGCGCCAACTCCTGCGAAGACTTCAGATGACCCAACACCTGTGAAGAGACATCGCCAACTCCTGCGAAGACTTCAGATGACCCAACACCTGTGAAGAGACATCGCCAACTCCTGCGAAGACTTCAGATGACCCAACACCTGTGAAGAGACATCGCCAACTCCTGCGAAGACTTCAGATGACCCAACACCTGTGAAGAGACATCGCCAACTCCTGCGAAGACTTCAGATGACCCAACACCTGTGAAGAGACGGCGCCAACTCCTGCGAAGACTTCAGATGACCCAACACCTGTGAAGAGACGTCGCCAACTCCTGCGAAGACTTCAGATGACCCAACACCTGTGAAGAGACGTCGCCAACTCCTGCGAAGACTTCAGATGACCCAACACCTGTGAAGAGACGTCGCCAACTCCTGTGAAGACTTCAGATGACCCAACACCTGTGAAGAGACGGCGCCAACACCTGTGAAGACTTCAGATGACCCAACACCTGTGAAGGCTTCAGATGACCCAACACCTGCGAAGACTTCCACTGCATGAAAAGACTCAAATCCGGCAATATCCGGGCATGGTAAACTCCTGTGTAATTTGATGTTTGCCGGATGTATGTGGGAGAAAGCGGTTCAGAGTAACACGGAACAGTATATTTCCAGACAAACCCGGAAACCTCACATATGCGGAAATTTCATGGACATATACAGCTGAAACACTGCTGGGTGTGAGAGGACTGACAACTGTTAGGTGTGAAGACCTTTCATATGTTAATGACTGACACTAAAGGTGCTGGGTGTTCTCAGAGGGTGGGGTGGCAGGGGAGGACTTCAGGATTGAGAATTCAGAAATAAATAAATTAAGGTCCTGAAACAAAAAACCAACGTCAAAGAACTAGCAATGACTAAAGCCTATACTTCCAACCATTTGTAGAGGAATGTGCCAATCTTTCACAAGCTGGCTTTGAGTGGCAACATCCTAGTGATCAGTCATGGAGACACGTGAAGGTGCACCCATTGTGCTGTGTGTGTGATGCATTAGCAAGGCCATTACTACAAAATTTTAAGCAATTTAATGGTGAATATGGCTGCGGAGTCTGCCTTCACCCTGGGGTGCAGATGAGGAAAGGAAAAGGAAAGTCAAGGGTTTACACATGTGCAGATGAAAAACCAAGTGACAGAAATCATAAAACCACAGTAGAGATAGGACAAATTGCTGAAAGAGAAGGGACAACAATACTGGGCATAAAGGGCCCATCTGCCATTGTAGATTTACCAAACTTTGATGTAATCAATGGGATGGTCCCTGACTATATGCATTGTGTGTTGCTTGGCGTGTGCAGACAAATGGCAACTTTATGGATCGATTCAAAAAACTATTCTGAGCCATGGTACATTGGCACACAAACAGCTATCTTGGACAGACACCTCTTGTCTATAAAACCTCCAGGTATTGTTGCTCGAGTTCCAAGATCTCTGACTGAACGCAAATTCTGGAAAGCCCATGAGTGGCAACACTGGCTTCTGTACTATAGCTTGCCAGTTGTTCTAAAAGGCATACTTCCACAGAAGTATCACTGTCATTGGGCATTACTGATAGAGGGCATAAGCATTCTGTTGGGATCTGAAATAAATACAGAACAGATAAATCATGCCCATGAGGCATTAGTGTACTTTGTTGGAGGTGTGCAGTCGCTGTATGGGGAAGAGCACATGACATTCAATGTTCATTCACTTCTGCATTTGAGCAAAAGTGTTGTGCATTGTGGTCCTTTGTGGGCGCACTCAGCCTTTATGTTTGAAGATTTCAATGGATACCTCCTGAAACAAGTAAAAAGTAGCCAAGCTGTACCACAACAAATATGCAAACGAGTTCTGTTTTCCCGAGCTTTTCCCCGTTTAGCAAAGCAATTTTTAACAAATGCACCTGCAGAAGTTACAGATTTCTGTAATGAAATGAGAACCGAAAAGCATCATGTCAAGAAGTTTGCGAAGTTCACTGAGGTAACTGCCCTTGGTCCACCAAATGTAAGATTAATGTCTGTTAGTGATCAAGCTGCCCTCCACACAGTGAGAGAGGTTTCCCCAAACTCTGTGGTAAATTACTACAAGAGAATTGCTGTAAATGGAGAGGTTGTTCATGGTCATACCTACAGCAAAACAAAACAAAGAAACAACTCTATTGTGCTTTTGAAGGATGGGAGTATTTTTAGAGTCTCCCACTTTATTGACATGGGTGATCAGTGTTTATATGCCATAGGAAACTATGGTAATTGCACAGTGCAGAAGTTAGCCAGAGGTTCTCTTATCAAAACTCCACTGAGCTACATGTCAACTGTCCTCTTTCCCACAGGCTTTCACAAAGCCATAAACACTGCTCAGGTAGTTAGACCATGTATGTATATTCAGTGTCCACAGTCCAGCTCAATTGTTTGTCGGCTACTTAAGACATATTACTATAAATGAACTAAATGTGAAGATGGTCACTTATTCATTCAGGGTTGCTGAGCTGGAAAGTAACTAATTGCTTCTACTGTTACTGTAATCTAATGTGAGAATATGTCAAAATTATAATGAAAAAGCACACAGCAGTGTGAAAAGTTTACTACAAAATGTAAATGTAATCTTCTTTAATACATTTTGCAATGCATGTCATCAACATTTATGTATTTCATTGTAACATCCAAAAGGACACAAGTGCAAGGTATGGTTTCAAAACAATTATTAAAGTAGCATCTTAATAAACTTAGCTAATTTAAAAATATGTATTGCCACTTAAATTTAAAATGTAAATATGCAACTTGTATAATGTCATATACTAATTAAGTGCAAAATTAAATCTTTCTACGGCAAGAAATGAGTGACTGGATCTTTTTTATTTTTACATGGCAATTTTGAATATTTGCTGCATACACAAGAACTTGAAAATCTAACTGTAAAAAAAAAAAAAAAAAATTGACTATTTTATTGGATAGAATTACTCATAAAATCTTAAATAACAACAAATATAACCCATGTAATCATTTTTGGAAAAATTCACTAATTGAGATTGAAGAAAGTGTGATCTAAAAACCTGATACAATGCTAGTGTCATAAAATCTTAGAAATGCCATAAATTATTTTTGTAATCTCATCATGTGCTTTTCCATGTACTTTAATGTCCCATATATGTGACATCTTACATATGTCTATTGTCTTGTAAGGTTTTTATACAATATACCAAGATTTTGGTTTCACTAATGATTGCCCAACTCATATAACTTTGATGTTACGTGTATCTACTAATAATATTGTATGTGGATTTACTGTCATATATAGTAATTATAAGTTCCCAAATTATCTTAAATCTCATATTACACAATTTTACTAAGGATTTTGTGTCTTGTTTGACTGTTATATATATTACTTACAAATTTCAGATAAAAGATATAAACATTTAGTAAAATTTATCTATATCTTTTCCATATGGGTTTCCATGGCACGGCAGGCGGACACAAGGTAGTTTCCCACTAGGGCTGCAACAAACGATTATTTTGATAATCGATTAATCTAACGATTATTAGGACGATTAATCGACTAATCGTTCATTATTTCAACGACTAATCAGTAAGTTTGGAACGATTTTTCAGCTTTTTCAATTAGTTAAAACATTGAGTTATACATATTCTAACTATAATATACATAAAAAAGAAAATCACTTCAAGCTTTTGAAATGGTTGTTTTACAGTTTTTCTCGATTGCTTTAACACATTTCTTGAAACTATGCCTCGTATTCTCAAAACTATAAACACAAATCCATAACTTCTCACCCAATTCTCCAAACATCCTATTTTCAGGTCAAAATGAAGCTCTACACTCAAAACCATTCACTCTAAAACCAAACTTTGCCCTCAGACAGGACACACAAGCCCTCAAAATCACACACACTACAACATAGTCTAACACACTGGTGCAATAAATTCAAAACAACATTTCCAAAACTGGTAAGTTATGTTGCTTGTGGTTCCCCCATCACAAACCTTTTCACATGATGAACACAAAAGACACAACCAGTGGATACATTGGCACATTTTTATTCATACACAGAAAACACACACACACACACACACACACACACAAAAACATTATTTTTCCTGTTTTATTCTTTTTTTTTTTACTCTTTTTTTTTTTTTACTTTCTCCTCTATTTTTTTTTTTTATATTTACTTACAGTAAGATGTGTGTGACCATCATATGACAGTAAAATACACACAAACCATATTCTAATATGGAATTCGAATTGTATTGGAATGGTAAAGAGAGTTGGGTCGTAACAGGAGGGCCTCCACTCAAGGATACAATATGATGGACACGTCTAAGAATGTTCCACATATGGTTGAAATACCATCATTTGCCTAGAAAGATAACATTCTGGGAGTCAAGACTATAAAGGAGAAAGAAAGCCCTCCCTTCACTGTCACACTCTGTGTCACTCTGTGTGACTGTACGACTGCTGGCCTTTTCTTGCAAGAAAATACACCTCATCAAAGACTATTTTAAATGTTTGTCTCTTATTCAGTGCTAGAATTTTGTTTGCCACCACACCTCCCTGAAGGTTCTCGAGGCGACGGTAAGGCGACTCAAATTTGGCCTTACTCGTAGCCCAGCCTCCCTCATAGTCATACCATTGATAAAGACGTGGGCAACTAGAGTGGCTTGAATCTCACCTGAGACTGCTTGTCTTCTTGTCCTTGCCCTTCCTCCTCCTCATTCCTATCCCTCTTCCTTCATGTCTTTCTAGATCCATTGTTCCAAAACGCAATAAACTGATTTGGGCCTTTTTATCTTTCTATTGAAGGATCTGAGTGATGTGTGTTAAATTTTGACTCTTAGTGTTTCCACCTGGGTAATTGTGTGCTAACTGAGCTGAAGCTGTGCTGACTTGAGTGAACAATATTGAGTGCTAGTGCTTTCTAAATGACAACATGGGACGTGACTATCATGACTAAGCAATGAGAAATGAAGGGATTTGTGTGTAGAGTTTTGCAGTGACAGTTCAACAAATCTGACTCATGTGTCAAAACAGGGAATAGTGTTTATAGTTTAGTGAAATGGGTGTGCTTTTTGATAAATGGTAGCCTAGAAATCTAGACACACCCTTAGCGGCAGCAAAATGTATTTTGCAGCCAGGGCAGTCTAGCAACTCTCCATTGACTTTCGAGCTCCAAAAACCTAAATTGGGTCAGGCCAATCACGTCGTGTATAGAGTAGGCGGGGCGGGCTTAACATAATGACGACAGAGTTGCGACGGTTACCTGCCACTTAAAAACAAAGAATGGCAGCTGCTGCTGGCGAACATCTTTCGAATCGGCTTTGTCCGCGACTCTGGGGGACTTGGAGTTAGGTTTTTCTTTGAGAAAAGAGCAAAGAACAGCACTTAAGTCATTCTTAAAAAAAGGAAGATGTGTTCGTAGTTTTGCCGGCCAGATATGGCAAAAGTTGAATCTATCAACTAACGTTAGCTCCGCTGTTGGGAAAACGCTCTGGTTGGTTGAAGCGCTGTCCTATTGTGTGCAGAGGGAATTTGAAAGACAGCCGTTTATCCCGCCCCTCGGATTGAGCCGTGTCTATGGTGAGTTGCCAGACCCAACATCTTGATGTAGGTCTGGCTTGCCAGGCTAGATAAATGGCGTTATGGTTTTGAAATTTTAGTTCAAAAGCCTGATTATAGTGTTTAAGCAATCGAGAAAAACTGTAATTGTTGTGCTCAATTACACAACAATTGCAGGTTGTGCTCTTCCTGCTCAGCTACTGTTCGGACGCTCTTGCTTACTGCTCCGCGCTTTGCTCTATCGCTTTTACATTTTATCTCCTATTTTTTATATTTTATTTCCTTTTTATCACCTAATTTTAACTTCAGCAAATCAGCACAGTGCTCATACGACAAAGTTTGGATTACTACAAAAACGCAGAATTCTTTTACCCGACCAGCTTACATTCCGGGAAAGGAAAACACAACTGCCTACAAGGATAAGAGAAAATGCCTCTTCTGGTTCAAGAATCTACTTGCTGCACTAACTGCCACAGACTTTTACAAAGGATTGCAGTTCTTGAAACAAAGTTACTTACGGGACCACCAAACCAGACGGAGCACACAACAGAGCTTCTTCATGGACACCCTCAGCATATAGCCGGTGAGTCCCATGAAACTAGTGCTCCTCGACAGGTAGAGAAACAAGCCGATCGACTTACAAATCGATGGCACAAACAGGGAGCGAGACCCAAAGGCACTCGAGACATCAGATTGTCACGAGCATCACATATTACCGCAATAGCATCCTCTACCCCAGATACAGCTCTGACAAGGATTGCAAACACTGGCCTCCTACCAACACCTATACATCTTGAGAACAGATTTGAAGTACTAATGAATGTAAATGAGGAATCCCCAAACTTGAATGTAATCGAACACAGACTGAATGGGCCAGTAGCTAACACTGATGCTAACTGGCGCTCAAGGTCGAGCAGACAGCGGCACTCAGCTCAGAGCGCAGCCGAGCCCAGGACTCTGATAGTGGGGGACTCCATAATCAGAAACATTAGCAGCAGGGATACAACTACGTGCTGCCTTCCACAAGCAACAACTTCTGATGTAAACAGGGAACTTCAGAACATTCTGATGAAACATAAGACTGCAAATCGACTCATCATTCATGTGGGGAAGAATGATATTCATAAAGAGCAGTCAGAACTCCTTAAGAAGGATTTCAATGAACTTTTTGAAACACTTAAAAGACTGAAAGTTCAAACATTCATCAGTGGACCTCTCCCAGTAAGAGGAACAAACAGGTTTTCACGGCTGCTTGGGCTTAATACATAGCTGCAAAAAACCTGCAATATAAAAGGAGTAAACTTCATTGACAATTTCAATCTTTTCTGGAGTCAGAGACAACTGTTTCATTGGGATGGCCACCACCCAAACAAACTTGGTTCAAGAGTGCTAAAGGACAATATCTACTTCTCCCTCAATCATCCTTCTGCAGTGTGTGCCAATCCACTCAATCTGAACGGCACACACACACCTGGACACAGTGTGAATGACCACGGGACTTCACTTCAGCAGCAAAATGGACATGTGGTTGACATATCACACAAGGACAATGATAACACCACTGAGCCACAACAACCTCTGCTCACGGACACAATCTCAGCTGAGCCCTGCCCACAGAGCTCACCACAGACAGACATATTAGAACTGCTCCAAGATTCAGCACCCAAGGACGACTTCCTGGAAAACAGCCAGGGAAGCCAGGACAGCATATCACAGCCTCCGATAACACCAGAGCAACAGCCCCTTTCACCAGACACTTTTTCCCTCTCTCCAGCATCGGCACTTCTGTGCTTCTCACAGAAAATGGAAGAACTGGTGCATGCTGGAACCAAACTATCCCACTCTTTTGCTGCAAGCCCCCAGATACCAACCAAAAAACGGCAGGCACCGCAACCACCCGCACCAAAGCCTGCGGGCCCAGCTCGCCCTCCCCCTCCTCCTGTGAGAGCTCTTCGGCCTCTGCCACAATGCCAGGGCCCACACCCTCCTCCATCTGCTCGAGGTGAACCAAAAACAACTGATACCAGCTCTCAGTGATATGTGTCGGGTGCCCGCTCTGATAACAGTAACTTTCTCAAATGTTTACAAAACAAGCGGGAACCCAGTGTGCCTGTATCTTTCTCTGTTGCTGTTCTATTACAAGATAGAAAGTCTACGGCCTTCAATAGCCGTACAGCAAACCCAACTAATCTGGTGCCTATTACACGTCAAACTAATATTGCTGTGGGGAAAAGTAAGACTGTTAAGTTAGCACTTTTAAACATTCGGTCACTTAAAAATAAATCACTTCTAGTCAACGACTTAATAACCACAAACAACCTAGATTTTATGCTTCTAAATGAAACCTGGCTAGAAGACAGCTGCAGTGCAACAATCCTCAATGAAACATCCCCTCCTAACTTTACTTTTATGAGTGTCTGCAGAGCTGTTAAGAGAGGTGGGGGTCTAGCTGCTCTTTTTAAAGATATCTATCAATGTAAGCAAATATCATTTGGGAATTACCTGTCTTTCGAATATCTGGGTATTGTGTTAAAAGGTGCTCCACGCATTTTACTTATCATTATTTACAGGCCTCCAAAATACTCTCCAGCCTTTGCTGAGGACTTTACAAAACTGTTATCAACAATTACCTCAGAGTTTGACTGTTTTGCCATTGCTGGAGATTTTAACATCCACATAGATAGTGCAGAAAACAATACTGTATGGCAAAAGAAATCAAAACTGTTTTAAAAACTTTTGATCTGACTCAGCATATACATGGACCCACACACAATCGTGGACACACTCTAGATTTACTAATCAGTAAGGGTCTAAACATTTCATCTATTGTTATTAAGGATGTAGCACTGTCTGATCATTTCTGTATTTTCTTTGATATATTGATCTCTCCTGCCACTGAAGCTAGATCTGTGTCTGTCAAGAAGAGATGCTTAAATGAGAACACTAGTGTACTATTTATGAAGGCTATATCCTTAACACCAAGCATATCTGCAGACTCTGTTGATTTTCTCCTTGATTCTTTTAACTCAAAAGTTAAAAGTGTAATTGATGATACAACCTGGTCTCACAGGATTCCGTGAAATGTCCACGGGCCCTTAACTCAAAATCCGTGGAGCCATCACGGAATCGCCCCAAATTCCGTGATGCGGCCACTGATATAACTCCAACGCAAGTCAATGACACTGACCTTCCGTGGTCCACACACGGATATTCGTTTAAATGACGGAATACAGAACTCACTCAACGGACGTGCTTTCTCATTTGGAAACGCAACATTTGAAGTATTTGTTTCTTTTCCAACATCAAATGCCGTTAACCTGTCTGTTATTGTAGCTATTGCATTGTCCTGTCATCATAAAATTTCAGTTAGCCTAACCAAAGTCCCGTGATGGCACCACGGACCGCAACAACCGGACCTCACTCATGGACGTTGTAATGTTTCTGGCTTGTTTAGGAACTTATAAGCTTTAGGTCAACTGTGTTGCAATGGCATGTAATTAACTTGACATTTTGTCTCGTCCTGTCATCATAAAATCCAGTTTGATGGCGTTTTACACCTATTGCTCGCTTGGCTATAGTCAGAACTAAAATCTGTGATAGGAGCACGGAGTGAGTCTGTGGTGAGACCACGGATAACTCCAACGCAAGTCAATGACACTCATCTTCCGTGGTCCACACACGGATATTCGTTTCAATGACAAAGAACAGATCTCACTCAATGGACGTGCTTTCTCATTTGGAAACACAACATTTTAAGTATTTATTTATTTTCCAACACCAAATACCATAAAGACGTTAACCTCTCTGTTATTGTAGCTATTGCATTGTCCTGCAATCATAAAAATTCAGTTTGTTTCTGTTAGCCTAACTGAAGTCCCGTGATGGCACCACGGACCTCAACAACCTGACCTCACTCACTGGATGTTGTAATGTTGCTCACTTGTTTAAACACTTAAAAGCTTTATGTCGACTGTGTTGCAATGGCATGTAATTAAGTTGACATTTTGTCTTGTCTTGTCATCATAAAATCCAGTTTGATGGTGTTTTACACCTATTGCTTGCTTGGCTATAGTCAGATCTAAAATCTGTGATAGGAGCACGGATTGAGTCTGTGGTGAGACCACGGATAACTCCAACGCAAGTCGCAACCCAGTCTCACGTCAGTTCGTGATATGGTCACGTAGTTTAATCTATTGATTCGTGCCACGTTTATTTCGCTATTTTCGTACAATACCAGCACGTTTTTTAAACTAATGTATTTTCAATGGGAAGCGTCTTTCGTGATCACAGCACGATTCTTTCTGCCTGTCGGCTGCAGCAGAGAAGCTGTTTAATCATTCACGAGATCTTATCTTAACATGGTTTATGTATTTTTTAATTTTATTATTTCGGTCTTATTGCCAGGGAAGCTGGATTGCTTTGCTGTTTATTGATATTTTTAAAATTATATTTTATCAGTAGGAAATCGCGCTGAAGAAGTCTCGTTCCGAATACATCGCGATCTTTGGAATTAGGTCACGTGTGTCAGATGTTGGTAAGTAGTAAATACCTAAATACGCTGTCTTAATAATGTGTATATACTGTCTTTTCTGTTTGTCGATATTAATCTGCCATTATATCTGCCATCTCCACGGAGACTTTGCGTTTCATTGCTTTTCTAATTCAAAATAGGGTGATTAAACACTGCCTGTCACGTGACGTGCTATAGGCCTAGATATTCATATCAGATTAAAAATAGTACAATTAGTTCCAAAGCTGTATTTGTAGTAGAAGCACAGTAAAAACAACACTTACCATGCTTTTACCACAGTAACATTAGTTTTACTGTGATAAGTGTAGTAAAAAGACAGTAATCACAAAACTTACCATGCTTTTACCACACTATTGGTAGATTTAATGTGATACTTATTGTAAATGCACAGCAACCACAACACTTACCATGCTTTACCACAGTAACCCTAGTTTTACTGTGATAGGTAAAAGGACAGTAACCACAAAACTTACCACGCTTTAAACCTCAGCAACCTTAGTTTTACTGTGATTGGTGTAGCAAAGATTGGTGTAGCAAAAAATTTTAACCCTAAATCAAACATTTTATCAAGCATTTGTTGTTTCTTAACTTTTCTCACAAAACCCATAGCCCAATCAGTACGAACATAGTCTGAAAGTCTTAATCATTCACAAGATTTAACAAGTTGTCAAATTCGTATGATACTCGTACATATTTGTATACTCGTACACAATCCTGCAGCTTTTACTCCTAGTGCTGTCATTGGCTACTGCCTCAATTCCTGTATATTTATCACGATATTTCAGTTGCGCCACTTCTTGGAAAGTTGTCGGATGTCACACACACTGTCAGAAAGTTTATATTAATTGCAAATTGGTCCCCGTCTGTTAATGTTCCAGTGATACATGATGTCTCTCCACACCTCATAACCTACCTCGACATCAGATACTCGATTATTTTGTCATAATCAGATCAGTTACACTGCTGATAACTGTCCCGTTTGCATGTAAATCATTTTCATATGATTATTGCTTGCTATTAAAGACATACTTTTATTCATAGAAATGCCCACATATCAGTGAACTTATAACATAAAAATGCTTTTAACATTTAATTATGAAAGAGACTGTAGAAGGTTCGCACTCTGAAAAAACTAGACAAAGTCTTTAACAAAAAGAATCAATTATTTTAATAGAGCAAGAGCAGACGTTTCAGCCATCCAGCTATTCTCAATGCTCATAATGAATCAACAACAGACATGCAGTCAATTAATACCCAATAGTTAATCAGGAAACAATTAACAGGTGCAGAGGGAGGGGCTTCAGCCCAGACCCAGAGAACAAATAGAAACACAATTCTTTTAATAGAAAAGTTAACAATAATTATCTCTAAAAAAGAAATAGAAGCATTTACAGAAAACATGAATAGTTTATCTCTTCATTCATCCCTTTCGGGAAAAGACTGTTAAGTTCATAAATCCAAAAAGATTCTCTCTGTAACAGTTTTTTATCTACATCACCACCTCTCCTTTTAGGCAAAACTCTTTCAATGCCCAGAAATTTCAGGTCAGAAATTGCATGCTTAGCTAATTGAAAATGTTGAGAAACAGACGAAGTTGATGATGTAGATAAAAAACTGTTACAGAGAGAATCTTTTTGGATTTATGAACTTAACAGTCTTTTCCCGAAAGGGATGAATGAAGAGATAAACTATTCATGTTTTCTGTAAATGCTTCTAATTCTTTTTTAGAGATAATTATTGTTAACTTTTCTATTAAAAGAATTGTGTTTCTATTTGTTCTCTGGGTCTGGGCTGAAGCCCCTCCCTCTGCACCTGTTAATTGTTTCCTGATTAACTATTGGGTATTAATTGACTGCATGTCTGTTGTTGATTCATTATGAGCATTGAGAATAGCTGGATGGCTGAAACGTCTGCTCTTGCTCTATTAAAATAATTGATTCTTTTTGTTAAAGACTTTGTCTAGTTTTTTCAGAGTGCGAACCTTCTACAGTCTCTTTCACACTTTATTGGTTTTCACGCACCTGTACTTACAACTAGCCTTCATCTGAGCGCAACAATACTTCCTTGTCTTCTGAGAACATTTAATTATGCAACACTCTTTACAGAAAACATATCCCACGCTTATGGATAAACTCACAACGTCATCATCAAGTGCTGTGCTGGGCACATTGGGCAACAAGTGTCCTCCAACATATTCGATCCGTGGCCAAGTTCTCCACATCTTCCCATGGGACACTGACATTTTTCAGGTCTTCGTGAAACATCTGTCTCCGTGTCTTCCTTGGTCTTCCCTGTCTCCTGCATCCTCCTGGTGGTGTCCACTTCATCACTGTGTTTGGGTGTTGTTGTTTGGGCATGCGTAGGATGTGTCCAGTGAGGTGCACCCTTTGCTCTGTCTCAGTTTCTGAAAGTCTTCATGTATTGTGGAGTCCCACTCCTCCTCAGGATCTCTATGATATATGTAGAACCAATATTGAAAATAGTGATTTATCTTTTTCCATATTGTTAAAGCATTTTGTTTTCTCTTTTCAGCTTCATAAACTGTACTTGATGTCTGCCTAATACCTTTATAAAAAAGGGTCAGTGCTCATCAGGTGTTTTGCTAAAGTGTTTCAGGCGAAACCTGCGCTCACTTTCCCCCTCCCATCTTTCCTCTGCCGTGTCATCTTCTCTTCCCCAACCCTCACAATTCTCATCTCTGGATGTGAATACTGCAACGGATACCCTATGCTCCACACTAACCTCTTCTCTAGACAATATCTGCCCTCTCTCCTCCAGGCCAGCACGCGCTACTCCTTCTAACCCCTGGCTATCTGAGGTTCTTCGTGAACACCGGACCGAACTCAGGGCAGCAGAGAGGAAATGGCGCAAATCAAAAGACTCATCTGACCTGAGTATGTATAAATCTCTCCTCTCGTCCTTTTCTGCGGATGTTCATGCTGCAAAATCTTCATATTTCCACAACAAGATCAACAGCTCCTCCAACACACGATTACTCTTCAAGACATTCAACTCTCTCCTCTGTCCACCTCCACCACCACCCTCCTCCTCCTTAACTGCCAACGATTTTGCGAACTTCTTCACCAGCAAAACAACAACTATCAGCAGTCAATTCCCAGCTCCACACACACAGGAACCCAGACTGACCCCTTCCACAGCCAATACCCCTCTGTCCTCCTTTTCTCCGCTAACCGAGGAAGAAGTATCTACACTTCTCCTCTCCAGTCACCCTACCACCTGCCCTCTAGACCCCATCCCCTCACACCTTCTACAAGCCATCTCTCCCACACTTCTACCAGCACTCACACACATCATCAACTCATCCCTCCATACTGGCACCTTCCCTACAGCATTCAAGCAGGCTCGGGTCACTCCACTGCTTAAAAAACCAACACTAAACACATCATTTGTAGAGAATTACAGACCTATCTCTCTCCTACCATTCATTGCAAAAACACTTGAAAGAGCTGTTTTCAACCAAGTAACATCCTTCTTGTCTCTAAACAACCAGCTGGATGTCAACCAATCTGGCTTCAAGAAAGGGCATTAAAAAACGTAGACTCCACTTCATTGATAGTATCTTATGTTGAACTTTATTCTTGTTCAAACAGACGCTGTATGAAGCAGTACATAAAGTATTGAATGAAAATGTCTCTGAAACATCTGTGTATTATTTGGCAAATATTGCATTTATTTCACTTCAGCTGTAGTAAAGTATGCAAACACCACATGAGCGGTCACTACGGGAACCAGAAAGTGTCCGACTTCACGTCTCTGTTTGCAGCCCCTCCCGCCGGCACGCGGCTACTCTCGCCGATCGGATACATCCAGCCGCAGCCGATGTCCAACACACCTGATATTATTGATCTGACTGCACTGACACTGTTGGATGAGACCTGAACTGAGCTGATGATGACATCACTGTTTTCTGTACAACTGTTATATATACTAAATGAACTAAATGAATAATTGATGATCCTGAATCAACACTGAACACTTCCTCTGAACAATGACACTATTTTCTTTAAGAGTCGCTGTACAGCTGAAATTCTGTTTGCATTATTGAATCACTTTCCTATTATCACTGTAAAGCTGCTTTGAAACTATCTGTATTGTATAAAGCGCTATAGAAATAAATCTGACTTGACTATATGTGTCATGATTCCTGTCTTAAGCACTTTTAAGTTGCAGTGCTCTCTGTTCTCGTTGTTTGTCCTGTGGCAATGTTTGTTGTTTTCTCTGTTGATTATTCTTCTTCAGGTGTGTCTTTTTGACTTGTTAAAGGCCATGTTGCAGGGTTTTTTTTTCATTGAATTTGTGCAGTTTACTTGTTGGTAATAAACATTTAAACTGTTATCCATTGTATTTTATGTTGTTGGGTATCACAAAACGCAATATAATACGAAAAAGTAGGTACTATCTTACAGCGGTTTGCAACGATTCTCCTTTCCCCCACAATGCATTGCATTACGTCACGTTGGGGAGAGAATTTACCAAAGCCCGCCTTGAGAGCGATTAGAGAAACGAGTAGTAGGCGATAGCATTCAGATAGCATTCAGATAGCATTCAGATAACATTCAGATAACATTCAGATAGCGCAGATTATAGATAAATACATAGATATAGATAGATGATAATATATATATAGATAGATAGATAGACAGACAGATAGATCGATAGATAGGCTAGTATAGAGAGATAGGCAGATAGATAGCATAACGTTAGCATAGATAGCTAGCTACCGGCTAGATAGATAAATAGATAGAAATATATAGGCTAGTTCAATTTACCATTGACAATGGTCATGGGCGTCAGTTTGGTTTGAAATGTGCTGGGGACAGAGACGCATTCGGAAGTGCATTTTCAGAAGTGCTGGGTACAATGACGCATTCATTTTTTTCTCTCTTTCGCGCAGGTTATGTTTTGGAAGACGATGTCCTGTAGCTCAGGCACGGCCCCACTTTTCAACAGGCCCACCAAAAAAAAAAAAAAAAAAACTATATTCTAATTTTGTCAATAATTATAAAAAAATCGCCAATGAGCTCATAATTTGTGCTAAAATAGTGTTTAGTTTTAAAAAACATTTTAAAAAGCTGGTTATATTTTGATGTTTCTGCGCAAGTTCAGCAGACAGTGAGGTTCGGGTTTGTTCCGAATCCGATCAGAGCTCGTGAGTGGAGAGCGCATTTCTGAATATTCCGCTCCGCTCGTCCACTTCGTAAAAGTAATGATTATGAATGATTGTTAATAGGCTATATCTTCATAGAGATATAATTAAACAAAAAGTAGTCAAAACACATCTAACAGAACATAGCCTAAGTTGTTTATTTTTTACAACATTGTGTTTTTATTTTGTTTAATTAACGAAATGTCAATCTTCGTGTTTATAACAGAAGATACAATACAATACAAAAATCTTCAAGATGTATAACGGATTGTCACCTTATAAACAGTCCCTTTTTTAATGGAATAATACACCCTTATAATAAAGAAAAAGCTTCAGTGATAAAGAATATGAACGCAATGCATTTAATTATACATTAAGCGTTTTCCTTTCGTAGAAACCCTTTATTATAAGGAAAATAGGTGGCTCTTAACGTGTCTTTCTATGGGAGGATGGCATAGCGGTGCATAGCAAATATTCAATGCATTCAATGAAAATATGCAATGGTATTCAATGCAAAACAAATAAAATAAATAAATTATTGTGGCATTAATTAGCCCATAAACAATATTTATTTTAAAGCCTAAACGAATTTGTTTAAAGAAAAACACCAGCGTTGGGCGTTTATCTGAATAGGCTAAGTGTTTCAGCCGCCCTTTTCAAACTGGCGCAATAAAATGCAACAGAATTTGATTAGTTAAACATGAAGAGGATTATCCGTCTGGCATGGCCGCTCGCTCTAACGTTAACCTAAATAAATGTTTGCTATTAGGAAGCGCATATCCAAGTGTTTGTGCGGAGTGTGGAGCGCGCACTATAGCCTATGTGGATGGAGGCGCCGGTGCCATCACTCGCATTTTCCTATCAACAGTGGAAACAACTTAAAATACTCCATTTCTGGTCATACAGAATATAATAATACATCAGTCGCAACTACTTTTATTTGTGTAAACTCACAACAACAAGAAAACGGTGTGCCTTTGTAAAATAAAAGAAAACGAACAGGGCACGCTTTCATGATCTCTGTTAATTGGAGCGCGCCTCAAAAATGAACTGACAAACAGTGTATAGACAAGCCTCACAGACATGAGAAATATAACTATAAAGTTACTAAAAAAAATGTCCACCAACGAAAAAAAAATCCAATCGAAAGCAAATACGGTAGCTACCATCTGATTATGTAATCCTGTCCGTATGAAAGGCGCATCTAGGCTACATTACAGCGGAGATGTGGAGATAAGTATGCAGGCAGCCTACACTGATTTAGAAAAGACTAGTTCATTAATAAACAATTAAAATGCATCGTTATTTTAAAACGACATAAGATCTCGTTATTAGACATAATTGAGGTGAAAAAATAATATGTATGTGGCAGCAATGCGTCACGTATGATTCTGCTATATTTACTTTTTATAGCTATATTAAATCCATTCGTTCATGAAACATTGATTAAAATTAAGATATAATTAATACAAAACGAAATTCACTTTAAAGAAAGGCAGCTGTTCTGTTTGAGGTCTCTGTGAAAGTTTTAAAGCAGTCTTTTAGTGCCGCTTTCAGAGCGCTCTGGTCCGTAACCTAAACTGACACGTTGTTTTTTCCCTCATAAATGAGAACACGGAAAATAAAATAAAATGAATATTATAATGTTTTTTTTGTTGGGTCAGACAATGATTACCAAATTTCTCTCTCATATTGCTCCTCACAACCACTGAAAACGGTCAAAAAAATCGAACCAAAAGTCAAATTAATATGGACGGAAGTTAAAAGTGGTGGGTACAAAATGACTCATGACGAAATCTGGGGGGTACGCGTCCCCCCCGTCCCCCCCGAAATCGACGCCGATGACAATGGTGAACTACTGTGTTTGTGCTGGATGTAAAAACTCCACCAAAACAGGACACAGGGTCCATGGCTTCCCTATGAAGGACAAGGCAACCCTCAGACAGTGGGTACAATTTGTCCGTGTTAGGCGGGCAAATTTTTCAATGACCTCCGTCACCACAAACTCAAAGATCTGCAGCGCGCATTTCAGGGAGGAGGATTACGACCCAGGGGATATCAGGATGGTTTCTCTTGGGCTGAAGAGGCTGAGCCAGGTACTGCTTATTCCGACCGCCGTGCCGTCTGTGCACACGCACCTCTCTGCCTGCCCTGCCCCAAGACCGAGAAGCACTAACATCGGTGCCGCCCGCCGCAAGCGAGAGCTGGCTACGGTAAGCCTCAAGCGAATGTTTACGTTAGCTAGCTCTGTGTATACTACATATCGTGTTTCCCCTCCACTACAGTCATGATCAGTCTGACATCAGAAAAGCACATTTCGTGGTTCATGAATATGAAAACCAAAATAAAAGTGCAATGTCCAGAAGCTTGTCATATTTAGCTAGATAGCGCCTTGACTAAAGTTAGTGTTTGGATCACTGGTGATAATCAAGCGACTTTCACAACAGTGTGTGTGTGTGTGTGTGTTTGATTTAGCTGCTTGATTTAAAGTGGATGGAAATTGACTATTACGGTTTTCTTTCATACGCATTTAACCGTGATCGTGTTGCTGACCATTTTGGATTTCTTTGCGCAAGATGTTGACAGATGCCTCGACGCAGGAGACCGCAGACAGTGCTACCATAGATGACCCCTTGCCCTCCTCCTCCACTTGTGACACAGGGACACAATGTAATTTGAAGCCCCCTGGAATGTCTCACGGTAAATCTTGGGTATTTCTGGGATGATTTAATGTTTGAGTGGTTGATATGCTGTCTAAAACATACATTGCTAAATTCTATGCATGCAGGACATTTCCATACACGTTGATGAAATTAAAACATAGCCTACACCAAAACATAACCTCTTAGATTTGCCATGATTGTCATATGTGTGGGTATGTTTACTGCCTCTGCCACAGCTGTACAGGTGAACCTAAAGCCCAAGATGGTCAGTGTGGGGACTCAAACAACTTTCAGGATGCAAACTTCCACCCCCCTCACTAGTCCTGAACAAACTGATGAAGAAGAGGATCCCTCTGTCATCATCAGTGATTCATCATGGGTGCCAGAAGACCAGATGTCTGACGAGGATGAGGAGGAGCCATTTCAAACCCCCAACAAAAGTGAGATAATTTAAAACCAACATAGACCAACTTTGAATTTTCATTTTTGTGTATCTGGTAGTTTGAATGACACCCCTCCCCCTCCTCCTCTTCCTCTTCCTCCTCCTCCTTTTTTTTCCATTTAGTGGCATTGATAAATTAATTGTTTGCAAAGCGGAACTCATGGCCCTGTTTGCCATCGGCCCGGCCTGTTGTGAGAAGTGTGAGAGTAGAATCGTGCAGCAGGGAGGGACATTCATTAAAATAGAGCAGGTAGGGTTTTGTTATCACAAATTTAGATTAAAATCATTATTTCTTACTCTGACAATGTCATCATGTTTTGCTTGCTATATTTCCTATGCAGGGTAATCTCATGTGTGTTTCCACTGAAAACAAGAAACGTTTGACCAGTAATGTACAGTACTTACTCTATATTTAATCCTGATGTACTGTTGATTTTTTTT
Organism: Rutilus rutilus; assembly: GCF_951802725.1. Lineage (NCBI taxonomy): Eukaryota > Metazoa > Chordata > Actinopteri > Cypriniformes > Leuciscidae > Rutilus > Rutilus rutilus. The sequence continues at coordinate 42,971,168 of NC_140215.1, read as the reverse complement.
TTTTTTTACATCTAGGTCTGTGCATCATGTGGTTACCAGCGTTTCTGGCAAAACCAGCCGATCCTACACAGGAATATGCCAGCCTGCAACCTCCTTTTAAGTGGGGCCATTCATTTTACTGGATGTTTGGCCTCCCAGACATTGCGAATGATGACCCTGTTTGGCCTTCAGTGCATCAGCGTGAGCACCTACTTTCATCATCAGCACCATTACACGATCCCTGTCATCATTCAGGCCTGGCAGAACGATCAGGCCAAGAATCTGAGTGACCTCAGGGCAATGGATGGAGGCCTAGTTGTTGCTGGTGACTGCAGGTAAAGCAGAATTGTTTATTCTATGGCATTACTTAATTTTACATACAACCTGGATTCTATATTGCAGGTGGATTGTCTTTACAGACACTGGTTAATAAAAACTTGAGACATAATTCAAATTTGTAATTATCCCCAGGTCAGATTCTCCAGGGCACTGTGCAAAGTACGGCTCATACTCGTTAATAGAGGAGAGAGTGAACAAGGTGGTGGATGTGCAACTTGTTCAGGTAAGCCTGATGTTATACAACAACTAAATTAAGTCTGTGGACTGCAACTTATATAGCACTTTTCCACTAGTACAACCATGCATAGGGCTTTATCATGTCTGAAATTTTAGACTAAAAATGGACTAAAAAAAACCATTAAATTAATTAATTTTGAGGAATATGCAACCTATCAGACACTATCATTCAAAAAATCAACAACCCTCTGGTTCCTTCACGCCTCCTTCACCACCACAAACATTCTACACTTACACTGTTATGTCATGTTGCAGAGCTCAGAGGTCCCCAACAGCTCTTGGTGTGAGCTTGAGGGGCTCAAGCGCAGCATCAGCTTGCTGAAGGAGGCAGGACCTGCATTTGTCAACCCTTATCACAGACAGACATCGCCAGGTAAATACAATATAGATGTAGAATGTAGATTTATGAATTGCACTGAGCTTGGATGTTTGTACTTTTGCTGATGCACTGATGGCCAGACAGTGCAAGCATCCACAAAGTTTGCTTTCTACTCTTTAGGTTGCCAAATGGGTGAGAGAAGAGCTGTGCCCTGAGGGAACACGGCATTATTTTGATGTGTGGCACGTTGGGAAAAGTATGTATCCATTGTTGGAACCTTGAAGCAGTTTTTGTTATTGCATTTCAATTAATACCATTTGTCTAAACCAGGTCTGGGGAAGGCCTTGGATACAGCCTCAAAAGACAGGCAGTGTGACCAGCTGCAGTTGTGGAGGCCAGCTAACCATCTTTACTGGACTGCAGCCCCAACCCCAGATGGCAACCCAGCTGTGATGGAGGCCAAATGGAGAAGCTTGGTCAATCATATCCAGGACGTCCACGACCATGACACCCCTGCCTTTTCCAGTTGCGCTCATCCCCCTCTGGAGGGGGATCAACGTGATAAAGAGTGGCTGGAACCAGGTACAGTACACAGTATGTAGTATTATGCATGCTCTATAATTCTTATGCAGGATAATCTCATGTGTGTTTCCATTGAAAACAAAAATCTGTCTGTCTATCTCTCTATCTGTCTGTCTGTCTGCCTACATATCTTGGTCTTTGCAGGCTCAATGGGAGCAATAAAACTGGAAAGCATTGTCACAAAGACGTCCTTACTGAAGGATGTGAGACAGCTGTCTCCACAGCACCAGACTTTCTCCCTTGAAGCCTTCCACTCCCTCATCCTACACTTCGTGCCCAAGCACACTGGATTTTCATACCTGGGCATGTATAGCAGGTCAGTGCTGTGCAATGGAATACATAATGCAGTATTTTATCATACATACACAAGATTTTTGTTTCAAAGGTGTTTTCAAATTTGTTATTCTGTAGGCTTCTCTTAGCGGCACTACATTATAACTTCAATGCAAACAGAGAGACAGCACGAAGAAGCGATGGAACGGAGAAGTTTTGCGTGCGATACCCACGGTTTAGAAAAGGTGCCTATGTAGTGCGTCCCATCAAAGAGAAGGCCTCATACGGTAAGCCGTGTCATGCAGTTGTATCATATTTTGACATGGCGAATGAGACATCTGATCAGTGACAGCAATCTTTAAACAGTATTTTATCATTATTATTATGTCTGCAGGTTATGCAACATCATTAATCGAGGTCCTTCAGGAGAGCTACACACAATCACCAAAGGCTCTTCAAGAGGTTAGCGCCGCCAATCTGTCAGCCTGTGCACCCGCCCCCATCGCCAAACCATTCGAACAAATTCCTAAGGAGGAGGCCATCAGCCTCTATCTAGCCCAGCAGTCACGCTACAACAAACCTAATTAACATTTGTATTTTTTCCCAGACAGGTCCAATCATTTAGTTGTAAGTATTTATTTTTGTTGTTAGTTGTTTTAGTTGCAGTAGTTTTATTCCTTCCTGTCTGTTCGTTTGGTGGTGGTTTTCTGCATGCCGCATTTTTTGTTTTGTCTTTGTGTGCTATTTATTGCTTTGGTTCTGGTGGTGGGACCTTGCCGCTGTTGTGCCTACTCTGTGTGCTCCATGTGATGTTACAAGGGGTTCTGCATGCTGCATGTTTTGGGCTCTGTCTGTGTGCTGTGGTTTTCTTTTTCTTTTGTTTGCATGAAATTTATTTTATCTAATTTAGATTAACAACATAATTTACCAATCACTGTACCTGGTGTGCACTTTTGTCTTGGGTCACTATGTGTCTGCTCTATGTGCTTTTGATATCACTGCATGTATGTATGCATGTATGTGTATGTGTATGTATGTATGTGTGTGTGTGTGTGTGTGTGTGTGTGTGTGTGTATGTGTATGTGTATGTGTGTGTATGTGTGAGAGAGAGAGAGAGAGAGCGCAAATCATCAGCTGACCCGCAGGTAAGACCACACTATTGGAAGGTAATTTTATGTTGATTTTTTTGTGCCTAACCCTTGAGTCTTTTCAGATTTGTTTATTTTATCAGGACTTCCAACCGGTCTCTCTCTTCTGTAATGTACTCTGTAATTACTTGGGATAAACTAATAAACTGTTTTTATTGGAATTCACGTGTTCTGTGTATTGTTACATTTTAAGGGCGGTTAAGCAGAACAGAACAAGCATGATTTAAATCTTGAACTGAAAAATACGTAATTTTATTAATGTTGTACATGCCAATATGGTTTTTATTCATTTTCATCCAAACGAGGCCATTGAAAGCCATGATAGGTCTCGTCACCACTATGAAATTGTTGCCTGACAGCTGAAACCAGACAGGAGGGTAGAGGCTTCCTTATATGCCTGCCAAGAACTCCATATGCCCAGCGTATAGCCTGCCTGTATGCAGTGTACCGGTATTGCCTAGGGATGAGTATGTTGGAAACATGTTCATTGTCTATACAACACATCTCTAGTCACTTATAACTGTTTAAGTTGGTTCATAAGACTTCGTGTAAAAAGTAAACAAGTAAAAGTGCGTTTTGGTCGCTGGTCGAGGAGCTCACCCCGCGACCAGATGTGACGTGCCTCACTCAGCATCCAGGATTTGAGGCATGCTGCCTGAATCCGTTTGTGCTGAAGATAGCATACACCCATTTCAGGCAGGATCATGGCCCCCTTCAAGCCAGCACGCACGAGTATGGGTGTATGCTATCTTCAGCACAAACGGATTCAGGCAGCATGCCTCAAATCCTGGATGCTGAGTGAGGCACGTCACATCTGGTCGCGGGGTGAGCTCCTCGACCAGTGACCAAAGCGCACTCACTTCCCTACAGCACAAGCTTTCCAACGCAGTTTCCATGGGACGGCACCGCCCACACAAGCACCTGCCAAACACAGCGACAGACACGCGGCGGCTACGTTTGCAACAACATTTTCACCGGAAGAAGAGATAAACGCTTAGAAACGCCCATATAGCTAGCATGATGCCTTCTATTTCTAGATGACAAAGACAAAGTTTACCAGTACTACGACACTATGACAAAGGTTACCGGTAATTATCTGAACTAACGTCATGATCACTGCCACTAGATATAAAGAAAACGCTGATTTTTCACTCAAAAACATGTGTTGTTATTGTGCACTGCTGCTCGTAGACTAGCTCCAGTGCTCATTGCTACGTTGCTAAATGATAGCAACTCACCAGGACACTTCACCAACTCTCCACTCATTCTCCTCGGACCATGCATTTAATTGGCTTTGACGGCCATCAGTTCTGGGCAATTCCTCATTTGCCCTCTCACGTCTGGCAGGTTCGAAATGATACGGCTGCGGGCCATCATACATGTTGGCTCTTGCCACATCTTCCTCATCCCAGTCAGTCGCCATAGTTCTAATACTAGGCTGAGGCTACCTTTACTCCACTTCTCCCCAACGTGACGGCATCACCGAATTGCGTGAAAAAAAAAAACCCGTTAATACCAAAAACGTAAAAAACTGGTCTTTAAGACCATTTTTGAGACATTTTAAAAATGATATGTATATCTTGAGTGATTTATGTACCCATTAATCGACAGTGGTGGTTAACCTGCAACATGGCCTTTAAGCTTGTTTGAACATGAGTTCTTTGTCATGAGTTCTTTGTCAGGTCTTGTCCTTGCAAAGCACTGGCAGCCACTGCTCGAAAGTGCTGGAAAACTGCTTACATTTCACTCTTAAAAATATGTAGTGTGAACTTGCAATTTTAAAAGCTAAAGCAATTTGCATATAGAGAAAACTGGAACAGAGCCAAATACCTTTCACATGAATGAAGCATTGCACTGACGGGTCTGTTGAGGCTTGTGTGTGTTTGTCCAGCCCTCTGAAGAGCTTTATATAAGACAGAAATCTGTCAGACAAACATCTCTCAGACTCGATCGAGGAGAAGCTGCTCTTCTGACTCCGGCTACAGTCCAACAGGTTAGTTTGTTTCTAATATTAGTATATTTAAATAGTATATATAGTATGTTTCTAATACTGAGCACTTCTGGGCTCATAGTTCATTTGAAAACCTGTATTCTGTAGCCAATGTTATTTTGTATTACAGACCTTATAAATATGCTAACTAGCAATTAATCAAATACATAGAAATTGAATATTTAAGTCAGAAGAAGATAATGAATATAAAATACAGAGGATAGGAGATTGTAACCATGAATAACTGCAGTGTTAATAATAAATAAAAAAAAGTTGCTCATATGTTTGTAAAACATGTCAGAAAGTTTATATAAAGTTCCTCAGAAGAAAATAAGGTATGCTAGTGTTTGGGGTTTACTTTACGTTCAGTCATTAAACTTCAGTTAACTATTGTGTAAAACACATCAGAAAGTGATTTGGGGATTACAAATGTGACCTAATCCAGCAAAATGAGTCACAGTTACCCACATTTCATACATTTTTGGTATTAATGGAAAGAGGAGACCATAAGCTTTTAAATGATATCCTAGTCAAAGTCATACATTGAATGGTTGTAAAGATATACACATTTGAATTATGGTCGTCTGCCCTCTTTTTCCAATTGAAAACCTGAGAAAATCGCATTTAAAGTTTTTTGCCCGTTTTTTTGTTGATATCTTTCAAAATCCATTGCATTTAAAGGGATAAACTATTTATTTTACAGCTTAATTTGACCAAATACGTTAATATATATAGATGCTATTAAACCAGGCTGAATCTCAAATTATGTTAAAGTTTTTATTTGAATAAATAATTTAAAAGGCACTTTTACAAAAATGTACTAAAATCAGAAAGATTGAACAGAGGTGCTACATTTTTGCTTGAGAGAGGGTGTGTGTGTGTGTGTGTGTGTGTGTGTGTGTGTGTGTGAGAGAGAGAGGCAGAGAGAGAGAGAGAGAGAGAGAGAGAGAGAGAGAGAGAGAGAGAGAGAGAGAGAGAGAGAGAGAGAGAGAGGATTAAACAACGTTTATTAAATTTTCATTTATATCTCACACACATTCACAATAAAAATAGAAAATAATAAATAAAACACATAAAACATTAACACATAAAACATTACAGGACTCAGTGGCATCTGGTCCCTGTAAGAAAAAAAAAGTGAACATACTGATATCAAGAGAAACTATAGGGAATATTATTGGTTATTCCCAATAAATTTTAGATTTTTCTTTAAAATTCACAGAATACACACACACACACACACACACACACGTTTCCAACATATATAATATAATGAACACCAGGTTTGTTGTGCCTTGTACTAAGCATAAGCTACCCAGATAGCAAATAGTAATTGAAACGATGTTAAATCAACATCCCGCTGTCAACGATAAAGTAATTGAATCAACGTCGAACTCTGATGTTGATTCTTCATCATGTTGCACCCTCTATTATCATTGAAACAACGTTTAAATCATACCTAGAGATCAACAGAATTTCAATGGTATTTCGATTACAATGGATATTGAAACAATGTTGAAATCCCAGCATATCAACAAAACTTCAATGGTGTTTTAGTATACCACAGGTTTAATCTGAAGGTCTGTAATTTTAATATAATATTAAAAACATTATTATTAGGCTATAATCCTGCTTTATCGACAGCCAGGATGGGCTAGCAAAATATAGAAAATAGAAACTATACCTTTAGGCTATAGCCTAACCTAGACTAGCACAAATGACACCCCACGCATTCTTTAAAAATTAAACAATCATTTTTATTGTATTATTATTATTATTATTTTTTTTTTTTAACGTGCTAACTCCTGCAGCGTCTGTCTTCCAGCTCCTCCTGCTCGGTCTGGGGCGTAGCGCAGCCACTTCTGTAGGCTACAGCTTGAGCGAAGTCATAGGTGTTTGCCGTTGTAAGACGTTGAGTCAAGGCATCTAGAATACAAGTAAAAGTATGCTACTGTGATTTAGTCAATGATTTGTTCAATCAAGCTGTCGTCAAGGATTGGGAGCAGAACATGGCACGAACACAGTACACATAGGAAAGTCATGAGCTATCCAGTCATTATATAGATCAGTGAGGAATATGCATAAATCTCACCGCAAAAACAGGCTAATAATAATAGGCTATGTCTTTAAAATTAACGAGGCATTTAATTGTTTCGTATGTGGGGCTAAGCCCCCCCAAGCCCCGCCTTGACGTCAGGCCTGGTTGTCAGGCGCTGTAATAACAGTGCACGCACGGCGCGCGCGCTTCCCCGCGCTCAGAAAAGCAGATCATCAAAAATCGTGATATCGCATAAGCACTAGTATAAACCGACTGTTATCATTTCTGAAAACAAACACAATGGAGTTACAAAACTGTATCGCACGCATATCGCAGCCCTGCTCGAGGATTATTAATATTTTGGATTTGTATTACGACGAGATGGTCTAATCGGCATTTCCAGTTAACGTTACAACTCGAGACAGTTCTGCATTGAATAAAGTAAAGGTAACTTACATGTCTTCTGTGTAATTCTGGCCCGCCGCGGTCACTTCTGTGGGTAGCGCTAGCTAGGTGGAGCAGTATGTAGCGTTGGTTCCGCCGGTGTTCTCCGGCGGTCAGAACAGAAGAAATAGCGGTGCTGTGTTAATAGATTTCACGACACTAGCAATGGGTAAGTTACAGCAGACATGTATTTTGAGCAGAGCTAGCTATCACAAAAATAGACGGGACTCGGAGGTTTTGCTAACTTTATAACCTAGAAGAGAACCGCGAAGTACTTTTGGCAGATTTTGACACATTGGTAAAACAAAACAAAAATTTCAGTGACAGCAGCACTGTGTCGGTTACTACACTAACCATCATGTTAATGATCAACCTAACAGTATTTGATTTGGTACAATTCATTCATATCGAACATTAAGCAAGCTTACCTGTATACGCTTGTGCCAAGGTCCAGAAATGAGCTGTGTCCGGTGCAGTACGTTGGTGTTGATCTTCCGGTCAACCAAAAATCGATGGATTTTCAATCATATTTCCCGGTCAACTATATATCGATGCATTTTCAATCATATTTCCCGGTCAACTATATGCCGATGACTCTTCAACAACAGCGTCGTTTCCCGGTCAACTATAAATCAATGACTTTTCAACACATTCAGCGATCGCCCGGTAAACCAAATATCAATGCTTAATCAATCATAAAGATAACTATAGATCAATGTTGTTCCAATATTGTTACCATCAACATTAATAACATCAGGTTTTCATCGATATGGTAATGGTGATTCAACATTTATTTTGCATTGAAATTTCAATATCAACCATAATGATGATTCAGATGGAAAAACAATGTTTATTCAATGTTGGCTTGCTATCTGGGTATGCACAGTGCTGCATAAAATAATTAACAATAACCTATAGCAGCATATAAATCTTCCAAAAGATTTCAGTAACAACTACGCTAGAGAAAAATATATTGATTATCATATGTTACTTAAAATGTTTCCATTCATTATGATGATATGAAATGAGATAATAGTAAAAACATGAAGCCTTTGTTTGGTGCGTTTTGCTTTTCAAAGGCAATCGTTTCAAACGCGATCGCGATACATTCAAAACCAGAGCTCGCTCCAAAATATTAAACATTATGGTTACCATATTATATCTATGTTTGAGCAGATATCCACAAACACAGTAACCGTAAACACGGGTCTAAATCACACGCAATGAACGGATCGTTCGCGAACACCACAAATCACTACATTTCAAACATTTACACCTGTATTCACAAACATCTATGCATAAGGCAGCATTGAAGCGTGTCATAGGCTAACCAAAACCGAACATTTATATAAAAATATAATGTAGACAGTATCACATATTTTACCGGAGGCTGAAATATATTTGCACTAAATCACATTATATTTGTCTTGCTATTCGCAAACAAGCTACATTACGCATAAGGAAGTATTTTAGCATTATAATCAGTGTCATATAAGCTAATCAAAACTGAGTGCAATATATTAAGTATTTACATTTAGCACTGAAAGGTTGGCTACAGTCTAGTTCACATTTCAACATGTTTCTGTCTATTTATAGATACATACATGTATGATATTAGGCTTAGTTCATGTTTTTACTCCAAACTCATTTCATAACATACATTTTAAACTGGTCGTTTAACATGTCTTACCTTAAAAATCTTATCATCTTCAAATCGCGTTCTTCTGAGGTAAATCCGAGTGAAACAGCACACCACAGCACAAACATGCAGTCTTCCAAACTCGATGAAAAGCAGAGAGGAGTAAGTTCCCGAAGTCTCTGAATCTTTGTTTTGAGGTAATGACGAGGGCGTTTACAGGGTCTGCGTTTCTCCACATGGATCATTTGCATGTCAATCGCTCGTGCGCGCGTGGGCGTGGTCACATTAAAGTTAATTAGGACGCGTTTGAGAAACAGTACATGCCGCTGCTTTCATACGGATTACTTAAAAATAGAATATTTGTTTTTTATATAATATACATAGGCCTACTTTAAAAATAGAGACTCCAAGCGTTGTAGACATGCGTTTCAGTCTGTGTGACAAACATTCGCTGAGTTACAGGTCATTTTCTGTCGCGTTTCAGAATGAGTTTCTCATTGAGAGAGACGGCAGAACGCGCATCATGTTTATTTTCTTTATTTTACGAAAAACACAACATTTTGTTTTTATTATGAGTGTACACAAATAAAAGAAGACATTTAACAGTTTTAAATTATGTACAACACTTGCCTGTATGACAAAAATCTACGGAGTTATTTGAGTCAATAAGAACAAAAGTGAGCTGGTATCGCCGGCGATACCGCCGACCCCAGGGGGATAAAAACTGTTTTCCAGGACTGAAACATTAATATAGAATGGAGTAATCTCTGACAGACACACCTTCCCCAAGTCCATTATGAACAAATGTTTATCCAACCCGAGTCCACCTTTGTTCTTCAAAATTAATCTTGCAGTATGGGCCCAAGTCAAGTCTTTATGATATAAAAGTCTTTGTGCTGCTTGTATCCTGTAAGAAATCAACCGACTTCTCACATCCACGAGCCCTTGACCTCCTTCATGGACAGGTAAATAGAGTGCTGCAGCATGGATCCAGTGTGACCCACTCCAAAAAAAGTTCACAATTGTCCTTTGTATTTTACGAACCAACTCCAGTGGAGGCTCCATAACAGTCATTTTATGCCACAATGTTGAGGCCGCCAAGTTGTTAATGACCAAGACTCGCCCTCTGTACGACAATTGTGGTAATAGCCAGGTCCATTTAGACAATCGGGCTATCACTTTCTCCAGCAATCCCTCCCAGTTTCTCATCTGAAAATGTTCATTTCCTAAAAAAATACCTAATGTTTTTATCCCCTCTCTGCCCCAAAGTAAACCACATGGTAGTTTTGGAGGTCCTACTTCTTCCCAATTGCCAATAATAAATCCCTCACTTTTCCCCCAATTCACTCTGGCTGAGGATGCTTTTTCATATTTTCTAATAATTTCCGTTAAAACTTTCACATCATTTTGACTTTTTATAAACACTGTCACATCATCAGCATATGCTGAATGAATGAATGAATGAATGAGGCATTTATATAGCGCTTTCATATGTACTACTGTACACCCAAAGCGCTTTACAATCATATCAGGGAATCTCTCCTCAACCACCACCAGTGTGTAGCATCCACTTGGATGATGCGACGGCAGCCACAGTACAACGGCGCCAGTGCGCTCACCACACACTGGATATAGGTGGAGAGGAGAGAGAGTGATAGAGCCAATTCAATGGAAGGGGATTATTAGGAGGCCATGATTGGTAAGGGCCAATGGGTGGAATGTGGCCAGGACACCGGGGTTACACCCCTACTCTTTACGAGAAGTGCCATGGGATTTTTAATGACCACAGAGAGTCAGGACCTCGGTTTAACGTCTCATCCGAAGGACGGTGCTCTTTTGACAGTATAGTGTCCCTGTCACTACACTGGGGCGTTAGGACCCACACAGACCACAGGGTGAGCACCCCCTGCTGGCCTCACTAACACCTCCTCCAACACCTCCTCACTAACACCTCCTGCTGACAGGGATACTTTAAAGGTACTCTTTCAATCTGGAAGTGAAATACCGATTAGCTCTTTCCTTAATCAGCACAAAAAAGGTTCGATTACTAGACTATACAACTGTCCAGAAAGTGGACAGCCTTGTCTGATACCCCTGGACATCATGATAGGTGCACTCAATCCACCTCCAGCTTTAACCATAACAAATGCATTAGAATACAACAATTTTATATAAGAAATAAAATTACCCTTAAACCCGAATTCTTTCAACACATTGAAAAGATATCCATGATCAACTTGGTCAAAAGCTTTCTCTTGGTCAAGCGAAAGAATCCCCAAATTAAGACTATTACTTTGACTAAAATCAATCACATCACACAATAAAAATAAATTATCCATAATTGTTCTATCTGGTATACAATAAGACTGGTCTCTATGAACTAATACATATAAATATTTTTTATGTCTATTTGCTAGTACCTTTGAGAAAGATAGAACTGCTCTGCAACAACTTGTGGGTAATGTCTTTCTTTCGATGCAATCAATCAGCAGTTCATTTAAATCTTGTCCAAGTAATTCCCAGAAAGCCTGATAGAACTCCACAGGTATACCGTCCACTCCTGGAGATCTTCCAGGGGATAATTGTCTCATTGCATCAGTAAGCTCTTGCAAAGTTATTTGTTCATCCAGCGATTGTCTTTGCTCATCTCTCAACTGAGGCAGATCACAGAGCAAATCATCCACACTTCCAGAGTCACAACACTGAGCATTATATAATTTAGAATAAAAGTCTATTGTCATTTCTCTCATTTCCAGAGGGTCAGAGGTTATAGTTCCATTCGGACGTCTTAGATGACACAACTGTTTTTGTAAAAAACTTTTCTTTTCCAAATTAAAAAAATAGGCACTAGGAGCATCCATATCTTTGATGGAGCAAATTCTTGATCTTATTAATGCTCCTTTTACCTTTTCTTGTAAAAAAGACCCAAGTTCTTCTTTTTTCTTATTTAACCTTTCATTATTTACCGATCCCATATTATTTAACATGTCTTTTTTCCAGAGATACAATGTCTCTTTGTAAACTTTTCACTGTTGTTTTCATCATTGCAGTAGTATGTGAAGTATAGTTTTGGCAAAAAAAATTCTGATGTTAGCTTTACCTACATCCCACCATTGACCAAGATTTTCAAAACTGTCTGTCTTAAGTTCTCTTACGAGAGATTATCTCGTACTGCGTAGAATACGCTAGGGGAAAATCCTTTTCCACGAGAATACTGAAGCCAAAAAATTATCCTTAATTTTGTATTAATGTAAAACGCGTTGCGGCAGCATACAGACATAGGCGAGGCAGCTCGCGCGCCTATTGGCTGGTCTGCTGGCAACTGCTTAAGCCTATCGAGCGAGACCTGGAGTGACGTCAGAACCAATGAGGGCGCTTTGCGCCCTCTGCGTCACGTCCCGCCGAAACGGGCGTGGCTTAGGTCTATAAATACCGCTCGCAGGCTTCATATCTCTGATTTTTCATCCTTCAGCTAAGCAACTCACATCGCTGGATCCGAGAAGAAGCCGCGCTGTTGAAGAAGCACCTCAGCGGGACGAGTCGACGAAGCTGCTGGCCGCGCCGCCTTCATCGCCTTCCTGCTGCGCTATCCAGCGCCCATATCCTTTCTCTGCACTGTGTGTGTGTGTTCGCCGGCGCGACTCACACTATCTAAAAGAGCTGCGTCTTTTTCAAGATGCCTTCTTGCGTCTCGTGCAAAGCCGCACTCAGCGACGGGCACCGCCATGTCATATGCGCTTCCTGCCTGGGTCAAGAGCACGCAGTTCTCGCGCTCGCTGACGGCGGCTGCCCTCACTGCGAGCTGTTGCCATTAGCGACTCTGAGGACTCGCTTGGCACTGTTCAGCGAGACTGCGCCCACACCTGCTGTTGTGCTGCGCCCGGTCTGCCGCCGCTTCTGTCGATGACGCTGATGAGATCGACGCGCTGCTACGAGAGGGGGATTCCTGCTCTCTCATAGCATCAGGCAGTGAGGATTGGGCGAGCTCTGAGGATCCCGCCCCCCCTGCCCGTGCTTCTACGGGGAAGAGAGCGAGCATTGAGGCGGAGCTCATGCGTGTACTCACTCAGGCCACGGCGAGCCTCGGCCTCGAGTGGATTACGCCTGAGCAGCCTGCTCACAACCGGCTGGACGGCTACTTCCTGCCTGGGGAGCGCGTTTCGCCTGCATCCAAGCCAGCGCCTTTTCTTCCTGAGCTTCATGAAGAAGTCGCTAAGTCTTGGAGCTCCCCTTTTTCGACCAGGACACGATCCTCTGTCTCTTTGGCGTTCTCCGCTGTCGACGACGCAAAGAACAGAGGCTACCACTCCCTGCCGCCGGTCGAAGAGGCTATTGCAGCTCACTTATGCCCGCCCTCCGCTGGACGGCGTGCTAAGATGGCGCTGCCCTCAAAAGCCTGCCGCATGACGTCAGCCCTGCTCCGCCGCGCTTTCTCCCCCGCCGGGCAGGCCGCGTCAGCATTGCACACCATGGCCACGCTCCAGATATACCAGGCCGATCTCCTCCGTAAGCTGGATGAGAGAGGACCTGACGCAATCTGCGTGCCGGACTTGAGGAGCGCTACAGACCTCGCTCTTCGCGCCACCAAGTCGGCAGCACAGGCCATTGGACGGAGCATGGCCTCGCTCACCGTGTCTGAGAGACATCTGTGGCTGACGCTCTCGGACATGACTGAGTCAGAACGCACCGCGTTCCTCGACGCGCCGCTTTCCCCTGCCGGCCTCTTCGGAACCTCGGTCAAAGAATTCGCAGATAGGTTCGCTGAGGTACAGAAAGCGACCCAGGCCATGAGGCACTTCCTCCCGAAGCGCTCCAGTTCTGCAGCAGGCCGTGCGAAACCGTCTGCTCAGAGCTCACAGCCTAAGCCTCCGCCCACCGCCTCCTCTTCACAACGCCGCCAAACCCAGAGCTCGAGACCGCGCTCTCGCTCATCCGGCCGCCGCCCCGCATGGCCCGCGGCAAAAGGTTGCGTTGAAGCCAGAGGCCCCGAAAACGTCCTAGCACGCCTAGGAAAGCGACGGTGTCCAAGTCCCGCTGCGGCCGGACTTCCACCAAAGCTTGCCGCTCGTCCAGTTTCAGGAAATGTGACTGGTCCAGCGTATTTAGCAGCCAACAAGCCGGTTCCATTGCCCGCTTGCCTGCACAAAAAAGCCGTTTTTACGGCTACCCAGATAAATCCCTTAAAGAGTGTATTTTCTGGTGTCCCGGCCACGGCCGACGGTGTTTCATGTGTAGAAAAAATGCCCACTACTCAGTGCCCATTCCTACACACAAGCACAGCCCTTCACACAGGGCTCGCGCACATAAAATCGACTCAGATCGATTGCGCTTTAAACGTAGCAAACGTGCCCACTACTCAGTGCCCACAAACGCTATTTCCCACATGTCTCACGGTCCCTGTAAATACAGGACCAGTATGCATACGCTCTGCTCACGCGAGCAATGCTGTAAAAGTGGTGTATGTGCCCGCTACCCTGCGCCCACGCCCACACACAGACATGAGACTAGCGCAGCCCTCCCCCTCTCAGTTAGACACTGCAGAGGAGTCGAGCGCGGGCATTCTGCCCGCTGTTATCAGCGTGCCCCCTGCCTCAGATGTCATGAGCGCGACGCTTATGTCACAGCACACAAAAGCCGCTGTATCGCGAGCCGATCAGAGCGTGCTTCGCATCCAGCCCCTAGCTACTCGCGCACTTGCGTGGGAAAAGCTTCCCGGGGTTTCGAGATGGGTGCTGAACATCATAAAAGAATTCTGAAACTGCTGAGCAAAGGGGCTATAGAACCCCTATCTCAAGCTCAAAGCGAAGGGGGGCTTTACAGCAGATACTTCCTGGTGCCCAAGAAAGACGGGGGTCTCAGACCCATACTAGATCTGCGGCAGCTGAACAGAGCGCTTCTGAAGCACCAGTTCAGGATGCTCACGACCAGAAAAATCCTCGCGCATGTCCGCCGAGGGGACTGGTTTGTGTCAATAGATCTAAAGGACGCGTATTTTCAAATACAGATAGCGTCACGTCACAGGCGATTTTTGAGATTCGCCTTCGAGGGCCAGGCATATCAGTACACAGTCCTACCTTTCGGCTTGTCCCTGGCACCCCGTACATTTACGAAGTGCATGGACGCAGCGCTCGCACCCCTCAGACAATGGGGTATACGAGTGCTGAACTATCTGGACGACTGGCTGATTCTAGCCCAATCTCACTCGGAGCTCGTGGAGCACAGGACCATTTTACTCGATCACCTCGAGAATCTTGGTCTCGCAGTGAACTGGGAAAAGAGCTCGCTATTCCCCAGACAGATTATATCTTTTCTGGGAATAGAGCTGAACTCGCTGCTAATGACAGCACGCCTGTCATCTCAGCGCACACTGGACATTCGGCGCGCAGCCGGCTCGTTCCGCTGAGGCGCGATAGTCCCTCTCAAAACATTTCAAAGGATGCTAGGTCTGATGGCCTCAGCATCTTCAGTTCTCCAGTTGGGCCTTCTGCGCATGCGCCCACTGCAGTTCTGGCTCAGAAAGAGAGTACCACGCACAGCGTGGGCCTCCGGTCGGCTTCGCTTCAAGGTCAATCAAGCGTGCATTGCAGCCTTGAAACCTTGGGTGGCAAAAGACTGGTACCAATCAGGTGTAAGCCTGGGGACTTCCTCGAGAGTGATGGTGGTGTCCACGGACGCATCCACCTCGGGATGGGGAGCGCTGCTTGAGGGCAGACCGCTTTTTGGCCAATGGTCAAAGCAGGAGAAGCTCTTACATATCAACTGCCTCGAAATGTTGGCAGTGAGCAAAGCGCTCACGCGCTTTTGTCCCCTCATAAAGGGACACCACGTGCTAATACGTTCAGACAACGTCTCAGTGGTGTCCTACATAAATCGCCAGGGCGGTCTCAGGTCCCTGACTCTGTACAGGCTAACCAGGCGCCTCCTGATATGGGCCCGCAGCAACCTGCTCTCGCTGAGAGCAGCGCACGTGCCAGGGCTCCTAAATATAGGACCAGACAGACTGTCCAGGAGCCAGGTTCCGACAGGGGAATGGTCTTTGCACCCACAGACAGTCCAGCTGCTGTGGAAGAAATTCGGCAGAGCGGAAGTAGACCTGTTCGCGTCTCAAGAAAACGCTCACTGTCCAGAATTTTTTCGAAGAGCAAGGACGCGCTGACCCACGAGTGGCCTCGCCGTCCTCTCTACGCTTTTCCCCCCGTCTCCCTCCTGACTCAGGTGGTAGAACGGGTCAGGGAAGAAGGATGCTCAGTGCTGCTTGTAGCCCCACTTTGGATGAGCCAACCTTGGTTCCCAATTGTGATGCAGTTAGCGAGCACCGCCCCGTGGCCAGTGCCTCTGAGGAGGGATCTCCTCTCTCAAGCCAACGGCTCGATCTGGCATCCTCACCCAGAGCTGTGGTCCCTCCATGTGTGGGCCATCAACGGGTACCCGCTGACCTCCCACAGGGAGTGTTAAACACTATCACACAGGCCAGAGCTCCGTCTACGCGACGTCTCTATGCCTCAAAATGGTCAGTGTTCTCTAGCTGGTGCACAGCTCGTGGTGTGTCACCCCTGCATTGCGGTGTGACGGAGGTTCTCTCCTTCCTACAGGATCTGTTGGATAAGGGCAGGTCCCCTTCCACGCTCAAAGTCTATGTAGCGGCCATAGCAGTGTTCTCTTCGACCACGCTTGGCCAGTCTATTGGAAGGAACGATTTAGTCATTCGCTTCCTTAGAGGAGCTAAGAGACTGAATCCTCCCAGACCTCCCACAGTCCCTATATGGGACCTTTCTATGGTACTGGAAGCCATGAAAGGTCATCCATTCGAGCCCTTGCAGAAGATTGATCTTAAACACCTGTCTTTCAAGACGGCGTTTCTTCTGGCTTTCGCTTCAGTGAAGCGCATAGGGGACTTACACGCGCTCTCAGTAAGCGCGACGTGCATGGAATTTGGGCCGAATGACTCTAGAGTTATACTCAAACCTAAGCACGGTTATGTTCCTAAATCCCTCAATACACCGTTCAGAGCACAGGTCATCTCCCTGTCTGCTCTGCCGGTCACTGAAGGAAATATGGACGAAAGCTCCCTTTGCCCAGTCAGGGCGTTAAGAGCTTATGTGTCTCGCTCGTCTGTTTTTAGACAGACGGAGCAGCTCTTTGTTTCGTTCAGCGGGCGTTCTAAGGGACTAGCCGCTTCGAAACAGACCCTATCCAGATGGGTAGTGGACGCAATAGCGCTAGCTTACACAACCAAGGGCATGCAGTGCCCGCTGGGTGTCAAAGCGCATTCCACGAGAAGCATGGCTTCATCGTGGGCCTGGTCAAGTGGGATTGCCTTGCAAGATATTTGTATGGCGGCAGGCTGGGCCTCTCCGTCTACATTTATAAGGTTTTACAACCTAGAGGTTCCCGCACTACAGGCCAGACTACTGTCGGTCTAGTATGGCCAAATCTCATAAACTGACGCTGTCAGTTATGCAGCTATTTGAGTATTGCAGTGCTGCTCTATGCTGCCATAAAGGAAGATAGTGGCTAAATCCCTCCTCTTCCAGGATTCCCTGTGAGTCCCCTGGGTGATTGTGTACTGTATGAACTCCGGGCTGTCGCCCTTGAGTATCAGATCCCAGCATGCACAGCGTTTTACAGTAGGTTCCCCTAGCGTATTCTACGCAGTACGAGAGAATCTCTCGTAAGAGAACGTACTCGGTTACTAACGTAACCTCGGTTCTCTCTAGAGAGAGGAACGAGTACTGCGTATCCTGCCGTGCATGCACGCGCTCTGGTTGCTTCGACTATTAAAAACCAGAGATATGAAGCCTGCGAGCGGTATTTATAGACCTAAGCCACGCCCATTTCGGCGGGACGTGACGCAGAGGGCGCGAAGCCAACGTGACGCAGAGGGCACGACCCAAATTGGGTCTGACGTCACTCTAGGTCTCGCTCGATAGGCTTAAGCAGTTGCCAGCAGACCAGCCAATAGGCGCGTGAGCTGCCTCGCCTATGTCTGTATGCTGCCGCAACGCGTTTTACATTAATACAAAATTAAGGATAATTTTTTGGCTTCAGTATTCTCGTGGAAAAGGATTTTCCCCTAGCGTATTACTTGTTCCTCTCTCTAGAGAGAACCGAGGTTACGTTAGTAACCGAGTACGTTTCCACCTATCCCAGAAAACCTTAAACTTTTCACAGAAACTGATATCCTGTAATAATTTGACATTAAAATGCCAAAAATAACAAGGTTTAACCACTTTCTTTAAATTAAAATCAAAAGTAATCATAATGGTGATCTGAAAAACCATTAGGCAAGATGGATACATTCATTACCTTATTATTCCAAATCTTCCCCAAATAAAATCTATCTAACCGAGCACCACTAACTTGATTATCTGATGCCTTTAACCATGTATATTGTCTAACTCCTATGTTCCTACTTCTCCACAAGTCTATTAAATCAAACTCATTTATAATTTTTAACAATTGAATGCTTGACTGATTATGTGGCTCCTCTCCATTCCTATCAATTATAAAATTAGTTGTGCAATTCCAATCACCCCCAATTATCATGCACACAGTATCGTCAATTTTCTGAATAACTGTTCTCAATTCCATAAAAAACACCACACACTCATGTCCATTGTTAGGGTTACACTGTAAAAAATTATCGTAATTTTAACGGTAAAAGACTGTAAAAATGCTACAGTGAAAAACTGTTAATTGGTTAACAGAAAGTTTCCGTACTATATACGGTAAATAACTGTGATAGATCTAACGGTACATTTAATGTAATTTTACTGTAACATACCGTTAAATTTACAGTTTTTGAAAGTGAAAAAACAACTCATTGTATCATTTACAGTGAAAAACCGTAAATTGACATTCCCACAATTCCCTGTGACACTTCACATTTGATGTATTTTTGTTGAAATAACTATGTTTGTTTCTTCATAGTTTTCTTCGTTTTTTCTAATCAGTTATGTACATTAGGGGTTTATGTTACATTTAATGTTGTTAAATTAATGTTTATTGCATTTTTAAAATTTCATGTGTTACCATGATGGTGTTTAATGTTTGTGTGAATGACACTGTGCAGCTTCTATATATATTAGTATTAACTCTCTTGTGGAAGAACTGCTTATGTTGAGCTTTGATTGATCATGTGACTCTCATCACTGCTGTGATTGGTGGTTATCAGTGTAAAAAACAGATATTAATACTTCAATAGGATGGTAAATTAACATTATATCATATTACCGAAATCCAATGTTAAATATACAGTTTTTTTCCGTAAAAACAACAGGGAGAAAGACCATTTTTTACAGTATTTTTCCGTTTTTTAACAGGAATTTTCTGGCGCCCCAGCTGCCAGAAAATTACCGTTTTTTTACGGGTTTTTTTTTTACAGTGTAGGGTTAACCCGGTCTCCTCTGGGGCCTATGACACGCTCTGCTGGCAGGGGAATGCTCTCACCCAAAAAATCCAAGTAACTATAGCATTATTTATAGTGTGGAGTTTGAATGCTTTTGTTATCAATATATGGCTAAGCATTTGACTGATTCTCGATTCACCACCAGGTCTCCAGATCATGTAATGTAATGGCTACTGTGAACACTTGTATTCCTTTTCTGGCCTGCTTTCTGCCATCTTTCTCTCCCTGTAGGAAGTCGAACAAGTTTCTTTGAAGACAGAACATTCAAGAAAAACTTACCTTCCCTCTCCCTAGATATAATATATAATTGGGGGCAATGAAGTGTATTTCATTCATTCATTCATTCATTCATTCAATTAAATGTTTTGTTGAATGCAATTGGTTGCCTTGTATATTTTTTTTTACTGTTGAACAAACTTCTTTCTTGACTTAAACTGAGCAGCTTTAATTGATATTCACTTGTTGTGCAGGTTTATGTGAATGTATTTTAACATAACATTAGAATGTTAGTAATTATGACCATAGAAGCACGAGAAAAATATATACAGTAAATACTGTAAATGTATTATACCTTATGGGAGCAGTCCCCCTTCCCTCCAAAATTAAACACACAAAATTTTTTATTCAATTCAAAGGGCTTTATTGACAAAATGTTTCAAGAACAATGTGTGTGTGTGTGTGTGTGTGTGTGTGTATACACTACCAGTCAAATAAATGCATCCTTCGTAAGCAGAAGAGACTTCTTTTAAAAACATTAAAAATCTTACTGATCCAAAACTTTTGACTGGTAGAGTATGCATGTATATATGTATGTATATACACTCAACTAAAGGATTATTAGGAACACCATACCAATACTGTGTTTGACCCCCTTTCTCCTTCAGAACTGCCTTAATTCTACGTGGCATTGATTCAACAAGGTGCTGAAAGCATTCTTTAGAAATGTTGGCCCATATTGATAGGATAGCATCTTGCAGTTGATGGAGATTTGTGGGATGCACATCCAGGGCACGAAGCTCCCGTTCCACCACATCCTAAAGATCCTCTATTGGGTTGAGATCTGGTGACTGTGGGGGCCATTTTAGTACAGTGAACTCATTGTCATGTTCAAGAAACCTATTTGAAATGATTTGAGCTTTTCAAGCTGACAAGTGGTACCCGGTGGGGTCTTCTGCTGTTGTAGCCCATCCGCCTCAAGGTTGTGCGTGTTGTGTCTTCACAAATGCTTTGCTGCATACCTCGGTTGTAACGAGTGGTTATTTCAGTCAAAGTTGCTCTTCTATCAGCTTGAATCAGTCTGCCCATTCTCCTCTGACCTCTAGCATCAACAAGGCATTTTCGCCCACAGGACTGCCGCATACTGGATGTTTTTCCCTTTTCACACCATTCTTTGTAAACCCTAGAAATGGTTGTGCGTGAAAATCCCAGTAACTGAGCAGATTGTGAAATACTCAGACCGGCCTGTCTGGCACCAACAACCATGCCACGCTCAAAATTGCTTAAATCACCTTTCTTTCCCATTCTGACATTCAGTTTGGAGTTCAGGAGATTGTCTTGACCAGGACCACACCCCTAAATGCATTGAAGCAACTGCCATGTGATTGGTTGATTAGATAATTGCATTAATGAGAAATTGAACAGGTGTTCCTAATAATCCTTTAGGTGAGTGTGTGTATATATATACTTACTCTTAACCTACTCTGTACACTAACTCAGAGCCATAGAGAAAGATCTTCGCTCTGCACTTATCTATAGACCCAAACATAAAAGCGTAAATTCGTTTATTCTGTAATAGTTTTGATAATATGTGTATGGCTTAATCTTAAAATTATATTCTTAGTCTTAACATGATCATGTTTCACATTGTGGTCCTGGGGGTGGCCACTTTCATCAGAAGAAGTGAGCTAGCTTCTAAGCGAATTCTGAAAGGACCGCCACGGCAGACCTCTTTGCGTGATCACGAAGGTAGGCTAATGGCTGAATCGGAATTTCTAAGCAAAATCACGGGAATCAATAGCCTAATACAGCCCAGTTGTGCTAAAATAAATACCATGAGACGTCCATCATCAGATGAATGATATGGAAAAGTTAAGTTAGAGCCGCTAAAGCCAGTGCTACTACCCATGCGAACATGAATACTAAGCTTTTCCCTCCAAAAATGTAGCCTAAAACTTATCTAAGTTAATATACAGTATTTCGTTGTCACCCTGCCTCTCCAAATGCAAAACCGACATTAACAAAATGCAATAATGCAATAACAGCTGAAAAAGTACTTGGGTGTGTATTTTATTTTATATTTACCATTCAATAATGCAATCGCTGCTGTCTGTCCCATAGAAGAACAATGACAGCCAGCGTATGTTTTGGAACTATTGGGGCTTACATGAACCACGTGACAGCCATAGCGGCGACATCAAAGAGTGTCGCAACTCTTTCTCTCTATGGCTCTGGCCTAGACGATTCAAGCCTGAGCATGTGCATTACTTTATGTACTATTTTGTGAATGATTTGGCTGTATTAAAGAACTATTAAATGCTAACTCTAATCGTATCTTATTATCGGTTTACCATGGTAATTTTAGTTAAGATCTATTGACTAATGTTTTATTGTACTTAAGACACAGAATAGATGAAGTTATTGTTTAAAAACTAACGCTTGGTGACTTCAGGCTAGTAGTGCTGTTTTACATTAGCTCGTCATTCACTTGGCTTCTTCATATTTCCATCAGGATTGGTGGATCAGCTCAAACTCAGAATTTTACGCAAATTATGATAATTCACTGTATTAAATGAAGACATCAGACAAACCTGAACGCAAGCAGCTGATTTTAAAATTTAAAGCGCGACCGTTTGTTTGTTGTTGATTTTTTTTTTACGAGATTTGTTCTCCAATGCTTGAAAGGTTACTGTTCCCTTTCAAGGCGGTCACTTCGACATTACGTCATACTGACGTATATGGGAACTCCTTCCTTCTCCACTTCTCCATTTCCACTGAAATCTTATAGGCTAACACCAGCTGGAGACAGCTGGCCAATTGACGCGAAACATGCAAATGCTGACCGGACCGCGGGCAGTATAATAGCATGGGCACGACAATAAAGTCAGAATCTCTTTCTTCACGCTAGAAGTCTTATCTGAAGTCATTGTGGAAGTTGCAATAGAGGTTACTCACCATGTTTCCTCCCCGCATCCGATGGCTGCTACTACATGCCAGATATGATCAGGATGATCGAGAGAGTGAACGCTGAGCGTGACTGTCGCCGCTACTCACCGGTAGAACTTTGGCATAAACTTTGACAATACCAGCGAATTTTCAGACAGACAGTGTTTCAATCTGACTAAATTGAATCATTACATCGTCTGTACAACATTGGTTGCTGCTTATGACCAGTAACTGTTGGAGTATCGCTCTTCTGTGATCCCGACTGCGTTCTAACATTTTCACCGCTGATGCATACCTGAGGATCTCCGGCCCCCAAGCCTCTCTCCTGTGCAGGATGACGTGGATTCTCCGGTCAAGTTTCTGGTTCGTGCTTGGCTGGCTTCTGGTGTCTCTTGCCCACCTGCAAGCCGATGCTCTGTTCCAGTACTCTGTTGCTGAGCTTTTGAAGCTCCGACGCCATGTTGATGTCCTCCAGCCTTTACCTGGTTGCTCCATTCCTTCGGACATCTTCTTCCAGCCAAACCGGAGATACATCCACCGTGGATCGCGCGGTAAGCGCTTTTACAAGAACTCTTATTCCTCCATCCCAACTTGGCTTACCACACGCCGCCGCTCTCGTAACGCTAGCCGGGGAGCTAATCACAGTAGCCTGGCTAGCCTGCCCAAAGTGACTAACTCTGCCTGCAAAAGTAGCTTTGCCACCGTCAATTTCGGTCTCTTGAACATCCGCTCTCTCAATAACAAGGGTCCTCTAATCAGAGATGTCCTTATGGATTATAATCTTGATTTTTTATGTCTGACAGAGACCTGGCAGCTGACTAACGATTTTATTCCTCTTAATGAGTCTGCCCCGCCGGGGTTTGTTTACAATTGCCAGCCCCGTGCTTCCGGACGTGGCGGAGGTCTTGCACTGTTTCATCGCGAGACCTGGAAAGTAGTGCCGATTCCTGCTTCTCCTCTATTTTCATCCTTTGAGTATTCTGCTTCATTGTTGCCTGGACCCTCTCCCACAGTTGTGGTCACTGTTTACCGTCCCCCAAAATATAACAAGGATTTTCTGAATGATTTCTCTCAGCTTCTCACCCATCTTTCAACCCTCTCCCATAACTTAATCATCCTGGGTGACTTCAACATTCATATGGACAATATCAGTTCTCTGCTCTCCAGAGACTTTTCATCTTGCCTGGAAAGCTTTGGTCTGCATCAATAAATTGACTCTTCAACTCATTGTAAAGGGCACATACTGGATTTAGTCTGTTGTTCTGGCGTCACCCCCTCTGGCTGTAAAACTCACTCCGTTGCTTTTTCTGACCACATGCTCATTACTTTTAACATCACCCTCCCGCTATCTAAAATGACCCTCCCTCGCACCATCTACTTCCGGAATATCAAGGACATTAACATTGCCACCTTTGCATCTGATATCAATAATTTTCCCAGTATATCTGCCTGTTGTTCACCTGATGAAGTAGTTTCTTACTACAACAAAAATCTTCACACTCTCTTGGACACCCATGCTCCTATGAGATCCAGATCAGTTTCCTTCACCCGTTCAGCACCCTGGTTCACTCCCGCCCTACGCCTTCTGAAATCTCAGGGCCGTCAGCTGGAACGTCTTGCCAATAGAACTGGACTCACCATTCACAACAATATGTAAAAGGACCATGTTAATCTGTATAAGGACTCCCTCTCCTCAGCTAAATCTGCCTACTACTCCCATTTAATCCACTCTAATCATCACAATTCTAAAACCCTCTTTTCCCTTCTCACCTCCATTTCAAAACCTCCTGACTCTCTTCCCTACCATATGCAATCCCAGGACTTCTGCAATAAACTTATGTCCTTCTTTGTCTCTAAAATCACAGATATTCATAAACACCTGACTTCATCTGGAGTTGCAGTTTCTGGAGGCAACCTCAACACCCCTTATCCATCCTCAATAACTACTTTTTCCAGTTTCGACCTTCCCTCCGTTCAAGCCATTTCAGATATTATTCATAAATCTAAACCCTCCACATGTCAGCTCGACCCACTTCCCTCCACCCTGGTTAAATCATGCTGCTCTTCACTTGCCCCTCTCATCACTGAGATTATCCACCCCTCCCTAAGATCCGGTTCAGTTCCCCCTTCACTCAAAACTGCCTCGGTCACACCCATTCTGAAAAAACCTGGCCTGGACCCCACCAATTTCAATAATCTTCGTCCCATATCCAACTTACCCTTCATATCCAAAATTTTGGACAAATCTGTCGCTTTTCAACTCCATAATCACCTCATGTCCAACAGCATCTACGAGCAGTTCCAATCTGGTTTCCGTCCACTTCATAGCACCGAAACCGCACTCCTCAAAATTACTGATGACCTTCTCATGGCTTCTGATTCTGGACTACTTTCAATTCTCATTCTTCTGGACCTCACAGCAGCTTTTGATACCATTTCTCATCCTACCCTCCTCAGTCGACTATCATCCATTGGTATCACCCACATTCCCTTAGCCTGGTTTACTTCATACATTTCTGATCGCCCACAGTTCATACAATTCAAATCCCAGAAATCCGTTACCTTCCCCGTCTCTGCTGGAGTGCCCCAAGGCTCTGTATTGGGGCCTCTCCTTTTTATCATCTACATCCTCCCTCTTGGTCACATCCTCCGTAAACACAACATTAAATTCCATTGCTACGCGGACGACACCCAGCTCTACCTCTCTACTAAACCTTCCTCCTCACTCCCACCAACCTCCCTCACCCTCTGTCTCCAAGAAATTCACTCTTGGTTCTCATCCAACTTTCTCAAACTGAACAGTTCCAAAACCGAAGTCCTCCTGGTAGGCACACCTCATACCCTCTCCAAAACTAATAAAGTTTCCATTGCCATTGATAACTCAATTGTCCTTCCCTCCCCTCAGGTTAAGAGTCTGGGTGTCGTCCTCGATAGCACACTATCTTTCCAGTCTCACATTAATAGCATCACCCGGTCTGCCTACTTCCACCTGCGCAACATCTCTCGTCTCCGTCCCTCTCTCACTCCCCAAACCACCGCCATTCTGGTTCACAGTCTCGTCACATCTCGGATAGATTATTGCAACTCACTCCTGTTTGGTCTCCCCAATAAGTCGCTCCAGAAGCTGCAGCTCCTCCAGAACTCTGCTGCACGCCTGATTACTCTGACCCCCGTCTCTCATCACATCACTCCCATCCTGCAACAACTTCACTGGCTTCCCATCAAACAGAGGATCATCTTTAAAATAATTCTCATCACTTTCAAAGCAGTTCATAACATGGCTCCTCCATACATCTCAGATCTCCTCCATTTAAACATCCCGACCCGTTCACTCCGATCCTCCCATACCTGCCAGCTTTCCGTTCCCCCTGCCCGTCTTGTCACAATGGGGAGCAGGGCGTTTAGTCGCTCTGCTCCCCATCTCTGGAATTCCCTCCCTCCTGACCTCCGTACCATGGACTCATTTCACCTCTTCAAATCCAAACTCAAAACTCTTCTGTTCAGACAGTCATATTCCACCTGACCCATATCAGTTCATTGTTGTCTTGCCGCGGTTTAAACTTATTTGACTTTTTTAATGTTTTTATCTGCTTTGTACAGTGTCCTTGGGTGTCCTGATAAGGCGCTTTGAAATAAAATGTATTATTATTATTATTATAGATATGTGCGGGTCCTATTGACTCGCTCTCCCCTCACAAGGATCAACCGAGGCACACTCACAGACGACAGCCATGTGCCGGTCTGCCAGTGCGCGCCCTCAGGGGAATAAACCCGGGCATCAGCGGGGATGAGGCCCACTGCCGCCAGCATGCCGCTGGTGGGCCCGCCCAAAGACGAGTTGACGCTGCCCGTCGCCACTCCGGTCCTTTTCGCGGGCTCGCTAGAAGGACTCGACGCGATAGGCTCCGTTGAATAGGATACTTAGCCCAGTATCTCAGCCAGGCTACTTCAAGAAAGACTCCGTCTTCCACAACGTCCTATGGTAAGTCGTGTGCAAGATGCGCGTCTAGAGAGACGAGGCAAAGGCCATGGCTCCGTGTCTAAAAGGCACGGAAGTGCGGATGCTATGAGTCTCTATTACGGTCCAGCCTTCCTCGATGTCTCTCTTCGTTGGTACCTCGCCCCGCCTAAATTCGGCTAAGCCCAGCCCGCCAAATCGGCTCCGAACCCATATGAGCCCTGTATCCCTCAGTGCAACTGGCCATTCTGATTTAACTACGTATTCACAGTTGTTGTCGCTACGCCACTGACGCTGTGTTTATGTACACAATGCACACTGATATGTGTTCATGATTTATGCCGCTATAAATTGCCCTGTATCCTTCAGTGCAACTGGCTATTCTGATTCAACTATGTATTCACAGTTGTTGTGCGATGCCACTGACGCTGTGTTTATGTACACTGATATGTGTGTGTTATGCTTATGCCACGATATTGCCCTGTGTCCTTCAGCGCAACTGGCTATTCTGATTACTACGTATTCAAAGTTGTTGTGTGATGCAACTGACGCTGTGTTACGTACACACCGCACACTGTTATGTGTTAGGATTTATGCCATTATATATTGCCCTGTATTTTTCAGTGCAACTGGCTATTCTGATTACTACGTATTCACAGTTATTGTGCGATGCAACTGACGCTGTGTTTATGTACACACTACACACTGATATGTGTTATGAATTTTGCCGTTATATATTGCCCTGTGTCCTTCAGCGCAACTGGCTATTCTGATTACTACGTATTCACAGTTGTTGCGCGATACCACTGACGCTGTGTACACACTACGCACTGATATGTGTTATGATTACGCCGCTAAATATTGCCCTGTATCCTCAGTGCAACCGGCTATTCTGATTACGTATTCACAGTCGATTTCGCTATGCCTCTGACGCTGTGTTTTTGTACACACTAATGTAACTATGCTATCACGTTGCCCTGTATCCTTCAGTGCACCTAGCTATCCTATCTAACTGTGCATAGTCACAGTTTGTCGCTACGGCGACTTGCGCTGCATCTGTGTACACTCTGAAGCGTTATGCTGTTATGTTGCCCTTCAACGTAACTGACCATTGTGTTTGAACTGCACATATTCATGCAGTTTCGGTCGCTTCGGCGACTTGCGCTGCATTATACACACAGATGTTTAAAATGTGCACACTGTTGTGTTATGCTGTTATGTTGCCCTCTATAGTGCAACAACCAGCTATCCTATCTAACTGTGCATATTCACAGTTCTGTCGCTACGGCAACTACACTGCACTTATGTACATACAAGGACGTGTTTTTGCTATTTGTTGCCCTGTTTCCTTCAGTGCAAAACTAGCTATCCTAATCTATCCGCGCATATTCACAGTTTCTGGATGTATGTACGTACACGGATGTGTTATGCTGTAATGCTGCCCCGTTTCCTTCTGTGCAGCTAGCCATCCTAATCTAACTGTGCATCTCAGTTTCTGTCTCTACACAGTTACTGTCGCTACGGCGACTTACGCTGCGTTTATGTACGTACATGGATGCGCTATTCTTTACGCACTTGTGTTATGCTGTCATGTTGCCCTGTATCTTTCAGTGCAACTAGCTATCCCAGTCGAACTGTGCATATTCACAGTCTCTGTCAATACGGCGACCTGTGCTGCATTTATTTACACATGGATGTGTTCATGCTGCGGTGTTGCCCTGTATCCTTCAGTGCCTATACTGAGCTAACTGCGTATATTAAGTTGGCGCTACAGCGACCGATGCTGTTACGTGCATGTGCTACGCTGTTATGTTGCCCCGTTTCCTTCATTGCAACTGGCTATTCTGTGCTAACTCGTATATTCACAGTTGTAGCTACGGCTACAACTGTGTTTGTGTACTTACTGAGGTGCTATGCTATTATGGGGCTATTATCTAACTGCGTATATTCACAATTGTTGTCGCTACGGCCACTGGCACTGTGTTTATGTACATTCGGTTATGTGTTGATTTGCACTTCTGTACATCGGCTATAGTGTCGGGAGTGTCAGTTTCTCCGGTTCACGGACCTGAGAGAGTTATGGGGCTCCCCCTCGACAATCCCCCTCAGGAAGGTCCTGCTTCTACAGGCAATCGGCATGATTGGCACCCCAGCCCCAAGCTGTGGAACCTTCTTGTGTGTCCGCTGCTGGGTCCATAGCCCATTGCTCAAGCAAGACACTTCACACTAACAAGTGCTGAGAAAAGCTCTCCCAGCTCTCGCCCCAGCGAAGCACTTTGGAGACCTACACTCATTCTAAGTGAATGATATTGCATGGTCTCGGACCTGGTGACTGCAGCGTCACTCTCTGTCCGATACCAAGCTACGTTCCGAAGTCGCTTACACCGTTCAGAGCACAGGTTGATCCCTGCCCGCCTTATCTGCTGAGCCATCAGCCTCGCATGATGCCGATGCTCAGAGTGCTGTTGGCCCTGTAAAGGCTTTGCGGATGTACGTGGATCACTAGGCAGCAGTCTGACCAGCTGTTTGTGTTCTTGGTGGATGGTACTAGGGACGTGCTGTTTTATACAGAGACTTTCTCACTGAATTCAACGTTTTTCAATGTTGGCTTAATGCCTACAGGATTTAGGTATGCTGGCTGTCTTCTCAGAACACGTTCGCCAGGGTTTCAAGTTTGATGCACCGCCTATAGCGTCGTGGGTTCGGTGAGTTTTATTCTTGTACTCATGAAACTGTTACCTCCAGCTGTGAGTAGTCTGCATTATGCAGAGTTACCATCGCTGCTAACTCTGTGTTATGACTATAATCAGGGGTGCACATAACATTTTTGGTCTTGTTCTCAGGGGAGAACCTGGGGTTGTTGCTTGGTCCTCACATTTTCAAATGCATTTTTTCCTTAACCCACCTCACGGGAGGAACAAATTAGAGGGATGCCTAATATATTGTTAAATATTGTTATCTGACTATACCTACATCAAAAAAAAAAAAAAAAAAATCGAGCACACTTTAAAATAGTAAAATTTTTATCAGGCAGTAGGCTAATATGGCCTAGTCGAGTCTATGCAGACTGCTTGTTATTATCAGAGATGGCAATGCCGGAGAAGGAGGTAACTTTACGTGACAAACTCAAAAAAGGAGAATTAAAAACAAAGGCAATAGAAGGTCATCCATCCATTTTTTCCCCCAAAACGCTATAAATCCATCCTTTTTTTATATATATATATTTTTTAAATTGATGGTTTGTCTTTTTTTTTAAAGTATTTTGTCATTTATGAGGAAAAAACAATCTTACGTGAGTGACAGTTCTCCATTACGGACGCGACCACTCTGAAAGCGCCGCGGCACTAAAAGACTTTCAAACTTTCACAGAGACCTCAAACAGAAAGCACAAAGCCTTTCTTTAAAGCGAATTTCGTTTTGTATTAATTGTATCTTAATTTTAATCCATGTTTCATTAACCAATTTCCTGGTTTTAATAAATAAAAAAAGTAAATAGGCTATCTTGATTGTTTAGGCTATTTTTTAATTATACAATGAAAATATTGTACGGTCAGGTTTGCCGAAGTTCGTTTAATTTAGGCTATTTATTTATTTAAATCATTTATTTATTTTTGTCCATGTGCGCCGATCGGAGACGGAGTTCACTGCTGATATTCTGAGGTAAGAGAGTTTTCTAGTCTCGCGGCTGTCATCAGCAGCGCCTTGCATTGCCCAATCAGCGGATGGCGGGCGGGTGCGGTTTTGAAAATTGGTCAAAAACGTTGGTGCGGATGGATGGCGGACGGATGATGAGTTTTGCGATGCGGTTGCGGATGAAATAGCCCATCCGCGCATCTCTAGTTCTGAGGTCTATCCAACACCACAGATTGCGCACCTATCTATCCCCAAATCTTAGGTATCTTATCTGAAGCTTGAAGCTTATCTTCACTGCGCTCACGGTGGGATTCTATACAGTTCCCATATACGTCAGTATGACGTAATGTCGAAGTGACCGCCTTGAAAGGGAACGTCTCCGGTTACTTTCGTAACCTCGGTTCCCTGAGAGGCGGGAACGAGACATTACGTCAGCCGCCGTGCTCACCGTTTGATCAGCTGTGCTAGCGTTCAGTCTTGATTCTGACGTTATTGTCGTGCCCATGCTATTATACTGCCCGCGGTCCGGTCAGCATTTGCATGTTTCGCGTCAATTGGCCAGCTGTCTCCAGCTGGTGTTAGCCTATAAGATTTCAGTGGAAATGGAGAAGTGGAGAAGGAAGGAGATCCCATATACGTCAGTATGACGTAATGTCTCGTTCCTGCCTCTCAGGGAACCGAGGTTACGAAAGTAACCAGAGACGTTTTCTAATAGGCTGTCCGACGGTTAACATGTAGGCCTACGACTATCTGTGACTGTGACATCAGGTATTTCAAATCGAATTATTTATTTATCCACCCCCGCATTGTGTGTTCATGTTATAATCTGCGTGTACTGGATAAAAATAGCTTCAAATATAAATATAGCTGTAGCCTAACTAGAAAATCACTGCTGTAAATCTGTGCAATATAACAGTAGCCTACTTCAAATATTAATTAAAATACCCAGCAGAGAAGGGATATGATTATTTATTACTTAAATACGCTCGAGCACATAAATAATATTTGCTATAGATAGACATAATATCTGTTTTAGTATAATTTTTTCCCCACTTTTCAGCACTGCAGGGTTTTTAATTCCCATTGTACGCAAAAAAAAAAAAAAAAAACAATGGCCAGGGCTTGTATTATAGACTATTATTGTCTTATTTGTCACGCATAGTTTAAAATAAAATAAAACACACATTTGAAACTGTGTCTTACTGAAATACAGTGAATTATCATAATTTGTGTAAAATCCCGAGTTTGTTTTTATGCACCGATCCTAATGGAAACATTAAGAAGAAAACACTTACATACAATTAGAGGGAGTAACGTTTATTGTGTATTTGGCATGCTGTCCGGGGGAGGGACACACACACACACACACACACACACACACACACACAGGTGAGGATTTATGCTCTCAAACTCCCAGTGAAATCCCTGCAAAATTAATTCCTTATTGCAACTTGTTTTTTGTTGTCTACAGACCTAATAAAGGTACCATTATTTAAATGTAATTAAAAATATATATTTTTTATTTAATATTATATTCTTTTTACTGTGGCTCTTTTGGAAAAATGCATTTATCAAAAAAGAAAATGGCTCTTAGGTCAAAAAAGGTTCCCGACTCCTGTGCTATAGGCTTTTGTTGATTATAAAGGCATGTACAGCGACCGTAAGGACATTTAAACTGCTGACCGCTCTCCAAACACTCCTAATGCTTATCACTGTGATTATCAATAGTGTGGGAATTTGTATTATTTAGTTGAATGAGGACATCCTTTTCTGCCTTAAATGCCAAAGCTGTAAGTCTAAGAAACACCAAATGTGGCAGGGTTGTCCTAAATTCCTCCCAATATGCTGAACAAACACACTCACATTTGAATTTAAGCGCTACTTTTTGCCAGCCCTCTCTCCTGGCTTTTGCAGACTTTGAGGTGTTCCCTGGCGTTTTAATTAAGGTTTCAAATTCTGCATAACCTTCAAGCAATAACTCTTGCTCTGCTGCGGAGAAAAACTGAGTGCGCTCTTTGGCCACGCTGAGCAGCTAATAGCAGCGTTGCTGATCAATGTTTCTACTATCGATACATATCCCCTTTTAAACCAGCGCATGAACGCGCAGTTATCTCAGATAAATTGAGCGTCAGCGTCAGTTCTGGCAGGCCAGGTAGTCAAGATGCTGCTAATGCTATAGCTTCAACACTGTCCCGCCAGCTGATCTGCTTCAGCTGAGCTGCATTAGCTGGGTAACTCCCCTTGCTGCTCAATGGCCAAGCTCAAACAAGGCGCCCTATTTAAAGCACATTCAGTTTGCTCATACATGCTTGCTGCTCGCTACTGCTGCTTTGTACGTACGCTGGTAAAATCACTCATGTTGTTAAACGTTAAAGTACTGATTCTACTCACCCTATTGTCTATGACTTCCGCCGCTGTCGAGGAAGAATGGCAAGACTCTTCTGAGGAAACCCGGCCATCACCACTCCAATCGGACCAGGGGCAGGATGCCTGCCCGGAGGATAACGCTACCGTTCGTAGGAGTTCTCGGCGGTTGGCGAATAAATCCTCGTCTCAACCATGCATCGGCGATTGGCCCGTGGCAAAAATACTGGAAACCCTATTTACAAATGACATTCAGCCTCCGCGTGGCGCCTCTCACGAGGACCTATTTGTCCTCCTCTGCGATTCTCTAAATATCTCAGTTGATTCTCCGCCGGTGCCTCCTCCCCAGTCCTCCGGAAAAAAGCACACCTCGAAGCGCAAAAATCCAGAGACGGCCAGCAAAGCCCCAGCACAAAAACGGGCCAGCTGCTCTGTTCGTCCGGGTCCAAGTGCTTTTTCATCAGATGATCCAGTGCTTATGGCACTTTCTGATATTCAATCTTCTCTCCTCGACATGTCCGCTAGGATATCAACACTGGAAGACGGCTCCCTTTCCAGACCTTCCTCGACCCCCGTCTCTGCTCAATCGACATCCACCCCGGCTTCAACCACCGCTGCTGTCTCCGATCCGCGCCAGCCTCAAGTTGATGACGTCACCACGGAATTTGTACCTAAGAGGACCCTAGCAACCGCCGTACCTCTTTCCACTGGCTCGCCTTTTTTCCCACCAGCTGCTGCCATCTCTCATCAGCTGAGGGGTCAGATATTGACAGGTAATGACATTAACCTCGTTAAACTCTTGCTGGGCTCCGAGCTGTGTGAACGGCGTATAGTAGACTGTGGTGACGTACAGGTCGAGCTAAAAGATGGGGACCCTAGACTTTCAAAAATTCTAACTTTTCCCGAGTTCTGTACTGCATTTGGAGTTTATAGGGATGTTATTTGTGAGGTCCAACCAGCGCGCAGAGCCGAACTAGATACCTATCTGGCCATAATTTCTGATCTAGCTCTCTCTTACGGTGGGGTTCTGTTCTACGAGTATCACAAGTCTTTTTCTGCAAAGGCAGCTATGTTCATTCAACGCTTTAATCAGAGACTAGACTGGTCCGAGGTCGATCTCGCGCTCATAAGTAGACACTTCACAGGTCACCAAATTCTGTCCTGCTCCGTTTGCGGCTCTCTCTCGCATTCTACTAATTTATGCTCTAAATCTAAGCCTATTTCTTCTATGTCTCATCCCGGCCCGAGCCATAAATCTGGCCCCCAGGTGAATAACGTTGGTACTCCTATTTGCTTTAATTTCAATGAGAATATTTGTAGGATGCATAATTGTAAATATTTTCATGTTTGTAGCTACTGTGGGAACGCCCACCCAAAGTCTGTGTGCCCGAGGAGAACCCGCTTCATAAAAATGGAGCGAAAGAAATAAAACCATCAACTCCCATTAATGTCCCCAAGCTGGGACAGGCGTTGAGAAAGCATCCCGACCGCTGTTTTGTGGATTATTTACTGACTGGTCTTGTTCAGGGTTTTTTTGCTGGCCTGCTGCATTTTCCTGCTGTATCTTTTCATTGCCATAACCTATTGTCCGCGTCTCAGGAGCCGGAAACTGTGGATACCTTGCTCGAGAAAGAGGTTAAGAAAGGATTCATGATAGGCCCATTTGATAATTCTCCTTTCCCGATTTTTAGGGTAAGTCCCATAGGGGTAGCCACTCGAAAATATTCGGGTAAAAAACGTTTAATTATCGACCTTTCTGCTCCCCACAATGGTTTGGCTGACAGCATCAATAGCCTTATTCCTTTAGCCCCATTTTCTCTGTTTTACAACACTGTCGATGATGCCATCAAATTCATAAAAAAGGCAGGACGTGGAGCTTGGCTTGCAAAGGCAGATATTTCCGATGCTTTTAAAGTTATGCCATTGCATCCCTCACAGTGGCATTTGTTCGGCGTTCAGTGGAGGGAAAAATTGTATTTTGCGGTTAGACTCACTTTTGGCTGTCGTAGCAGTCCAAAAATTTTCGATACCTTGTCTGAGGCTTTGTGCTGGATTCTTCTTAATAACGAGAAATTATCCTTCGTCCTTCATCTTTTAGATGATTTTCTCCTGGTAGATTTTC
The DNA here is from genome assembly GCF_951802725.1 of Rutilus rutilus. Classification (NCBI taxonomy): domain Eukaryota; kingdom Metazoa; phylum Chordata; class Actinopteri; order Cypriniformes; family Leuciscidae; genus Rutilus; species Rutilus rutilus. The sequence continues at coordinate 42,936,533 of NC_140215.1, read as the reverse complement.
CTTCCAAAAAATCAGACTTTTCTATCTCGACTCTCAAACGCACTTTTTCTGAATTAGGCGTTCCTCTCTCGGAGGAAAAGACCGTGGGTCCAGTCAAAGTCATCGAATTCTTAGGCATTTCTCTCGATTCAAATCGCATGCAAGCTTCACTCCCCCTCGAGAAATTAGCTCGAATAAGACAAGTTATGAAAGTCGCAAAAAAATTCTAAATCTTTTTCAAAAAGGGACTTGCTCTCTCTTTTGGGGCACCTTAATTTCGCGATGAGAGTAATTCCTCAAGGCAGATCTTTTATTTCCAGGCTTCTTGACCTTTCTAAATCTGCAAAAGCTCTCAGTGATGTAGTTACTTTAGACGCAGGATGTAGATCTGAGCTAAAATTTTGGTCTCTGCTTCTAGATAAATGGAATGGCATTTCCTTTTTTCTTAATGATTTCATGGAATCATCTTTAGCTCTTAATCTATATACTGATGCAGCACCTTCCATAGGGTTCGGGGGAATTTTCAAAAACGAATGGTTTGCGTCCGCCTGGCCGGAAGAATTGCGTTCCTTACCTGCCGGTGATTCCTCGACAGCCCTATTAGAATTGTATCCGATCGTCGTTGCATGCATTCTGTGGGGTAAACACTGGGCTAGGAAACAAATTATGTTTTTCTGCGATAACGAAACGGCGGTTAATATAATTAATAAGAGGCGTTCATCCGTCCCGTTTATCAACAGGTTCATGAGACGTCTTACATGGCTGTCAGTTATGGGGAACTATCATTTTCATGCAGAACATATTCCCGGTTTGAATAACCAAGTGGCCGATTCTTTGTCTCGCTTCAATTTTCAGAAATTTCATCTCCTGTGTCCAGCTGCAGCACAATCAAGCCTGGAATGCCCGCCTTTCAGCCAAACCATTCTAGATTGAATAACCCTCTTCGATCCTATATGCATTCTGCTGCGCAGTACATGCGGGGGGGTTTGGCTAGTTCTACATTAAAATCGTATGACTCTGCATGGTCTTATTTCATCAGTTTTTGTGCTTCTTTATCTGTAGCTGCTCTGCCTGTCAATATATCATATATTAGTGCGTTTATAGTCCACTGCTTCGAGGTTCGGAAACTGCAGCCTTCTTCAATCAAAAGCACGGTCGCTGGCATTCAATTGCATATGCGCTGCCTGGATCCATCTGCTTCCAGTATTTTGGAAAATCCTTCCATTCGCCTTTTGCTGAACGGGATCAAGAGACAATCTCCTCAAGGCAATGATAAACGTCTTTCTTTTTTCTCTACCTTTGGTTAAACAAATCATATCAAAATTACGGGATGGGTGTTTTCGGGCAGTACACCGATCAGTTGTTAGAAACGGTTATTCTCACAGCTTTTTTTGGTTTTCTAAGGGGTGGTGAAATTTCTTCACGCACTTGTTCATTTGACCCAAATCTCAATCTAACAATTTCTGATGTCTCAATTCATGATCACCATTTCACATTATTTTTAAAACATTCCAAAACTGATAAAAATTCTAAAGGCGTAATCGTGTACATCTCTGAGTCTAACACTGTGTTTTGTCCTCTGATCTCCATGTTGTCCTATTTGAGGTACCGCCCCAGTGCTGATCCGCAGGAGCCGCTGTTCATCACGCAGGCAGGGAAAACAATGTCCAGAACTTGGTTTTCTTGTCACCTACGCCTCCTTTGCCAATTCTGTGGACTGCCCCCGGACCGCTATACTGCTCATTCTCTGCGCATCGGCGCAGCAACGACAGCGGCAGCATCTGCTCCGGTTTTAACCCTTAAAGCTATGGGGCGGTGGTCTTCTCCTGCTTACGAACGATACCTCCGTCCCGACGTTCGGGCTATTCTTGACGCCCAGAAAGCCATGAGCTCAAGTCTCTGATTTGTTTCACTAATAAACGCATTTGATCATTACTTGCTCGCGCTCTGCTCAGTATAACTCCCCTGGATGCGCTACCAGCTGTTTAATTCCTTCATCTAGCTCGTTTCTCAGAAGGTAGCTTAGTCATCTCTTCATAGCGCTTACACTGTAGGCCGTCAAAACAGTTCAAAGACAGATAATTCTAGGTAACAGCATGTTTTTAGCTATTGCGGTCTTGAATAGTCATTTCAGTTATTAATAATTTTACCATTGCCTAATATAAATCGCTAAATTAGGGCGGCTCAAACGACACCGTTCGAGACACTCAATTTCTGTTTTGGGGGATAGCTCATCTAGTCAAATAACGTAATGATTATAACATATTGCAAATTATCCGTGTATTCTTAAGATTACTAAGCATATAATTGTTAAAATAAATCATCCTCTGTATCTCAGAGGATTGCCAGGTGTGGTTTTGTTTGGGGGGATATTTTAGCTCTCGCAGTCCTAAACTGTGTGAACGTTCCCTAATGCTGCTGCTGCTGTCCTCTGACTCTCTGCTATTTCATGGTGCTCATGAAAGGTCAGAGGACTCCCTGAACAGAGCCATACCGCCAAATTCAATTCAGGAACATCAACCTGTTTGCAATCTATTCAATAAAAATTCTTAATTATTTTTATTGTCTGTGTGTTCTTGACTTAATGGACCTGACAGAAATTGAGCGTCAGCGTCAGTTCTGGCAGGCCAGGTAGTCAAGATGCTGCTAATGCTATAGCTTCAACACTGTCCCGCCAGCTGATCTGCTTCAGCTGAGCTGCATTAGCTGGGTAACTCCCCTTGCTGCTCAATGGCCAAGCTCAAACAAGGCGCCCTATTTAAAGCACATTCAGTTTGCTTATACATGCTTGCTGCTCGCTACTGCTGCCCGCCACCTCCCCAGCTCCTCCTTATGCATAACGTGGCATTTTGCTTTATGTCATGTTGCCTGCTCTGTTCACAGGGGGATATTTTAGCTCTCGCAGTCCTAAACTGTGTGAACGTTCCCTAATGCTGCTGCTGCTGTCCTCTGACTCTCTGCTATTTCATGGTGCTCATGAAAGGTCAGAGGACTCCCTGAACAGAGCCATACCGCCAAATTCAATTCAGGAACATCAACCTGTTTGCAATCTATTTAATAAAAATTCTTAATTATTTTTATTGTCTGTGTGTTCTTGACTTAATGGACCTGACAGAACTCAATCCAGCTATACTAATCCTATCCGGCAAGTGTGTTCGAAGAACCTAATTAGCCAGATCATGAGTAGCACGATGATATCATCTAGGATGTCTCATTTGATCTCGGATGTTTTAAGCAACGTACGAAGAACGGACCCCAGGACACAGATCAGGAAACAGATCAGAAAACACTGAAAACCCCACTCAAAGTCCAAATCAAACAAAGACCAAATGTGAAACTTTTCTGAAAATTTTACTTTTTTTTTATCCTCAAGTTCAAGATGTGCAGTTTGGCATAAAAGTGCTTCTTCTGCTAGATGATTAAACACATTGAAACAAAAATCATACGTTAGCTTTCATTTTTCCTGCCTTATATATAAAGCTGTTTTGGTAATCAGCTCAATCTATAGAGGGACTAAAATAACAGCATTCATCTGGTGTGGAGATTGAATGTTTGGTTTATTCTGTGTTGCAGGTTCAGGCACGATGAAAGGCATTATTCCCAAGAGCAAAGCAAAAGGCATTGACATCTGTGGAGCGGGCGACTGGTATTTTTATATAATCCGCTCTGATCTCGGCTGCTTTATGACGTCAAGAAATTTAAATAAAAGTGATGACATGTCTATTTGGAGTCTGCACCCTGCCTGCCAAAATGGAGACCACTACATTGGAGATTGGAATGGCTACTTGTACATCATCAAGGGCAATTCATTCCGCAGAGTCACCAACCTGGAGAAAGACAGCGATGCTCAAGTTTTCAGCCTTCATCCCAACTGCCGGGGCGGAGACCTCTACTTCGCAACCACTAACTATTTTTACATCATCTTCCAAGAAAAGGGCACTTATCGAAGAACAGCAAACATGAATCACGACTCGGAAGCTGTAGAATACAAGCTCCATCCCAGCTTCAGAAACGGCCTCTATTACTGGGGCGTGCAAGGTTACTTCTACTTCCTCAAGCCAGCCTCAGAGTGGGGAATTGAGTTCTTCACTGGTACCGACTTCAGCAATGATCAGCACACTGCTGTCTTGTCTGTTCATCCCGATGTTATTAACTTCCTTCCTGGTGGACTGTCGATAACTAAAGGCCCAGCCTTTGGCATTTGGGAGAATATTAAAACTATAACTAATGACAGCAATACACCAGTGACATGGCAAAAGAAAGTCAATAGAAAGGTTGGATACACTAAGGAGAAGATGACCCAGATCACACACAACTGGAAGATAGCCACGTCAGTCACTGCTGAAACTGGAGATCTTGCCAAGTTAATTGCGAAGGTTCAGTTCTCCTTTTCTGCAGAATATGGAGGTTCACACGTCAGCACTGAAAGCGAAAGCTGGAATGAAGCGACTGAAGAGGAAGAAACACTCTCATTTGAGCTGAAGCCAAACAAGTCTTTATATCTGTGGCAGTACAAACTGGGTCTCGGTCAAGAACCAGTGCTGTTCTGCCGTGATTTAAAGATTGACGATGTGCCAAACCCTCCGACTGAAGTCCCGCTGCCACCCGCTCAATCATGAAAACATATCAGGATGGTTTAACTCCAAGAATAATCAAGTGCTACAGTTAAATACCTTAATTATAACTTCTCAAGCAATTATTTAGATATCTGCATGCATTGCTTTTTTGTTTAATATAGCAAATAGATTGTTGAATTAGTCAATTTAACTACAAATTACATCACTATCCATTATGGTATTATTGAAACTTTGTTTTTATGATTAAAAGAAACTGATATAAACATACTTTAAATCTCATGAATTCCTTCTAAAGAGCTTACAAATGTAACCCACTGCAAATCTTACAATATTGTGGGTAAATCAGGCTTTGAGAAGGTTTTACTAGGAAAAAAATGCATGCTTGGTCTATATTAGTGTAGATGTAGTCATAGACATTTCATAGTATAATCAAAGTCTAAAGTGTTTGATTTACAAGTCATGGGGTGGTGTGGCACAATGGATAAGACACATGCCTTTGGTGTGAGAGACACGGGTTCGAATCCACTGTGAGACACCAATGTGTCCCTGAGCAAGACACTTAACCCCTAGTTGCTCCAGAGGCGTGCGACCTCTGACATAATTAGCAATTGTAAGTCGCTTTGGATAAAAGCGTCAGATAAATGTAAATGTAAATGTAAAAAGTGCTGCATTCTGTGATCATGAATTTGGCGTATACATGTAATTAAAAGCTTTTTATAGCCATTTGGATTTTGCTTTTAATATGCTAAATAAAGCTGGATACTGCTTTTAAAGTCTAGGTGTTTTGATTGTCATTCTTTTTCTTTACCAGAACACTGTATGTTTGACAAATCCACATTCCCAGACAGCACACAGACAGCACACAGACATCTGTTTGATTTGTGATGTTTTTGAGAAATATGCAGAAGATGTTGGAAAATCAAAGAGTTGCACACACACAACTGTTTGTCGGTTCTTTTGTAGCATTGAATGTATGGATCTCAGCTGTCATTAATGTCAGACTGTACAACAATCAGACGTGCTAAATACTGCCATTTTAATTAAGGTTTCATATTCTGCATAATCTTCAAGCAATAACTCTTGCTCTGCTGAGGAGAAAAACTGAGCGCGCTCTTTGGCCACGCTGAACAGCCAATAGCAGCGTTGCTGATCAATGTTTCTACTATCGATACATATCCCCTTTTAAACCAGCACATGAACGCGCAATTATCTCAGATAACTCAATCCAGCTATACTAATCATATCCGGCAGGTGTGTTCGAAGAACCTAATTAGCCGGATCATGATTAGGCCGATGATATCATCTTGGATGTCTCATTTGATCTCGGATGTTTTAAGCAACGTATGAAGAACGGCCCCCGGGAGTGTCAGAGCTCTGTCACCAAACCAAGAGACAAACCAGACAGAAGTGACAGAACCCTGACACTGTTAGTGTGATTGCTTTTAGAAATATGCAGAAGATGCTGGAAAACCAGAGGATTTTTCTGAATTTTTCCTGAAGTAGCTCAGTTAAGGAAGCATTAAATAAAAAACAACATTAAATTTTCATGATCCCTCTTACTTAGTTTTAAATATTTACATTTTAAGATTCTGTAAGGTGTTTGTACAGTAACCTATGTTTACACAAAACTGTTTGTGTGTTCTTCTGTAGTGTTGGGTGCATATGGTCATGTTACTCTTCTTGTAAGTCATGTTTTAATTTCTAAATGAAAAGAAATTAAATTAAATCCCTGTGACAGAAAGAGGAAGTCATGTGCAGACTTTCATGATGGAATTTAAAGCTGCAGCATGGAAGATTCTTTGGTTAAAAAATTATTTTGGTTGGTTGCAACTATCGAGCAAATACATGATCATAATCAACACTGTCTCCTTGCTTTACCCCGATTCACAACGGTAAGTTTATACTAATGATTTAAATTTGAGCTGTCAGATTTCATGGATTTCACAGGAAATGTCGGTTTCATGTCTTTCTCTTTTAGGAGAGATTCTGGTCTTCCCAGCCTCCCCGACTGTAGACACACGTCTGCCGTTCTCATTCAAGTCTCTAACTCATAGCTGATGTAATAGTCACTAGGTTCTTTCAGCTTAATATGAATCAGCTCTGGTGACCTTCATCCACCAACACTTCACTACAACGTACACTGCACTTGTTTTAACCATAACCGAACTAACTTAAATGCCAAATAGTTGGCCCTTATTTTTATGGCTATCTTTTAATATGTTAACATATTATTTTCTCTTTTTTTCCCTACTGTTTGTTTTATTTCTTCTCATTATTATTTTTATTTTACCCCAGAGGCAGAGCTTTAACAGTATGCCTGTGCCAGTGCTGAGCATCAGTCGCTCATAACCAGAGCCCGGCCGGGTTATTGAAGCTATTTCTGCATTTTGTAAAAATAAAAAAAAGATTATAAAATGTCGTACTTTTCTGTTTTCATATATAAATAGGTGTATAAAACATTTCAAATGAAGCAACAAAATCTGACATGAACTGTCCCAAATGCTGTTTCTTATGGATTACCTGGATTATCTCCGTGTTTACGGTTCCTGTGACCCGGTTCCCGGTTCTCGCCTTCACCTTCTGTGTTTCCTGAGGATCTTCTGAGTCGCCTGACTTCTGCCCATTGCGTCCCTGCGTTACCGAGCACATCCATCTCTGCCCACAACGACTGACCAGCTTCTCTATCTATTTTTCTGCTTTGTTAATAAACATTGCCTATCACTCGCAACTGGATCTTTTGCCTTCATTACTGAGTCTGACATTACGATCTGACCGTTATGGATTCAGCGAGTGCACCCGGACTACAGGAATTCCTCGCTAACAACAATGTTCGTTTGGACAGGCAGGATGAACAGTTAGTCGCCACTGGGCGGGCGATACAAGCTCTGGTAACGCAGGTGTCCGAGCTCACCTCTCAATTTCAACAACTGAGAGTGCCCACTGCGCCACCCCCGCCGCCTGTTCCCCAAGATCCGCCCAACACCAACCAGCACGAGCCACGCATTCCAACGCCTGAGAGGTATTCCGGTGAGCCGAACCTTTGTCGAACCTTTCTGACCAAGTGTAACATCTTCTTTTCTCTTTAACCTGTAACCTTCGCTTCTGAGCAGTCTAAGGTTGCATTGGTATTGACTCTACTCTCTGGATGCGCGGCTCTGTGGGGAACGGCGGTGTGGGAGAATCGTCATCCATGCTGTTCCTCGTTCCATGCACTCGGTGAAGAGATGAAACTAGTATTCGACCGTGCAGTAGCGGGTCGCGAGGCGGCTCGCAAACTCGCCAATCTTCGCCAGGACAACAGAACTGTTTCAGACTTCTCCATCGAATTCCGGACTCTGGCAGCCGAGTGCAAATGGAACGAGGAGGCGCAGTGGGACATGTTCCTGCATGGGTTGGCTGATCGTGTTCAACGTGAGATATATACTTTGGAGCTTCCTAGAAGTCTGGACGGACTTATTGAGTTGGCGTTGCGCGTGGATGCGCGGTTGCAACAACGAGGAAGTTACTCACATCAGACTTTGTTGCCAACATTTCCTGAGTACTCCAGTTCCAGAGGAGAGAACACGGTCAGCCCACCATTAGATCCTGAACCCATGCAGGTAGGTCGAGCTCGGCTTTCCCGGGAGGAGAGAGAACGTCGGAGAGCGAGTGGACTCTGCCTCTATTGCGGCAAGGCTGGACATTTTCTTGCGTCATGCCCATTAAAAGATCAAGCCCGACAGTAGGACGGAGGTTTCTGTCGGGTGGGCTTAACATGGCTAAATTCTCTACCACTCTCCTCCCGGTAAGACTGCAATGGGCAGACCGTTTCCATGACTGCCAGGCACTCATTGACTCTGGGGCTGAGGGAAACCTTATGGACTACTCCTTGGCTCGACAGCTTCAGGTTCCCATCAAGTCTTTGGATCATATCATTTCGGTCAGTGCTTTGAATGGACAGGAACTCCCTGGCATCACACACTCCACTCATCTACTCACCCTCATCACCTCTGGAAATCACGTTGAGAACACCACATTTCTGCTCACTGAGTCTCCGTTAGTTCCCATCGTTCTGGGTCATCCGTGGCTGGTCAAGCACGAACCCAGAATAGGATGGGACTGAACTCGGTCTCAGCATGGAGTGAACATTGTTATGCCTCATGTCTTTTGTCTGCTTATTCGTCTGTTTCTCCTTCTGTGTTGCAGGAGGAACCAGTGAACCTGTCAAACGGCGTTCAGGTGGTCTAATGCTGCTGAGGCGGCATTTACCAACCTCAAGAGCCGCTTCGTTTCAGCTCCCATTCTCGTAGCCCCTGATCCTTCACGTCAGTTTGTGGTGGAGGTTGACACGTCGGAGGTGGGGGTAGGTGCATTTCTTTCACAGCGTTCTCCCGCGGACGACAAGATGCACCCTTGCGCGTTTTTTTCTAATTGCTTATCGACTGCCGAACGTAATTACGATATTGGTAACAGAGAATTGTTGGCAGTCAAGTTAGCATTGAAAAAATGGCGTCACTGGTTAGAGGGAGCGGGGGAACCCTTTATCGTTTGGACCGATCATAAGAACCTCAAGTACATCAGGTCAGCCAAACGACTGAACTCCAGGCAGGCTCGGTGAGCACTTTTTTTCAGTCGTTTTGATTTTTCGCTTTTGTACCGTTCAGGTTCCAAGAACATCAAACCTGACGCGTTGTCTCAAATTTTTTATCGTTCCGAGCGCCCGTCTACTCCCGAGTGCATTCTACCTGAGAGACTTATTGTCTCTACACTCACATGGGAGATCGAATCGAAGGTCCGCACTGCCTTAGAAGGGGTAACACCTCTGCCCGATTGCCCACCGGGTCGATTATTTGTGCCGGAGGGAGTCCGGTCAGATGTTATTCGGTGGGGTCATGATTCCAATGTGGCTTGTCATCCAGAAGTTAGTTGTACCAGATTTTTGGTCAAACAACTATTTTGTTTTGGCTTGTTCAGTTTGTGCTCGTGGTAAGACTTCCAATCGACCCCCGGATGGGTTGCTTCAACCGCTGTCTGTCCCTTCGAGACCCTGGTCACACATTGCGTTAGATTTCGTCACGGCCCTCCCACCCTCCCAGGGCAATACAGTCATTTTGACTGTAGTGGACAGGTTCTCGAAGGCGGCACATTTTATACCCTTACCCAAATTACCTTCAGCTAAGGAGACAGCGGTTACTGTTGTAGATCACGTCTTTCGCATTCATGGCCTCCCGATGGACGTGGTTTCCGACAGAGGGCCCCAATTTATCTCCAGATTTTGGAAAGAGTTTTGTCGTCCAGAGGTGTCACCACACATGGAGTAGAGCCCGTGAGACTCTCCTCCAGGTGGGGGCGCGCACTAAGGCTCAGACCGATCGCCACCAGCTGAAGCCTCCCGTATACTGTACGTCGTTGGTCAAAAAGTGTGACTTTCTTCCAAGAACATTCCTCTCCGCTCCGTGAGTAATAAACTGGCTCCCAAATTTATCGGCCCGTTCACTGTCACTAAGATTCTTAGCCCGTTGGCAGTCCGCCTCAAACTCCCTCCTGCGTACAGGAGAATTCATTCCGTGTTCCATGTTTCCAAATTAACACCCGTGTTTCATTCCCGTATTAATTCGCCTACTCCGGTTCCTCCTCCGCCGCGTCTCGTAGATGGGGAGCCAACCTATTCGGTTAATCGTATTCTGGGCGCTAGACGGAGGGGATGCGGATTTCAGTACTTGGTGGACTGGGAGGGTTACGGTCCTGGAGGAGAGAAGTTGGGTTCCTGCTAGGGACATCCTGGATCACTCCCTTATTGATGATTACAATCAGCGGGTAGGTTCTCCTGGGAGCGCCAGGAGGCGCTCCTAGGAGGAGGGGTACTGTCACGGTTCATGGGTTCACTGACTCGCCCACGCTATGTTGTGTGTATGTTTGTGTGTGGTGGGTGTGGCTCATTATCGTTCTGATAAGCGGATCAGTGGCAGCTGTGTTTTCATGATTGGCATCCTATTTATTGTCTGTGATTTTGTCCTGTCTTTGTCAGATCATTTTGTGAGCTCACCTGGATTATCTCCGTGTTTACGGTTCCTGTGACCCGGTTCCCGGTTCTCGCCTTCGCCTTCTGTGTTTCCTGAGGATCTTCTGAGTCGCCTGGCTTCTGCCCATTGCGTCCCTGCGTTACCGAGCACATCCATCTCTGCCCACGACGACTGACCAGCTTCTCTATCTATTTTTCTGCTTTGTTAATAAACATTGCCTATCACTCGCAACTGAATCTTTTGCCTTCATTACTGAGTCTGACATCCCTAATGGGCCTTTACATAAAATTAAACAGTACATAGTTAAAATAAACATAATAATACAGTATAACACAATATAAACGCAGCGGACAATCAATGATCACATTTCTGACCTCTGATTAAAGAGTCTTTAAGTTTATGTTTGAAAAGGATCCAGTTTGACTCTCCTTTCAGTTCAGTGGGTAAACAATTCCAGGCTTTAGTGCCTTGTACAGAGAAAGCTGATTGTCCAAATTACATTTCGGGATCTGACAGTTCCCGTTCTGAGCTCCTCTAGTCCTTGAACCCACAGCCCTGAGAGCAACTATGCACTCACTCAAGACCTGTGGGGCTTGCTGATTTAAACATTTATGCATCAGCTTCAGCAGAGAAAATTTAGTGAAATTTGCAAAAGATAAAATATTTAAATTCCTCAGACTAAAACAATGATGTGACCTAATTGGCTTCCTATCAAGGATTTTAACCGCTCTATTATAAATCATTTGAAGTGGCTTAACTGTAGTAACAGTAGCCTGTGACCATGAGCAGATGCAGTAACTCATATGCGAGAAGATCATGGCGTGCATGAAAGTGTGAGCAGCATGAAACGGTAGGTAGTCCCTGATCAGTCTGAATGTGTAAAGATTTGCTTTGGCTACTCGACAGATTTTTTTAATATGACTGTCAAATTTAAGTTGAGAGTCAAGTACAAGGCCCAGGTATTTGACCTCTGAGACCTGCTGAATCTTATGCCCATTTATCCGTAAATTTAGTTCTTCTGATATGGACTTGAATCTTGAGGCAAAGCAAACAGACATAGTCTTTTTAACATTCAATGTCAGACCTGCATTTTGAAACCACACCACCACAGTTTGCAGGTATTTTGCTAGTTCATCAGAAACTGCGCACACTTTTCCCTCGCACATAAACCACTGCATCGTCAGCGTACATCTGAAATCCTGCTGTAGGACATGAGTCTGGCAGATCATTAATATACAGTGTAAAGAGCAAGGGCCCAAGAATGGACCCTTGCGGTACTCCTGTATTCATTTTTAAGAATGTAGACATTTCATTATTGACCACCACACACTGATCTCTCAGTTCAAGATATGATTTAAACCACTGTAAATGTTGTGAATTCCCTGCTGTGAGGAGGTCACGTCACAGCAAGCTGCGCAAACAGTCCCTCAGACTCTGTATGAAGCAGCTTGCTGTGACGTGACCTCCCCACAGCAGGGAATTCACAACAGTAAAGTTAATGTTGTGAAGTTAAAATTGGACAGTTTGTGGATAAGGATGTCATGATTTAGCGTATCAAATGCCTTTTTGAGATCCAAAAAGACGGCGCCAACAATTTCTCCACTATCTAATGTTTGAGTTGTTCCACACAGAAGCAGTTTGCCATTTCGGTGGAGTATTGAGGACGAAAGCCAGACAAATGCTCCAGTCAAGTAGCCTGGGTTTCCCCATGCTGCCTTGTGCGCAGCGTGATTTTATTCACGCTGCTAGGCAGTCTGGCTACCATGGACCAAATTTTCGCCTCAGTTAGGGAACCAATCACAGAACGGGGAGGGAGCAGCAAGACGATGACGACATCTATGCGACACACCGAAGCAGTTTGTTTATATCTATGGATCTAACATGAGACGTAAAAATATATGCATATTTTTAGGAACACATCTACAAAAATATGCCTGTATTTCAAGTTGATAAAATAATTTAAAATCAACATCAGTTTATTTGTGCCCACGCGCCACGCCCTCCCAGGATCTATAACGTTACCTAGGCTACTTTCATTTTTTTTTTAATTCTTCATAACCGCGCACGCGCGATCTGCTTGCAGTCGTCGAGATAGATGCTGAGGAGTTGAAGAAAAGAATAGCTAGTGGAGATTGTAAAGTTGTCGACTATACGTCATCAAAAATAAAGTCCAGTGTGTGGGAGAAATTTGGAGTTATCTGAAGAAAATATTGTGAAAGGCTTTGCTGCAAACATTTTCGTGTTGGATAGCCGCAAATGTGGAACTTCATCCCCGAGGAAGCACGCAGAAACTGTGGTAAGAAAGCAGTTCTATCGAACGGTATTTTTCATATTTAACACTGTTAAGTACAGTATGTGTGGTGTGCAGGGCGTGTTTGAACCCAAAATGGTCAGATGTAGGCTAGACGAAATTGCGTGGCATATAGTGTTGTAGCCGCGTCTGTTCGATTGGTAAAATGTGATAAGGCTACTCAGTTTTGTGGTAACGTTGGCCATGTTCTTCATGTACCGGCCTTTTGACAGCTTCGGCTGAAGTTGTCCTTGTGTTAATTGTCGTGTAATAACTTCTGTATGACCTGGCAATAAACATTTTTGTAAGCGTGTCTATAATGTGATAGTCCAAACTGATTTTATTTCGGGTGCGGGTCGGGTGTCGGTACTATTTTAAGCGGGTCGGGTGCAGATTTTAATTAGTGCTGTTGACGGAAAACGGGTTGGGTGCTGTTTTAAGCAGTGCGGGTACAGGCGGGTGCGGATTTACAAAATCGGACCCGTGCAGGACTCTGGTGTACACATACATCTCTGACCCATCGTCGTCTTCTTCGTTGAATATCTGTCGCTCTACATATGTCATCTGGTATAATTGAAACGATTGGCTATGAGCTACGTACAGGCGCATTTGATAGACATTTGTAGCGCCCAATAAACGGCTCTGGGCATTCGTAAACCACGCCTCAAATACGAGAAAATGCACATGTGGTTCCCAGACCACGTCTCAAAGAGAAAGTGGTCTGACGTTAGCCAGGCTACCAGTCAAGAGCATTTAATTAATTATTGACAGCAGGAAAATCACGCTTTAGAATGGTCAATATATTTGACTGTGTTTTGTTTATGTTTAGCAGACGTTTTCTTTTATAATTTTCGAGCAACGAGAATCATGTTATGGTCAGACAAACCAGTTAGAAAATTATATGATTTCAAAATCCGATCATCCTTGTTTGAAAAAATTAGGTCTATTTGTGTCCTAGAAGATTTTGAGATCCTTGTGGCACCCTTAATTATTTGGGTCAAATCAAATTTAGTCATTAAGGTTTTGAGTTTTTTCCTTTTACCAGAATTAGACCAATCTATATTAAAATCACCTAGTACATTACTCAACTCATCATAAAATACATCTTTAAAAGAGGGAGGATTATATAAAACCACAATTTTAAAATGCATACTTGATAATGAGATTTCAACACAAATATTCAATATTTAATTCATGATCAAAAGTGACTTCTGTGCATGTCATGTAATCTCTTAAATAAAGTGCCACTCCTCCTCCTCTTCCAGTTTTCCTGTCACTTCTATAACATTTGTAACCTGGGATATCGATTAAACCAGTTTGAATCCCACTATCAATGTTCTGTCAGGTCCATTAAGTCAAGAACACACAGACAATAAAAATAATTTAAGAATTTTTATTGAATAGATTGCAAACAAGTTGATGTTCCTGAATTGAAATTTGGCGGTATGGCTCTGTTCAGGGAGTCCTCTGACCTTTCATGAGCACCATGAAATAGCAGAGAGTCAGAGGACAGCAGCAGCAGCAGCATTAGGGAACGCTCACACAGTTTAGGACTGTGAGAGCTAAAATATCCCCCTGTGAACAGAGCAGGCAACATGACATAAAGCAAATGCCACGTTATGCATAAGGAGGAGCTGGGGAGGTGGCGGGCAGCAGAAGCGAGCAGCAAGCATGTATGAGCAAACTGAAAGTGCTTTAAATAGGGTGCCTTGTTTGAGCTTGGCCATTGAGCAGCGAGGGGAGCTAACCAGCTAATGCAGCTCAGCTGAAGCAAATCAGCTGGAGCAGATCAGCTGACGGGACAGTGTTGTTAGCAAATAGCATTAGCAGCGTCTTGACTACCTGGCCTGCCAGAACTGACGCTGACGCTCAATTTTCACTCAGGCCTAAAAAGTGTAAATTCGAGTCCATTAACAGCGATTTATCCTCATCATGCTTTGGCAACAGGCTCCTAATGTTCAAATGCGCTCCAAAAATGCCCTTAGGTTTACTTTTCTGTCCCATAAAATTTTCGCATGGTTCACAGTGGAAAAAAACTGGTGAGATTCATGTTTACTCACTGTTTTTAAAGATGTATCAGGCATCTGTCCTTCATTCCGATATGCAGGGGCGTAGCACCAAATTCTGGGCCCTGTATACTCTCAATGTCAGTGGGCCCCCTCTACACATGCCATTGTACGATGCGGGTTAGCAAAATGAAAATTCAATTTTGAATGAAATTTTTTTTTTAATTATTTGAATATAAACAAGTATAAGTAGTGTTTAGATCTATAATCAAATCAGATTATAGTAATGACTGGTTCTTTCATTCACCACCTGAATTGATGCATTTGGCCTACTTGTGCTCAAATACCTTTAAACCTTAGGCTACATCGGGTTTGTGTACTAACATTTTGATCCATGATACTGATGCAAGTTTTAAATTAAAAACATTTATTTTTGAACAGGAGAACACGAGACAACTGTACCCTCAGAAACCAATCAAATAAGCTAAGCCTGCCATAATGAAAAAAATAAAAGTCAATTATAAAAAAATAAATAAAAGTCAAATGAGATGTAATCTACATCCCAGTAAATCCCCACTGACGAGTCTTTTTGTTTGCGAAATCAGTGATGAGATCTGTAAAGTCCAACTGTTTGGCCAATTGGCTTTCAATTGACAGAATGGCGAGGCTGTTTAGTCTATCCTGGCCCATTGTTGATCTCAGGTAGTTTTTTACCAGTTTTAACTTGCTGAAAGCCCGTTCACCTCCTGCAACTGTGACAGGAAGTGTGCAGAAAATCCTTAAAACAATGCAAAGCTCTCCAAAAATGCTCTGCAGCTGCATCTTCCAGATGGCATTGAGGAGCTCAAGAGAGGACAGAGTTTTTGAAAATGTAGCATCATAAATGGTGCGGAAGTGTAGCACTTCATTTTCAAATTTTTCTGAGAGATCCGTGTCATACATTTTTGCCAGTGTCTGGCATGCTTCTTTTATCTGCTCTGCAGTCATATCTGTCAGCTTCAGAATAGGTGCAAATGTTTCACATATCTTTGCTGTGGTCTGAAATCTGGCACTCAATGCACTGATGATGCCATCCATTGCAACAAAAGATATTTTGTTCCTGAATGCATTTTCTGCACTGTCTTCAGTAGTTGCATCTTCTTGTGTCATCTCATCAGGCATGCGTTTCCTTTTGCGCTTCCGTCTCTCTTCAGTCCGAAAATGATCAGGGACATCCATTGTTTGCGCTACTAGGGAGGCCTCTGCAAGCAGTGAGTCCCATCTATCACGAAGAGCCTGCATTTCCTCTTGTAGTGCCTTGATGTTTGCAGCCTGAACATCCAGAGAAATATCTCCTGCCTGAAGAATTACATTTCGGTTTTCAATGCACTGCAAAATCTTTACCCACACAGTGAGCAGGACGATAGCGTCAAAGGTCTTGAAATAACTTATCAAACCATTTGCCTCAGACTTGGCTTCACTTGCTAAACTGCAGGTGGCTAAGACACATTCCAGTGCCTCAAGGATGGAGGGCAAGTGCACTGCCACAACTCGCACTGCAGCAATGCGGGCACTCCATCGAGTGTCAGAGAGACGATAAAGAGAGAACCCTGTCTTTTCTTTCAGGATTGTCCATCGCTCTGGGCTAGCACTGAAAAGATTATAGAGACGGTTTACAGAGCCAAAAAATGTTGCAACCTCTGGACATGACTCAGCTGCATGGACACCAACCAGGTTGAGGGTGTGGGAAGCACAGGGAGAGAATGTAGCAAGCGGATTGACTTTTAAAATCTGAGCTTGTACTCCTTTCACCTTTCCAGACATGTTGGCTCCATTATCATAGCCTTGTCCTCTACAGTCTTGTAAAGGTATGCCATTGGACTGCAACACTTCTAGAATCATTTCAGAAATTTCCTGGCCTGTCTTTTTGTGAAAATCTTTGAATTCAATAAACCTCTCAACTATCTTCCAAACACCGCTGTCTTCTTTGTCTTGATGTACATATCGTATCAATAGCACATTCTGTTCTGTATGAGATATGTCTGGTGTTGAGTCACATATGACAGAGTAATATATTGCATCTTCTCTTTCTTTCAGGATAGTGTTGAGCACTCTCTTGCCACAGATCTCAATGAACTCGTTCTGGGTGTCTGGACTTAGGTAGTGAGTTAAACGTGACCCTTTCTTTTTTTGCCTTACTTTTTCTAAGTGTTCTTGTAAGAGGGGATCATAACGGGCCAACAACTCAAGTGTTCCAAGAAAATTGCCATTATGTACATCATCCAAATGTGAGGTTTTGCCTCTGAATGCAAGATTTCTTGAAGCTAAATAAAGAGTTACATCTAAAAGCCTCTCTAAGATCTTGGTATGCTTCTCTGCTTCTGCCTGGAACTGTTTTTGAAGGTGCCCATCAACTCCTGTAGCTACCAATAATGAGTGCTGAAGGCTTTTCCATTTTACATAGCACTGCTTATGGGGAGTGTGTGTCTCATGTTCAGGGAACTTTCTATACATGTTTTGCCATTTGATGTCTGCCAACTTAAGTCCATCCTTGCTGTTCAGTGCACTTTTAGATGGCCTAGTCTGCTCATGTGAGAACAGAAGGCATGGGATACAGAATAGAGCATTTGCACTGTCACTGTAAATCAGCCAGTCCCTCCTAATCTTCTCCCGCCCATTGGCCGACTTAACGTACTGAAGATAGCTAGGGAACGCTTTGCCGTCCTTGTCTTTGGGTGCCACTTTGGTCAGGTCTCCACTTTGACTAGCCAGTCTGCAAACTAGAGTATCTCTCTGCTGAGCAGTTAGCTTCTCTGGCCACAGTCCTGGGTCCTCTGACAACTCCTCTTCATTTCCCTCACTTTGCCCTTCCTGTTCTCTCTCCCCAGCCTCCTCACTACTCTCAAATACATCTACAAGCATGAAATATACATTATTTATGTTAGCCTCAATCTTATTGTAGTTTCACATGTAATAATTCATCCTACTTGATAATAGTACTATAATAGTAGTATAATAATAGTAGTAGATGTAGTAGTATGATAGTAGTATGATAATAGTAGACTGCTGCTCATTTCAGTTGAAACTGCTACAGCACATGATTGCTGGTAATAACTTAAAGTTGCCTCTATGAGCTCACCTTCTCTCACATCATCAGACTCGCACCCTGCCTTGTCTTCTGCATCAAGTGCAGAACTATCTACATCAACAAGCACAAAACATAGGTATTACCCTCTTAACGTACAAAAAAAACCAACCTACTTGTTAAAGCAAGCTCACTTTGTATTCCAAGAGCCATTTCAGTGCAAGATAAAGCGCTAAAAATAATTAAACATGTGATTAAGCATTGCGTATTATGTTGACAGTTTGGACTAAGCTTTAGGCTGTCAACCAAGTGTCCAAGTACCCACAATAGGGCGCTTAACAGAGCTTGAAATCTACCATTACGAACAAGTACAAAGATAACATAACTATTAATTGGTAGGGTTGCAAAGGGTAGGAACATTTCCGGTAAACTTCCAGTAAATTTCCAGAAACTTTCCATGGGAAGTTAAGCTGGGGAATTTTGGAAATATTCAAATTTGAAAACTTTCCACAAAAATGATGGGAATTAAAGGAAATTAATAGAAATTAACTGGAATTTGGTGATAATTTCAACAAACTATCATATCCAAACATAAATATCAAAAATTAGTTTTTTAAATAGTAAAACAATGTAAACAACATGATCTTTTATCAGATTTATTTTAGAGTAGAACTTTAAAACTTTAACTCTTGTACTGAACCATTAATTCTTCCACGGAATAACAAAAACATGAATGTTGAGTAAAATATTACTCATCATTACACTTTATGTAGTTTGCAAGCTCAAGTGTGTCCTCAGTACTCCAGGGTTGAAGAAATCATCAGTGCATGTGATGGAGGAATGCACAGTGCATGTAGGGGGCGTGGCCTCAGTAGCCCTGCAGTATGCATGTGATTTAATAGCAGAGACATTTAAGTGTGATGCATTAAATCTGCTTGTTTTAGCCAAGATTATGCTACAATATATTTTCCTCAACTATATTTAAGTTCCCTGTTAAAGGAATAACCTTTCAGTTTTGTAAATTCCCATTAATTCCCTTATATTCCTGTTAACTCCCATGGAAATTTTCCAACTTTGAAAATTCCCAGAATTTTGCAACCCTATTCATTGGCTTTGATAACATCATGAATTTATAGAGCATGCATTGACTATAGCTTTTAAGCACAGCACTGTGCTGCAATGCTAGGGCTTTTCACCAAACACAAATGATAATTTGCTTTATTGCTCAAATCAATATTACCTGTGTGCACTTGAGAACACAGTGATATTGGTAGGCACATCTACATGTGCAGAAATATAGGCAGATAATTTATTAAGGAGTTTGAGAATATATCACACATTATAAGCAATAGTAGGGCTAGTAACTTTACACTGTGCTGCCACTCTTTCCACCACTCCAATAGCACTAGGCAATAGCACACACATTGAATCAAAAGGCTTACTTATTTAAGGTAAACAACTCACAATGAGCAATGATCTCACCTTGTCTTTCCTCATTTCTACTCTCAGTCTCAGCCTCATCTCCGGAACAGCAGCCAGAACTGGCCAGTGCTGCTACTGCTGGTGTGTCAGAACCACTGGTTGTTTCTGAAACTGGTTAATGTTGGCACCCTGACATTAGCTGGCCTGGCCCATAATTTACTTACAGCAACAAGCAGCCTGGTTGACAAACTAAGCTAAAGATTTAACATTAGCATACATACATTGGCAGCAGCTGTCTGGAGTTGACTACGTTAACTTTAATTGGATGTAGGTGCATAACAAGCAAACTCAGTTCACCTTTTGGAAAGAAAGCAGTCATCAGCTGCTTCCCCTCATTCTGCCTCCTTTCTTTTTCCTTCCTGTCTTTCTTTTTGCGCAGCATGATCAGGCTCCCAGGCTGTCCCAGGTGTCCAGAGTGTCTGGCACTGAGTTCATTCTCTCAGTTGGTGTTATCAATATATTTTGAAATGAATAATGACATCAACTGGAGGGCCCAATTAATTCGAATTAGGCTACAAAAAATAAAAAATAAATTACAAAAAAAATAAAAAATAAAAATTGATGGGATTTCAAAGGGCCCTCTCCCTAGACGGGGCCCTGGGTAGTCAGACAGAGCAAGTGGCAATAAATCAAGCATCAATCATCACATCCATATAAATATTAAATAAAAAATCATCAAGACAAAACTGTAAAATATTGTCATACTAAAATAGTCATCTAAGCCATTTTTATTATTTTTAAAACTGTTAGTAAATGTTAATACAGGGCTGTCAACTTTTGAGTTTAGCTTAACTCGGGGGGGGGGGGGGGGAAACTGGCATCACAATAAGTTGTGATTGTCAAGACATTTGGTAACTAAACAGAATTTTAGAAAGTTTAGTGACACCATGTTACAATGTTAAGCTACATGGTAGGCTACAATTACTGGTAGGCTACTGTTTTTATTATTGCTTGACATCTTGATTCAAAATCGATTAATCTGGATCATTATTAGGTACAGTAGATACATGTTAATTTTTCTCAAGAAAAAAATATATCTCACTAATGCTGTAAACATAGCCCTGTCAGCTGGTATTATTGTTAAATGTTAAAAATAGCAACTTAAATTAAATATAATGCGTTTTTATTATAATAACAACTTTATAATATTTTAATGTTATATAAGTACAAATATAATATGTAACCTAATATAGTGGACATATTTAACAAAACATTCCTCTCTATAGCTTTTTTTTTTTTTTTTGCCTAAATGGCTTTCCTGAGGTAAATAACGTAATGTGACATTGCTACCTGTTTTATTGACCTCTTACCACGTGTAACGGTCACCAGCTGGAGTGCCCTTGAGAGCCACCAGAGGGCACTCCACACCAGACTCTCATGTTCACTCACAGACTACATCTCCCATCATTCTCTGCCTGGACTCATTAGCACTCATTATCACATTCACCTGTATCTCATCTTCTTGTTTAGTTCACCCCATATAAGCCTGGTTCACCCCTTCAGCCACTGCGAAGTTGTGTATGTTGTTGCACTGCATTTCTGAGCATTTTATCTGGTTTCATGTCTCTTGGTTTTTGGATTTCTTGCCTGTTCCCTGGATTACTCTTTTGCCTCTGTTTTGATGGTTTGTTTGTTTGTTTGTTTATTTGTTTGTTTGGACTGCCTTCCGGTGTTTGACCCTCTGCTTGTGTTGATTACGATTCTGGATTACGTCTTCTAATAAAGCTGCATTTGGATCTCCACCTTCGAGTCTCGGAGCAGTTCGTGACAGAAAACTTCGCCGAACTTAGATCCAGCAGCTGAGAATTTACCAACATGAATCCAGCAGCACAAATTATGCGTCTCCATCAAGGAGATCGATAAATTGAGGATTATGTAATTGACTTTTTGGAGCTGGCTCCCCTGACCCGCATGGAAGAGGTATGCTTAATGATATTTTTTCGGGGAGGATTATCTGAGCCGCTCGGTTCAAGCATGCCTATGCACAATCCTCATTGGACTCTTGGACAGTATATGAACTTGGCCCTACAATTGAGCGATTCAGCTTTTACTGTGGGTTTGGCGGACAAGGAGCCCCGCAACCCCACAGTACCTGCCAAGTCTGAGACTGTCCACGTCAGCCCTGCCGAGCCAGAGCTTCACGTCAGCCCTGCCGATCCAGAGACTGTTCACGTCACTTCTGCCGATCCAGAGACTGTTCACGTCACTTCTGCCGATCCAGAGACTGTTCATGTCACGTCTGCCGATCCAGAGACTGTTCACGTCACATCTGCCGATCCAGAGACTGTTCACGTCACGTCTGCCGATCCAGAGACTGTTCACGTCACTTCTGCCGATCCAGAGACTGTTCACGTCACGTCTGCCGATCCAGAGACTGTTCACGTCACGTCTGCCGATCCAGAGACTATTCACGTCACTTCTGCCGTTCCAGAGACTGTTCACGTCACTTCTGCCGATCCAGAGACTGTTCACGTCACGTCTGCCGATCCAGAGACTGTTCACGTCACTTCCAGAGACTGTTCACGTCACATCTGCCGATCCAGAGACTGTTCACGTCACGTCTGCCGATCCAGAGACTGTTCACGTCACTTCTGCCGATCCAGAGACTGTTCACGTCACGTCTGCCGATCCAGAGACTGTTCACGTCACTTCTGCCGTTCCAGAGACTGTTCACGTCACTTCTGCCGATCCAGAGACTGTTCACGTCACGTCTGCCGATCCAGAGACTGTGACGATCCAGAGACTGTTCACGTCACTTCTGCCGATCCAGAGACTGTTCACGTCACTTCTGCCGATCCAGAGACTGTTCACGTCACTTCTGCCGATCCAGAGACTGTTCACGTCACTTCTGCCGATCCAGAGACTGTTCACGTCACGTCTGCCGATCCAGAGACTGTTCACGTCACGCCCGCCGAGCCAGTGTCTCCGGACAAGATGGCCGCCGCCGAGCCTGTGTCTCCGGACAAGATGGCCGCCGCCGTCGAACCAATGTCTCAGGACAAGATGGTCTCCGCCAAGCCAGTGTCTCCAGACAAGATGGCCGCCGCCGCCACCGCCGAACCAGTGTCTCAGGACAAGATGGTATTTGCCGAGCCAGTGTCTCCAGACAAGATGGCTGCCGCTGAGCCAGTGTCTCAGGACAAGATGGTCTCCGCCGAGCCAGTGTCTCCGGACAAGATGGCCATCGCCGAGCCAGTGTCTCCGGACGAGATGGCCGCCGACACGCCTGAACCTGAGCCCTCAGCAGAGATAGCCGCTGCACCGGTGTCTGTTCCTGAGCCGGTGTCTGTTCCTGTTCCTGAGCCGGTGTCTGTTCCTGTGCCCTGGCCTCCTGAAGGGTCGTCTCCACCCTGGCATCCTGAAGGGTCGTCTCCGCCCTGGCTGCCTGAAGGGTCGACTCCTCCCTGGCATCCTGAAGGGTCGTCTCCGCCCTGGCATCCTGAAGGGTCGTCTCCGCCCTGGCCGCCTGAAGGGTCGACTCCTCCCTGGCATCCTGAAGGGTCGTCTCCGCCCTGGCCGCCTGAAGGGTCGACTCCTCCCTGGTCGCCTGCACTGCCTGCTCCTCCCTGGTCGCCTGCACACCCTGTTCCGCCCTGGCCTCCCTTCTTGCCGCAGTCTCCAGGTCCTCTTCCACTTCACGGGCCTGGCCCTCCATCCCGCCCCCCGGGTCCTCCTCTGCTCCACCACCCTCCTGGACAGTTTTTCTGAGCGTCTGGAATCCGCTCCTTAAAGGGGGGGGGGGGTTGGGGGGCTATGTAACGGTCACCAGCTGGAGTGCCCTTTAGAGCCACCAGAGGGCACTCCACACCAGACTCTCATGTTCACTCACAGACTACATATCCCATCATTCTCTGCCTGAACTCATCAGCACTCATCACATTCACTTGTATCTCATCGTCTTGTTTAGTTTACCCCATATAAGCCTGGTTCACCCCTTCACCCACTGCAAAGTTTTGTATGTTGTTGCACTGCATTTCCGAGTGTTTTATCTGGTTTCATGTCTCTTGGTTTTTGGATTTCTTGCCTGTTCCCTGGATTACTCTTTTGCCTCTGACCCCTGCCTGTTTTGTTTGTTTGTTTATTTGTTTGTTTGGACTGCCTTCCGGTGTTTGACCCTCTGCTTGTGTTGATTACGATTCTGGATTACGCCTTCTAATAAAGCTGCATTTGGATCTCCACCTTCGAGTCTCGGAGCAGTTCGTGACACCACGGCTGAAAAACACTGATTAATCCGAGGCATACATTTCGGTAAGTTGTACTATATTTTTCAATATGCCTATTGGTCATTCGTGTTTATTTAGTACTAGTAGCCTAAAGAAGAGTATTAGAGATGACACGCGCCGCTTGAACTGAGGCGCTACAGCGATCTGTCACGACACATTTACAAACGGCATTTGGGTCATTCCTGGGATTCGGTAATATTTCAGCTTGGATTTTTTTTATTTTTGAACTACATATGATTACATTTCGAAATACCCCACATTATTAGGCACATATCAAACCTTCAAAAAATCATATTTTCCCATCTCAGGCATTAAAGACTTTTTATTATTTTCAGTTTTCTTTTTCAGATTTGTACACCTTTTATTCTCAACCCCGTAACGGAAAAAAATTGAATTAGTTTAAACAGGATTTTACACAAAACTTGTTATAAAACAAACATCTACCAACTGCTCATGTGTCCCTCATACCAATTCAATGACTTCAAATGTAACATTTATGCTAATTTTCACATTTGTATGTGATGGAAGTTACAAATATCCAAACTGTTTGTCCGTGGTCTCTTTATTTTAGTAAGAAAAAAAAATATTTAGATGTTTCACTAAAACCACAATTTTACTGTGTTAGCCCTTAACATGTCAGGTGGTAATCAGCAAGAAATGCTTTAATTTTTAATTGACTTCCTTATTTTATTTTCCAAAAATATTAATGTGACAGGGTTGAGAATACTGTAACAGGGTTGAAAGGACACATTGGCCTACTTTTAATTTGTATTTGTTTAATACGAAAATCACTCTTTGAGACTCAAACAAAACACTATTTTATTTTAGGCAACCATATAATAAAGACAGTCATATTTAGTTTTTTCATTTTTACTTTATTATCTGAATTTAAACAAAGAAAACTACTGCAGACAGTATGGTCGTTAGTAACTTTCAAATATTTTTGGTAAGAAAAAACAAAAATAGATTACCAAACAGAACCTTTTATTAAAGGGGCACAATAGGTAAATTCACTAGTGTCTAAAACATTCCTCAGTGCTGGGACATAAAACAAAACTGCAGCAGATTAAAGTTCATAATAACATAACATAAAACAAAACTGCAGCAGTCCCTTTTGAAATTATTTGTTTGTCTTTTTCCTTTCTGGCATTACGATATTTGTGTTTGATGTCTGCAATAAGAGCTTCGTGATACAACAAGGTCTTCCTAATTCTGGCGTTTACAGGGCAATTCAATAATGTAGTTTTCAGGGATGGGCAGTATTTCAGATTCATGTATTTAAAATACGTATTTTAAATACAAAATACTATTTTGTATTTTAAAGCCTTTGAAAAAAATCAAATGTAATTTGTATTTAAATACATTTAAGATGAGTATTTTTGTATTTTCAAAATACATAAAATACTTTTTGCCAGTCAACCTCTTTATCAGGGTACTGATTTTGTGCATCAACTAGTTCAGACATTCACTAGCTCAGCATTGGATCAGCGATATTTTTTTTTTTTTTTTTTATAAGGTGAGAATGTCATGATCAATTCTACTTGTTGATTAAAGTTAAAATAGTGCATTATTCACTTGAAAGAATAAAAGAGCACAGACAAGTGGGAAAATTGAGTAAGCCAATCAGTCTTGACCGGTTGTTGATTTTTATCAAGTAGCTTGTCAAATGTGTTTATAATGGTACATGCACTTTTACAAGTTGATTGTACTGAAATGTGTGTTGTCAGTTCCTGTACACAACCATCATAAAATGATAAAAATCCATCCAGTGTTTTTTTAAATCTTCTTATATGTTTTCCCCCATCTCAAATCAAGCCGTTCAATTTTGTGACGTCACAAAATCGACGCCCCTCCCACGATTGTTGATTGACAGCAGCGTTTTAACACAGACCCGCCCTCGCTCGTGAGCGAGCTGTCAATCACCGGCGCGGTCATTGTTGATAGACACCATTCTGCTCATAGACAGTGCTCCGGTATAAGCGATTGTGGTGTTCTGTTCTTGGGTGTAATAAGGAACACAGTATCATTTTGATGTTCCTAAATCCGAACCGCTGAAGACACAGTGGCTGAGTTTGTTTTCGAAGGGAATATTCCCCACGATCAACGTCAATGCTTTCATGTTTGCGCAAATCATTTCACACACCAGACTGCTTTACACACGAGGGTCAGTAACGTTATAAAGCTGGTTTTGCTAAGAAGCTGCTCCTGAAAAAAGGATCGGTACCAACTATTCGTGTTCCTGCTGCACCTCCAGAATAACTGAAGTGAGTGTAAAGTTTTATTAACCTTTATAATTAATATTTATATTAATCTTTGCAAATCGCTGCACGCTTCACGATGAATGCGGGTGTTTACCCTCAGGGTACATTACGGCATGTTTTCTATGTACGACGTTCTCAATATAATTCATAATCCCACGTTTATAATGAACACCGCGTTATGGTTATTGTGTTATTGTGTTACAAATGGTGTACGCACAGAACAGAGGGGCGGGGTGAGCAAAGCTCATTATCATTTAAAGACACATGCACTTAAACGGCGTGCTGAAAACAGAGCTGTTTTTGACCAGGTAAAATTTGTGTTTTCTTACAATACTAATGAGAATTTTTAATTAAAGTATATTACAAACTTTTAATTTAGACCCTAAAGAATCATATTAGCTTGTACAAAAATGGCATTATATGACCCCTTTAAAGCATCACTGCATGTTAGGGCTGGGTGATATGACACTACATATCATAGCGATGATATAAAGTGTGAATTGATGGAATGTTTTCTAAATCATTTACATAGATAGGCCTATTTGTGGGGTAAGCAAATATCCGTGCAGCTTTTAGTGGAAAGGAATTATTGAAACGTTGGAGTGGAAAAACAAACACTGATGAATGATACACCACAAACATCTTCAGCTTTTAGTTTTATTGTACATAAACAATAATAATCAAAAAGGGGTAAATAGTGTCAAATGAATCTAAATTAATTCTAATTTAAAATTTTAGATACACTTTCTAATTTTAATAAACTTATGGAAACAAATAAACTTTACATAAAATAAACATATAATTTCTTAAAAAGCATTGGACTACCTGCAAAAAGAGTTTGAAATTCAGTTTATGCTGTGGAATCAAAACTGATATTGAGAATTGTGTTGTTACTGTGAAGTAAAATTGAGATCTTGGTCATATCGCCCACCCATATTCTTTGCTAGATAGCAGAAAAGGTTCCCACAGTTTTACATACAGTATGATTTTTTTTATTAGTGTTCACCACAAGTAATAGACTACATTGTAACCAGAAATAAGTATATAAATGTCTGCTATTTTGCATGTTTATTTGTAATAGCCAGAAAGAAAGAAAGAAAGAAAGAAAGAAAGAAAGAAGAAACCCCAGAAAAAAGAAACAGAGAGGGCAGAGAGGGCAGAGATGTGGTTAGGAATGATAAGTCAGTAGGCCTGTGTAGTTTCTTCATTCACTGTGACCTGCACTGGATGGCCAATTTCACATGTATTTTGTGTATTTTCAAAATACAAAATACTGTATTTGTATTTAAATACATTTTTTCACACAGTATTTTGTATTTGTATTTTAAATACATTTCCATGTATTTATGCCCATCTCTGGTTGTTTTCACGTTTGACCGAGGAGATTCTAAGGACTCCTTCTGTCGCTGGACTCTCTTTTTATACTTCTCTGCTAACCGCTTTTGCCTGTCCATGGCTTTCTGGAGCTGTTCAATTTCATTATGTAGCTTATTTCTTTGTTTTCGTGATCGTCTTTTGCCTTCCTCCCTTTGCCTATAAACAAGTAAGCAAACAAATTAGTCAGTCCAACATTGCATGGAAATGCTGAGTGTCACATTAAACCAGGGATTCACAAACTTTTTTTGTTAGCCGAACCCTCTTGACCTCAAATATTGATATGAAGAACCCCCCGATTCTGAGATGTTGGTTTATAACCACATGGCATACAGATAAACAAATAAAATATTTAAATATTTTTAGCAAGTGATTTATTTTAATTTTACGATTTTATAAATTATTGGCTATTCATCAACTCAAACCCCCTGCAGTTCCTTCACATACCCCATGGGTTTAAAAGCCCCAGTTCGGGGAACCGTGCATTATTACACATGCTTATGATTTAGAACTTATGATTATTCTGCCTGTTGCACTTCACCTTGACAGTGGCTGCCGTGGCATATGTTCAGGACTTTGTGCTGGAGTGCTTGTTTCTAAATGCCTCTCTTCTTTCCTTGCTTCTTGTATGCTGCTCTCCACTCTTTACGCCTCTGATGCAGTGCTCTCTCACTTAGGTCACTAATTGTTTTTTTCTTTCCTGCCTCAACATTCCTTCTCCATCTCTGCCTCTCTCTTTTTTTAAGATCATCTGCCCTTTTGTCTGGGTCAGCATCTCTGTGTGCACGAAACTGCCTTTGCCTCTCTGCTGTTGATGTGGGTGCCATTTCTGACTAGGATGCCTGCTGAAGGCAAGGCAAGTTTATCTATATAGCACATTTCATACACAATGGCAATTCAAAGTGCTTTACATAGAAGAAATTAAAATAATAAAAAGAAATAAGAATAATTAAAACAGTTTAGAAAAATAAAATACAGTACAAACAGTCGGACGAACAGCGGCACAGTGCTCATTCAGTAAATGCATAGCTAAACAGATGTGTTTTGAGTCTGGATTTGAATATGACTACAGTAGGAGCACGTCTGATCTCCTCTGGAAGCTGGTTCCAGCATAATAGCTAAAAGCAGACTCACCATGCTTATGGTGCGTTCACACCAAACGCGAATATGCGTCTGGCGCGAGTGATTTCAATGTTAAGTCAATGGTAAGACGCGTCTACGCGCGTCTGGAGGTCTTGCGGCGCGAATGAGGCGTTTAGCGCGGCGCGGTAGACGCGAATTCGCCTCATTCGCGCGAATTGAGCGTTTGGTTACGCGCGAAATTTATTAGTGCTATTTGTGCATTCACGCGTTTGACGGGAATTCGCGTCTGCCGCCCGAGTTGAAAAATCTGAACTTCTGCGTCAATTCGCGCCGCGTTAACCAATCAGGAGCCTGCTTGATGCTGTGGCGGCAGGCCCGCTCGGAGTCACTCATTCAAAATGGAGGAGAGTTTAATTTTGGCAGTGAGCAGTCGGCCTGAGTTGTACGACAGTACTTCTTATTTCTATAGAGACAGGAATAAAAAGGACCTCGCTTGGAAGAGTGTCGGTAAGGAGATTGGGCAACCTGGTAAGTTGTAAATAAGTTACACATTTCACTTTTGAGTCACGTACAGACCTGCGTTTTTTTACAACTATTTTCCCCCTAATATACAGCTACTTTTTGCTAACAAGATAATGTGTTTATTCAGAGGACATGTGCAGGAAAAAATGGAAGAGCCTCAGGGACACATACCTGAAGGAGAAGAGGAAGGAGATGGATAATAAGAGGAGTGGGTCAGCAGCAGGGTCGGTGAAGAAGTGGAAGTACTCACAGATCCTGGGATTCCTCGACCCCTTCGTCACCCCAAGGGAGACCACCAGTAACATGGGAGGGGTCGAGGCCCAGGTCATGGAGTACAACCACCCCAGGGACCAGGGAGAGGGAGAGGCGGAGGCAGGGGATACGGAAATAGGTGAGTTTTCCAATTAAGCCAATTTACAAGGCATATGCTGTCATTGTTTACAGATGAATAGTATAATGTAATTTCTCTATGACTAGTAACATTTAATATTGTCTTGACAGAGCCTACTGATAATGAAGAGGCTGATCCAAGATCCCCTGCCGCTTCTCCTGTCTCCCCAGTCCCTGGTGCTTCGTCCCCTGCTGCTGCACCCACAGGTGTGTGAACATGTTACGTGCAGAAAACATCAGTACAGTATCCACTCATAGCTTTAACATTCACTAATAATCATTGTATTTGTAAATGCAGACTAAATTCTATTGCAATGTATGCCACCAATCATCTGCATACATACTTTTAAATTACTGTTCATTTGCATGTTTATGTTCCTGATGTTTATATGTCTTTATGTAAAATATGTTAAAGCAAGTTCAAAATAATTTCACACTTGTATTTAAGCACTGGCTATGTCACTCACACAGGCACAGATATTATTCTCCCAATATCTAGACAATTTTGTTATTTCAATTATCATCTTTCTGTCTTCTCATTGCACTGTGTGTTGTATTTTTGATTTCACAGGCCAACAGAGGAGGAGAGGCACCCGGCGGCCCCGTGACGGTACGTCGGAGGTGGAGCAGACGCTGCTCGAGCTCCTGAGGTGTCCTCCAGCTCCACCTCCACCACCGCCACCACCACCGCCACCACCGCTGTCTGCGGATGAACACTTCCTCCTCAGCCTTCTGCCTTTTCTGCAGAGCATGCCACCTCAAACAAAAGAAATTGTCAAATTTAAAATGTATAAATTGGCAATGGAAAACAGCACCGTTGTGTTAAATTTGGAACAATTAGACCCCCACAGCCCATAGTAGGCTTTACATTTTTTTTTAAATGAGGCAGCAGGCTCTGCAGGAAACGCAGAATGCCCTCCTTCCTCTTCTCCTTTGTTCCCTGAGGCTTTTCCACTCTTGCATCTTCCAAGCGAGGTCCTTTTTATTTCTGTCTCTGTATGTAAATAGTTTGTACAATATTGTATTTTTTAAAGTTTATTTTGTCATTTTAAATTTATAATCAAATTATTTTATGTTTGGCCTGAATAAATTATTTTGAAATATGACTAAATGCCTAGTGTGGTTCTAATGCACAACAAAGCAAGTGTTTTATCACATATATGACACATATTCATTTTGTATTGAATGCTATTTATTCCATATCTACATCTTAATTATATGAAATAGTATTATAGTGTAGTGTGTCTACTACACTATAATAACAGAACAATAATAACTATACTAGTGTGTATACTTTAGTGTGTCTGAACAGTGTTGTGTGAGGAAAACAAAGAAATCACAGGACAGGTTAAATACTTTTGGAGGTTGGCTCCATTTATCATCAAAACAAAAATAAATAACAGATTTTACAGTAATAACCTGAACAAAGGAGGAATGACATTGTTAACTATGAATGTGACACTGAACACTTGCAGTCATACATTTCTGAATTAGATGAACAACAAATATGGGATTGTTTATCATGTTATATTAATAATAGGCCTACTAAAAATTTATGTTTTTATCACTTTACCTTATAAACTAACGTGGAAAACCTACCATTTGAAAAAGTTAATGACTCAGGGTCTAAAATTATTAAATGTGCATGTTGTGGTGGACCTGACAGCCTGGAACTGGGCCAGCAGGAGTCGAGCAGACAGATAGACCAGACATGACCTGCAAACAGAGAGGAGGCAGAACAAAACAACATACAAACCAACAATCAACATATTGCATTTAATTAAAAAAAATAAAATTTTATATATATATATATATATATATATATATATGTGTGTGTGTGTGTGTATATATATATATATATATATATATAAATAATGGAGGTAAAACTATTTTAAGATAGTCATGCTCTTTATAGGTTTGTGGGTGGCTCTTAAAAGAGCCGTTGTGGGGAAGTCGTGAGGAGGACTTCAAACACTACTCCGTCGGCTGCCATGGTACTGCTCCCTCCGCCGAGAAGTGTTCCATGAAGACGTCCCTCACTCGGACTGCCTCTCTGGAGGAGTTGTTTGCTGCAACCCGACCCAGACCTGGCAGTGGCTCCTCTCCAGCTTGTCCCGCGCCCCTCACAGCAGGTGCCTCTCTCCCCTCCGAACACCTCATGAAATTGTGGAGAACACACGTCGCCTTCACACACTTCAGGGTGGACCTCGATGAGCCGCCGGTACATCCTCCACTGTGAGGAGAGGATGCCAAAGGCGTTCTCCACCACCAGCCTGGCTCTGGAGAGACGGTAATTGAAGACACGCCTCTCTGGAGGAAGCGTGCGTCCAGGGAAGGGCCGCATGAGGTTCCTCCGCAGCGGGAACGCCTCATCAGCCACAAAGACATGGGGCTGGGGTCCTCTGTCTTCAGCACCAGATAGAGGACGGTCAGGAGGCAGATGAAGAGTGCCAGCCTGGAGAGCCTGTCCAAAGGTGGAGTTCGCCAGAATCCCACCATCACTGGTCCTGCCGTACCCCCCAACATCAATCACCCGGAAGCGATACTTCGCATCCACAACTGCAAGCAGAACGATGGAGAACGTTCCCTTGTAGTTGTGGAACTGGGATCCTGAGTTTGGGGGTGCCTTCAGCACCACATGCTTCCCATCCACCGCTCCAACGCACAGAGGGAAGTTCCACCGCTCCTGAAATCCCTCTGCGATGGACCTCCAGTCTTCGGTGGTGGGCACAGCCATGTAGTCCTCCACAAGGCAGTCCCAGATGGCAGTCACTACCAGGGCGACGATCTGGCACACAGTGGAGACACCAACCCGGTAGCTGGACGCTATCGTTCTGAATGAGTCCCCTGTGGCAAGAAACCTAGAAAACATTTTTATAAATATTATTACAAGTACACTTGTAGTTACATATTCAACTATACAATCAACAGGTATACTAGTAAATGGTTTATGGTATATTAAAATGCCAATAATCAAGCACTACATTTTGCTTACAGATAGAGATATTTAATTTCTAGGTTAATCTTATGGCAGTTAACTCAGTACTACTAGAAAGATCACTGTATTTATACAGAGAAACATGACAGTATCACGTCTGCCAAGAGAATAATTTCTAGGTTAATGTCTAGGTTATAGCAGTTAACTCAGTATCACTAGAAAGATCACTGTATTTATACAGAGAAACATGACAGTATCAGTCTGCCAAGAGAATAATTTCTAGGTTAATGTCTAGGTTATAGCAGTTAACTCGGTATCACTAGAAAGATCACTGTGTTTATACAGAGAAACATGACAGTATCACGTCTGCCAAGAGAATAATTTCTAGGTTAATGTCTAGGTTATAGCAGTTAACTCGGTATCACTAGAAAGATCACTGTATTTACAGAGAAACATGATAGTAACGTTATCACGTCTGCCAAGAGAATAATTTCTAGGTTAATGTCTAGGTTATAGCAGTTAACTCAGTATCACTAGAAAGATCACTGTATTTACAGAGAAACATGATAGTAACGTTATCACGTCTGCCAAGAGAATCATTTCTAGGTTAATGTCTAGGTTACAGCAGTTAACTCAGTATCACTAGAAAGAGCGCCAACAGTGGTATCTGTCCCACAGTTAAAAAAAAAAAACATTGATAGCATATTGAATATATTGTAAAATATCATATACATTTACTAACCGAAGACAGATGGACAGGCGCTCCGCAGCCGGGATAGAGCGCCTGTAGTTGGTGTCTTGGAGGGTGATCCTCGCTCCGATGCGGGACAGCAGGTCATCGAACTGGGCGCGGGACAGGCGGAAGTACCGCTGAAAGCGGCCGTCATCCAGGCGCAGCTCCTGGAGCAAATGATGAAACTCGCCGAACTGGGTTCGCCTCCGAAGGGTCTGATGGACCCAAATACGGTGACGATGATCCCTACGCCGCTGTTCTGCTCTCCAGAGCAAATACAGAGCGGCGACTCTCTCGATAAATGACCGATCAATAACAGACATCTTGTAAAAAGATGGCCGCCAACGGGGTTCGAAACTTTTGAAACTTTCGCCTCTGACGCGCGTGACGCGCGTAAATTTCGCTTCAAACTTATTTCGCTCTTGGCGCGCGAATGCACACAAAGTGGTCACGCGTATAACTAGACGCGGCAGGCGCGAATTTTGACGCAGATTCGCGTTTGGTGTGAACGCAGCATAAGGCTAAGGCTAATCACCACCGGTCAAGGCCTCCCTTATACGCTGTGGGTCAAAAAGTGTGGCTTTCAACTAAGAACATTCCGCTCCGCGTCTAATAAATTAGCTCCCAAATTCATCGGCCCGTTCATTGTCACCAAGATCCTAAGTCCGGTGGCAGTCCGACTCGCGCCTTTCATGTCTCCAAATTGAAACCTGTATTTCATTCTTACCTTAATCCGCCAGCCCCGGTTCCCCCACCGCCGCGACTCGTAGATGGGGAGCACCTGTGAAGACTTCAGATGACCCAACACATGTGAAGAGACGGTGCCAACTCCTGCGAAGACTTCAGATGGCCCAACACCTGTGAAGACTTCAGATGACCCAACTCCTGCGAAGACTTCAGATGACCCAACACCTGTGAAGAGACGGTGCCAAGTCCTGCGAAGACTTCAGATGACCCCAACACCTGTGAAGACTTCAGATGACCCAACACCTGTAAAGACTTCAGATGACCCAACACCTGTGAAGAGACATGGCCAACTCCTGCTAAGACTTCAGATGACCCAACACCTGTGAAGACTTCAGATGACCCAACACCTGTGAAGACTTCAGATGACCCAACACCTGTGAAGACGTCAGATGACCCAACTCCTGCAAAGACTTCAGATGACCCAACACCTGTGGAGAGACATCGCCAACTCCTACGAAGACTTCAGATGACCCAACACCTGTGAAGAGACATCGCCAACTCCTGCAAAGACTTCAGATGACCCAACATCTGTGAAGACTTCAGATGACCCAACACCTGTGAAGAGACATCGCCAACACCTGTGAAGACTTCAGATGACCCAACTCCTGCAAAGACTTCAGATGACCTAACACCTGTGAAGAGACGGAGCCAACTCCTGTGAAGACTTCAGATGACCAAACACCTGTGAAGACTTCAGATGACCCAACACCTGTGAAGACTTGAGATGACCCAAAACCTGTGAAGAGACATCGCCAACTCCTGCGAAGACTTCAGATGACCCCAACACCTGTGAAGACTTCAGATGACCCAACTCCTGCGAAGTCTTCAGATGACCCAACACCTGTGAAGAGACATCGACAACTCCTGCGTAGACTTCAGATGACCCAACACCTGTGAAGACTTCAGATGACCCAACACCTGTGAAGAGACATCGCCAACTCCTGCAAAGACTTCAGATGACCCAACATCTGTGAAGACTTCAGATGACCAAATTCCTGCGAAGACTTCAGATGACCCAACTCCTGCAAAGACTTCAGATGACCCGACTCCTGCAAAGACTTCAGATGACCCAACACCTGTGAAGAGATGTCGCCAACTCCTGCAAAGACTTCAGATGATGCAAACTCTGAATCAACATGCACTAATGCTATATTTTTCTAAATGTCATAATCATTTGTTAACAAACAAGTATTCATTACTTCAATGAGCTCATTGTTTCTGCCTTTAATTATTACATTGTTTAAATAATACATGTTTAGCTAACTGTGATTTTAACATTTCTGAAATACATAACTAAAGACAGTTTCCTCTGATAACAGATTACTCTAAATTGTAATATGGACTCGTGCACTTTATGTAAAGCTGCTTTGAAACGATGTGTATTGTGAAAAAAGCTCTATACAAATAAATGTGAATTGAATTGAATTTAATCTTCTGGGGTCATTAGGTATTTTAACCCTCTGAGGTCGAAAAACGCGCCGGCGCGTTTTGCTGGATTTTCTTCACATTGTAGCACTTTAAACTTAAATTACTCTGTCATTTATGGTCATACAGAAAAAAGAAATATAAAAAAAGAATCTGTGATATTTCTACTGTTGTATGTGTCCACTTACAATCAAATCAAAACATTGTGCTTTTGTAAAATAAAGAAAATAAACAGGGTGTGCGTTCTGCCTCTCCGTCGCGGTGAACTTTTTTTTCTTGAGCACGTCTATAAACTGAAACAAAACTCAGCGAATACTTGTCACACATTTATGAGCCATATACCTTTATAAACAAGTGTGTACTTTTAAATGATCGGATTCAAACTGAAAACAAATATTCTCTGTTTAAGTAATTTGTATAAAACCAACAAGATGTCCAGCTTCTCAAACGCTTCCTAATTATTTTTAATTTGACCACGCCCACTCACGCAAAAGATATTCACATGCAAATCTCCACATGGAACGCGAACGAGCTCATTACCTCAAAAACAAAACACTTCATCAGTCTCTGCTTTTCGTCGAGTTTGAAAGACGTGCCGTGAGCTTACATTGGCTTTACCCCAGAAGAAGAAGAACGCGATTTGAAGACAAGAAAGATGTAAGGTAAGAAATTCTTACATATTAGTGTGTTATTGTTGCATAAATTTCACATTGCAGTTGAACTGTTGCTAGATATATGGTGAATATGATAATATTTAGACCTGTGTTTACTGTTACTGTGTTTGTGGATATCTGCTCAAATGTAAATATGTATATGGTTACCATAATGTTTTATATTTGAGCGCGATCGCGTTTGAATGTATCATATTTTGGATCGTTTGAAAAGCAAAACGCACCAAACGGCTTCGTGTTTTTACTATTATCTCATTTCATATCATCATAACGAATGGAAACATTTGAAGTAACATGATAATCAATATATTTTTCTCTAGCTTAGTTGTTACTGAAATCTTTTGGAAGATGTATATGCTGCTATAGGTTATTGTTATTATTTTATGCAGCACTGCGCATAGCCTATGCCTACAAGGCACAACAAACCTGGTGTTCATTATATTATATATTGTTGGAAACATTTGTGTGTGTGTGTGTGTGTATTCTGTGAATTTTAAAAAGCAATTTTAACCAGAAAAATCTAAAATGTATTCCCAAAATCGTGCAGGCCTTTCTCTTGATATCAGTATGTTCACTTTTTTTTTCTTTCAGGGCCCAGATGCCACTGCGTCCTGCTGACTTCAACATTCACATTAGTCTCTGTACATGAACATGGTAAAGTGAAAATCAAACACCTTGGAAATGAAAGGTATGTACAATGTTTTTAGGAATGGCACAAAGGTCTCTTTCTTTGGATCACTGTTTTCAATGAGTGCTTTTTTGTCATTTGTTGTGTATATTTGGATTATGTTGTGTTGTAAATAAATCCAAACAGTCTAAAAGCCATTCTTTTTTAAATCTCCTCATTCTTAGTGCAAGGTTTGTCAGAATGGCAGGGCTTGATAGCTCCTAATAGGGCCATTAGGGAGTGTCTTTGTCTTTCTCAGGTGTGAAAAGCGTACATATTAATGAGGTGATCCGCCCCTCCCGCATAAAGCTTTATCACACAAACCACGTAGTAAAAATTTTAAATAAATATATTGTCTTCTCTGAATGAGCAGTCAGGGTGATTTTCACATAGTTTTAGAGCAAATATTCTAGGCTACGTCATACAATTTCCAAAAGTCTTGTGAAGAAATAATCAGTATGGGTTTCATGGCCTTATTTCAGTGAGAATTGTTTTATGTATTTTCACAAACCACGCATAAATGTCATTATCTAAAAACTACAAACTTTTACACACATGCTGCTGATATATTATTGTAGCAGAGTTTGTGCTGAATACAGTGTAATCAGACTTTAGCCATGAAAATGTCACAAGTAACAGAAATAACCTCAAATGTCAGAGCATGTCAGAACACCTGCAGGGCCAGAAAACAGCTCAGACCCCAGAGGGTTAATGATCAAAATGAAACAATCAACCAATCTGAAAACATCCTCATTAAATTGGCATGTTTTATCCATTTCTACATCATAAAGAATTAAAGGGTGCCTATTATGCCCTTTTTTACAAGATGTAATATTATTCTTGGGTGTCCCCAGAATGTGTCTGTGTAGTGTCAGCTCAAAATATCCCACAGATAATTTATTATAACGAGTGGTTATTTTTGTATTTTTGGGTGGGGTGGGGTGGGGTGGGGTGGGGGTGTGGCTAAAAAAGAGCTGTTTTGGTGTGTATGACTTTAAATGCAAATGAGCTGCATATTCCCGCCCGTCTTCAGAAGAGGGCGAAGTGTATACATCTCTGCTTTGCATAGCTATGGCAATAAACATTCGGTAGATGCAACTTGACTGAGAGCGAGAGACTCTGTATTTAGCCCTACATGTATAAACCGGAGTCAGACTCAGATGAAGGAGAGACTCCGGCAGAAGAAACACCTTTGAGAATGAACCAGGATGTCTCGGAATGCTTATTTGATACATTTATGTACTTGTAGAGTTTTCGTAGCCAACACACACAAATACTGCGATAACGTTCGCTATGCACTTTAATGAAACGACACATGCACTCAAATACGGTTAAAACTTAAAAACGCCTTTGCAAATAAACATTGCTTTCTAAATGTATTGTCTTTACAGAAAAACTGTAGCAAATTAGCTCAAAAGAAATGTGAATAATTTTAATTATAACTCGTTATAATTAATCGTAAATATTTTGATCAGTTAATAGAATTAACTTAATTTAGTAGAATTAATATTACAATCAAGGAACCTGTTTGTCCAGCGAAAACTCAGTGTTAATTGTTTATTAATTCTAAGAAATGTTCGGGGTATGGGAAATGTCTTTCTTACTGTACAGCATGTAGTCAAAATCTGCATTATTAGGGACTCCAGTATATGAGTATATGTGACATGAACTAGACTTTATTACCTAGACCAAACACTATTCTAACATATTCTAACATTCACAACTATACGTGATCTTGTGAACAGTGATTTTAAAGTGCGAAGATGTCACACAGTCTGGAGATGTGTGAGCCAATAAGAAGTTGTTTCTTTGGAGGGAAGTTTTACGATGCTTTGTCCTCTAGCAGGGCATTTTACATTTACATTTATTCATTTAGCAGAAGCAGTTAAACTAACAGTAGGACAACAATATGCAAGTGCTGTGACCCTTCTCAGTTTAAACTAACGCTGTACAGCATTTTTTTTAATTTTTTTTTTATAAATAAATAAATATAATAAAAGAGAAAGTGTTAGTATTACTGGATCAAGTGCTGCCGAAAAAGATGCATCTTCAGCCGTTTCTTGAAAATGGCTACGGACTCAGCAGCTCTTTTACTTTTTCATTTGAATGTGTAATTTGATTGGGTGTTTAAGTGAAGAACCTTCAAGATTCTTATTATACTAATGTGGCACTGAGTTAGCAAAATGTAATGTAAATGAACAAATTGAGAGCGTAGATTGGAGTTCATAGAGACCAAACATTGCTACACATTAATCCAAAAGAGTTTAAAAGAGAGAATGAACACATAGGCCAATTCCTATAAAAGGAAAATCATGAGATGGGTAAATTGGATATGTGTTTATACATTCTGAAGTGGTTGTATATAGAATATATAGGAATAAAAGGGTTTCTTTGTCCTTTTCAACACGAATTAAGTAAGAGCCAAACTTTCTGCAAATTCCTTCTGGTCGTAACAGTCTTATCAGTCTTGCTGTGTCCTGTAACCAGACACCTGGTTCTGCCTGTGTGTTCGCTTCATTTGGGATGTTAGTGGCAGTTTTTAGCAGATGGGTCACACATAGAAATCTAATACAGTTTGTTAGATTGTTCCTTAAATATAATGAATACTTTGTGTGTGTCTGATTGGTCCAGATGCTACAAAACGTACACAGTTTATCAAGACAATCATCTTTTACACTGTTCTTTACAAACGTGTGGTTATACAGCATATAAACAAGGTTTGTAATAGACGAGAGACATCTGGTCTAACAATAGCTTTAGCCGCATTAGTTGTGAAACTGGCTAACAGGCACATCGACTAAAATGGCGATTTGCTCAAAAATCATAAAAAACTAAACAGTGCGACACTTCTTATGGAGGTGAAGCTGATCACCAACAGTTGGTACAGATCCATCCTTCAGTAACAACTTTTTAACAAAGTCTTCCTTGTATTGCCCCTCGTTCACAAAGCAGTATACAGAAGTATAAAGAATCAATCACGTTTTTATTTGTCACGTAAAAATGTATCATGTCAATTACATAACTAGATGGTAAAGTTCGTAGACAAACTTTAAGTTGGCTTGAAAAAGCCTAGCCAGAAAGTTTGAAAAAGTTTTAAACTGTTCTAGCATGGTTTACCATGATTTACCATGTTTCTAGTATGGTTTACCACATTGCTAGCATGATTTACCATGTTTTAACATGACCATGGATGGTTGGATGGATAGATCAAGATTAGTTAGAAAGAAAGATTATAGATAGAAAGAAAGAAATAAATATTAGTTAGAAGAAACAAAGAAAGAAAGAAAGAAAGAAAGAAAGAAAGAACAAAAGATTAGTTAGAAAGAAAGAATCAAAGAAAAATTAGTTAGAAAGAAAAAGATTAGTTTGAAAAGAGAAAGAAAGATTAGTTAGAAAGAAAGAAAGAAAAGTTAAAAAGAAAGAAAGAAAAGTAAAAAAGAAAGAATAGTTAGAAAGGAAGAAAAGTAAAAAAGAAAGAATAGAAAGAAAGAAAGAAAGAAAGAAAGAAAGAAAGAAAGAAAGAAAGAAATATGGATTAGTTAGAAAGAAAGAAAGATAGATTAGTTAGACAGAAAGATCAGTTTGAAAGAAAGAAAAAAAGATTAGAAAGACAGAAAGATTAGTTTGAAAAAAGAAAGAAATAAAGAAAGATTAGTTAGAAATAAATAAAGATTAGTTTGAAAAAAGAAAGAAAAAGAAAAAAGAAAGAAAGAAAAGTAAAAAAGAAAGAAAATGTTAGGAGAAAAGAAAGAACAGTAAGAAAGATAGAATAGTTAGAAAGAAAGAAAGAAAGAAAGAAAGAAAGAAAGAAAGAAAGAAAGAAAGAAAGAAAGATTGGTTAGAAAGAAAGAAAGAAAGATTAGTAAGAAAGAAAGATTAGTTAGAGATAATGAAAGAAAGATTAGTTAGAAAGAAAGATAGATTAGTTAGAAAGAAAGAATGAAAGAAAGACTAGTTAGAAAGAAAGAAAGAAAGAGATTAGTTAGAAAGAAAAAGTGATTTGTTAAAAAGAAAGAAAGATGGATTAGTTAGAAAGAAATATATATTAGTTAGAATGAAAGAAAAAAGATTAGTTAGAAAGAAAGATGGCTTAGTTAGAAAGAAAGAAAGAAAGAAAGAAAGAAAGATTAGTTTGTAAGAATGAAAAAGATAGATAGATAAGTTAGAAAGAAAGAAGGATTAGCTAGAAATAAACATTAGATAGATAGATAGATAGATAGATAGATAGATAGATAGATAGATAGATAGATAGATAGATAGATAGATAGATAGAAAGAATGATTAGTTAGAAAGATAAAATACGATCTGGAGGTCGAGCCTTCTGACACCCAAAGCGAAACGGTCACGTGACTGGACAGAAAGTGAGGCTTCGTTTGTCGTCGATCACGTGACTCTAGTAAACCAATACACACCCCGATACGGAGCTTCACTAGAAATTGTGTCGCTTGTGTGATACGCTCATCGAAGCTTCAGTGTCAGACGTAACATCACTACCCTGCATGGATGACTACGAATTGGATTGCCCTAACAATAAATATACTGCATATGGATCTACCTGTTTTCCTGTGTGTTCCCGTGACAGAACGACTCCGTCACAACATAGATCCAGCGTTATGGATTTTCGTGGCCCTTCCCCAACCACGAAGACAGAGAGGAGGCAGCAGAGGGGAAATTCGCCAGTTGAGGAGGTGCCTCCTCGTATGATCATTTTTCAGTGTCTGGCATTATGGGCACGCCAGACTGAGGAGGCCATGGCGGTCAATTCCCCTGAGCAACCTTCCACCACTGACAGAGAATCTTTTAGGGGAACCCGTCTGGCCAGGTTTTCGGGAACTCGTGGAGGCAGGGGAGGAGGTGCTAGAGGTGATCCCCGGAACCACTCTCCACTTTGGTCTTTCTTCGACCATGGGCCGGTGATGCTCAACCCAGAGCTCCCTTCGCCGCTGGTCCTGTCCAGCCCTGAGCCTTCACCTCGCCATAAAGGACGGCAGAGGAGGAGGAAGACTTCCCGTCTCCCTAATGTCCCGGAGGTCGTCCCCGTGCAGCCCGCTGTCGTCAAGGAGGTCGTCCCCATGCAGCCCGCTGTCGTCAAGGAGGTCGTCCCCATGCAGCCCGCTGTCGTCAAGGAGGTCGTCCCCGTGCAGCCCGCTGTCGTCAAGGAGGTCGTCCCCGTGCAGCCCGCTGTCATCCCGGAGGTCGTCCCCGTGCAGCCCGCTGTCGTCAAGGAGGTGGTCCCCGTACAGCCCGCTGTTGTCCCGGAAGTCGTCCCCGTGCAGCCCGCTGTCGTCCCGGAGGTGGTCCCCGTACAGCCCGCTGTCGTCCTGGAGGTCGTCCCCGTGCAGCCCGCTGTCGTCCCGGAGGTAGTCCCCGTGCAGCCCGCTGTCGTCCCGGAAGTCGTCCCCGTGCAGCCCGCTGTCGTCCCGGAGGTGGTCCCCGTACAGCCCGCTGTCGTCCTGGAGGTCGTCCCCGTGCAGCCCGCTGTCGTCCCGAAGGTCGTCCCCGTGCAGCCCGCTGTCGTCCCGGAGGTAGTCCCCGTGCAGCCCGCTGTCGTCCCGGAGGTCGTCCCCGTGCAGCCCGCTGTCGTCCCGGAGCAGCCCACCATCAGCCCTGCCACGGCCAAGAGGGCTGTCTTCCTCTTTTATGCTGTGGCGATACTGCATGCTTGGAGGAGACACAGCACGTCTGCCGATCCAGAGACTGTTCAGGTCCCGTCTGCCGATCCAGAGACTGTTCAGGTCACGTCTGCCGATCCAGAGACTGTTCAGGTCACGTCTGCCGAGCCAGTGTCTCCGGACAAGATGGTCACCGCCGAGCCTGTGTCTGTTCCTGAGCGGGTGCCTGTTCCTGTTCCCGAGGGGTCGTCTCCGGCGTGGCCGCCCGATGGGTCGTCTCCGCCGTGGCCGCCCGAAGGGTCGTCTTCGCCCCGGCCGCCCGATGGACTGTCTGCTCCACCCCGGCTGCCCGATGAACTGTCTGCTCTTTGCCCTGGCCGCCGGCTAAGCCGTCACCTCTTGTTTCTGTTCCCCCTCCATGGACCTGGCCCACATCCCTCCCCCTGATCCTCCACTGTTCCACCTCCCTCCTGGACTCTTGTGTTGGTTGTTTTTTGTGGGTCTTGGAGCATCTGGTAGCCACTCCGTGGAGGGGAGGTTATGTCACAGTGTCTGGTTTGTGTTTCCCCGGGTGTCCACTAGAGGTCTCTTCCCCATACTGTCACCATTCACTCTGGAACTGCATTTCCCATGACCTTTGTCTGTTCTCATCACTCGTGATTGCACTCAGCTGTTTCCTATCACATTGTTAGTTTCTGTGTATTTATACCCTGTCTGGTTAGTGTTTGTCACGGAGTCGTTGTTTGATGTCACTTACACTTCCAAAGTTTGTTTCTCGCCTGTTCTTGTTTTGTTTCTTGTTTATTTGTTTATTGGACTGCTAATATGGATTTTGAATCCTGCATGGATGACTACGAATTGGATTGCCCTAACAATAAATATACTGCTTATGGATCTACCTGTTTTCCTGTGTGTTCCCGTGACACATTGGGGATGGAGAAACACACCCAAATTAGCTTCTGTTAAACAGGCGTATGATAATTTGGGTAAATGTGTAAGCTAGATTTATGCCTATTTTTCACATCTTCATGGACACAACAATGATTTCCCTCGTGTGTTAATATTGTTCCTTTTAATAATGTATGGTTTTCTAAAAATGTGAACTGCAGCGTCTGTGTGTAGATGAGAGAAGCAAAGTGTATGTGCGTTGTGCACACACTACATTGATTATGGCCAAGCATGCGCCCTTAAAATATCATATGAATAACACAGCCGCAACACGCCACTGACTTTAGACGAGGTTTCTCCTGGTCAGTGGCAGAATTGTTTTCTGAAACTGCAAAATAGCACCAGGGAACGTTTGCGCCGGAACACGCCTCCTCTTATCGCTGAATGGAAATGTCAACAGGCGTGGTTGATGTTTATCTGTAATCGGATACCGCAACAGTTTAATTAAGTTGGCTTGAGAAAGCCAACTTACTGAAATCCTATTTAAACTTCTTCTTCTTCTTCTTCTTCTTCTTTTTCTGACCGCAAATTTTGGGACACTAACTCCTCCTAGACCGTTCAAGCTTCATACTCCAAACTCGGGTCAGACCTTCATACTGTTGGTGTGCTATATCTTTTCAGATTGGTTTGACTTACGGTTTTCTTAGAAATTAATATTAAAAATCATAAAAATCCCATAGACTTTCATTGCAGACTGCTCAAATTGAGCCAAGACTACGGTAGCCCATTAGTGCACAAACCAAAATCTCAAATCTCAAATTCTCTGAAGCCCTAGACTCAATTAAACTACCATTCTATATCTATCTATCTATCTATCTATCTATCTATCTATCTATCTATCTATCTATCTATCTATCTATCTATCTATCTAGCTAGCTTCAAACCTTATCTATCCATCTATCTATCTATCTTCAAACCTTATCTATCTTATCAATCTGTCTTTCTTTCTAACTAATCTATCTATCTTTCTAACTAACTTATCGATCTTTCTTTCTTACTAATCTATCTTTCTAACTAACTTATCTATCTTTCTTTCTTTCTAACTAATCTATCTTTCTAACTAACCTATCTTTCTAACTAACCTATCTTTCTTTCTTTCTTTCTTTCTTTCTTTCTTTCTTTCTTACTAATCTTTCTATTTTTCTAACTAACTTACCTATCTTTCTTTCTTTCTAACTAATCTATCTTTCTAACTAACTTATATTTCTTTCTAACTAATCTATCTTTCTAACTAACTTATATTTCTTTCTAACTAATCTATCTATCTTTCTAACTAACTTATCTATCTTTTTTCTTTCTTTCTTACTAATCTATCCATCTTTCTAACTAACATATCTATCTTTCTTTCTTACTAATCTATCTATCTTTCTAACTAACTTATATATCTTTCTTTCTTAATAATCCATCTTTCTTTCTTTTTAACTAATCTTTCTCTCTT
This sequence comes from Rutilus rutilus, assembly GCF_951802725.1. NCBI lineage: Eukaryota > Metazoa > Chordata > Actinopteri > Cypriniformes > Leuciscidae > Rutilus > Rutilus rutilus. The sequence goes on along the minus strand of NC_140215.1, from coordinate 42,892,101 downwards.
TCTAACTAATCTATCTATCTTTCTAACTAACATATCTTTCTTTCTTAACTAATCTATCTATCTTTTTAACTAACTTATCTATCTATCTTTCTTACTAATCTATCTATCTTTCTAACTAACTTATCTATCTTTCTTTCTAACTAATCTATCTATCTTTCTAACTAAGTAATCTCTTTCTTTCTTTCTTTATTTCTTTCTTTCTTTCTTTCTTTCTTTCTTTCTTTTTTAACTAATCTAGCTATCTTTCTAACTAACTTATCTATCTTTCTTTCTTTCTAACTAATCTATCTATCTTTCTAACTAACTTATCTATCTTTTTTCTTTCTAACTAATCTATCTATCTTTCTAACTAACTTATCTATCTTTGTTTCTAACTAATCTATCTTTCTAACTAACTTATCTATCTTTCTTTCTAACTAATCTGTCTATCTTTCTAACTAACTAACTAATCTATCTTTCTTTATTTCTTACTAATCTATCTATCTTTCTAACTAATCTATCTCTCTTTCTTTCTTTCTTTCTTTCTTTCTTTCTAACTAATCTTTCTTTCTTTCTTTCTTTCTAACTAATATTTCTTTCTTTCTAACTAATCCTTCTTTCTTTCTTTCTTTCTTTCTTTCTTTCTTTCTAACTAATCTTTCTTTCTAACTAATCATACTTTCTAACGAATCAATTTAACTAATCTATCTATCTTTTTAACTAACTTATCTATCTTTCTTTCTTACTAATCTATCTATCTTTCTAACTAACTTATCTATCTTTGTTTCTTACTAATCTATCTATCTTTCTAACTAACTTATCTATCTTTATTTATTTCTTACTAATCTATCTATCTTTCTAACTAACTAAATAATCTATCTTTTCTTTCTTTCTAACTAACTTATCTATCTTTCTTCCTTTCTAACTAATATATCTATCTTTCTAACTAACTTATCTATCTTTCTTTCTTTCTTTCTTTCTTTCTTTCTAACTAATCTATCTATCTTTCTAACTAATTTATCTATCTTTCTTTCTTTCTAACTAATCTATCTATCTTTCTAACTAACTAATCTATCTTTCATTATTTCTAACTAATCTATCTATCTTTCTAACTAATCTATCTCTCTTTCTTTCTAACTAATCAATCTTTCTCTCTTTCTTTCTTTCTTTCTTTCTTTCTTTCTTTCTTTCTTTCTTTCTTTCTAACTATTCTTTCTTTCTAACTAATTAATCTTTTTTCTTTCTTTCTTTCTTTCTTTCTTTCTTTCTTTCTTTCTTTCTTTCTTTCTTTCTTTCTAACTAATTAATCTTTTTTCTTTCTTTCTTTCTTTCTTTCTTTCTTTCTTTCTTTCTTTCTTTCTAACTAATTAATCTTTTTTCTTTCTTTCTTTCTTTCTTTCTTTCTTTCTTTCTTTCTTTCTTTCTTTCTTTCTAACTAATCTTCTTTCTTTCTTTCTTTCTTTCTTTCTTTCTAACTAATCTCTTTCTTTCTTTCTTTCTTTCTAACTAATCTTTTTTTTTTTGTCTTTCTTTCTTTCTGACTAATCTTTCTTTTTCTTTCTTTCTTTGTTTCTAACTAATCTTTCTTTTTTCTTTCTTTCTTTCTAACTAATCTTTCTTTTTTCTTTCTAACTAATCTTTCTTTTTTCTTTCTTTCTTTCTTTCTACCTACTCTTTCCTTCTTATTTCTTTATCTCTTTTTTTATTTATTTCTGTCTTTCCTTTCTTTCTTTCTTTCTAACTATCTTTCTATCTTTCTTTCTTTCTAACTAATCTTTCTTTCTTTCTACTTACCATTCCTTCTTATTTCTCTTTTTTCTTTATTTCTGTCTATCCTTTCTTTCTTTCTAACTAATTTCTTTCTTTCTTTCTTTCTTTCTTTCTTTCTTTCTTTCTTTCTTTCTTTCTTTCTTTCTTTCTTTCTTTCTTTCTTCCCAACTATTATTTCTTTCTAACTAATCTATCAATCTAACTTGAAGCTACTTTAAACTTCTAACTTCTTTAAACTTCTTCAAACTCTCTGGTCAGGCTTTCTCAAGCCAACTTAAAGTTTGTCTCAACAAACTTTTTTTTCTAGTTCGAAGTTGTTAGCTTGCTCTGCCCATTTCACCACGGACTGTTTTTCTAACCTGGGACAATATAAAGCAGGCATCTCTCAGCATCTCATACTGAAGAAGGGCAATTCCAACTATATTCCCGCAAGCGGTAATTAGTGATTTTATTAATGATAATTTACACTGTGTAATCTAGATCCAGCGCAAGATCCTAGTACAGTAACAAATTGCAAACTCCAAGTAACTAGCATACATAACTAAATAGTATGACAAAGTATTTACGCTGAGGTTAATATTTCTTGCCTGTGTTGTCATATAAATCTACTGTAAATACTACTGTAGATACATATGTAAATTCCATTTTGTCAAATAATTTTACTTTCGTCTATTTCATCAACAACACGCTCATATAATGAGCTACACATTTAATTACACATTTTTATTGTAATTTTACACAACTTTGTATGTAATTTAAGAAAACAGAAAAATACTGTAAAAATAATTCAGTAATTGTCCTGTATAAAAAATAAGCATTAATGTAATTTGTCATTAATGATATAATCCTTGCATTAACAGTCAATAAATTAATTTACAGATAGTGTTTGTAATTTTACAGAGTTTTGAATATAATTTAAAATAACAAAAAAAAAGTTATTTTCTGTAAAATTAGGATTTTTGTTTTACAGTGTACAGTGTGTACAATATCCTCCAGCACAACTCTATATCCGCTGCATTTGTTTGTGAAATAGTTAGTGCTCTTATTTCTGTCAAATAGACAATTTAGACAACGGACATTTTGCACCAATTTCTTCAACAAAACGTTACTTTGCGCTGTCGATGTGATTGTACTTTTTTGGGCGCATGCGTACGCAGCGACTGGCAGCATAGTAGCGTGATGGTTGTTTGTTTGTTTGTTTGTTGTGTAACTCGTTAAAGTTATCCGGAGTGCCCCCCCCTTTTTATGTCTGATCGCAGTTTTTTAACGCATATCTTACGCGTGATAAAGATCAGCAGCGATCGATTTCCTGACCGGTTAAAATGGAATGGACTGTTGGATGTATACTGCTGATGGTGTTGTGGGAAACTTTCCATCTGGCGGTAGCCTCTCAGTCTCGGATTTTATACAGCCGGGCCCATCTGTTGAAGTTCGATCAACCAGCGAACTCTAGACCGCCTCTTTTCCCAATATCGCTGACATTAAATGGCAGTATGGTAAGAACGGGAGCTCTATCAACGCATCTCGTCGGAGGACAAGGAAGCGGGGTAGGAGAGGTGGATTACGCGAGTGAGCAAGGCGGCCTTTGTCGCGCGTTCCTTTGCCCTATATCATCCTTGCAAACGTGCAGTCTCTCCGAAACAAGTCTGATGAAGTGCAAGCCCATGTCCGATACCAACATGAATTCAAAGAAGCCTGTATTCTGGCCTTGACAGAGACATGGCTGGGAGAAGCTGACTTGGACGCTGACATTGCATTGGATGGTTTCGGTTTTAGGTGATTTTAATTACTGTTCATTGGATAAAATTTTAAAATGTTTTTATAAATACGTGTCCTGTCCAACCAGAAATGGGAAGATTCTTGATCAGTGTTATGGCTCCATTAAAGGTGCCTACAAATCTGTCCCTCTCCCTCCCCTGGGTTCTGCCGATCACAACTGCGTGCATCTTATACCAGCGTATCGCACTTGCCTTCAGAGGGGGAAAGTGGAAACCAGACAAGTGAAGGTCTGGTCTGAGGAGACTACGCTGGCCCTGCAAGGCTGCCTGGACTGTACCTTGTGGGAGGAGTTTGTTAAATCTTCACGGGACATAGATGAACTGACTGAAGTGGTCAGCTCATGGGTTGCATATTGTGAGGATACTGTAATCCCTAACAAAGTTGTTAAAATATACCCAAATAACAAGCCATGGGTGAGTAAACAACTTAAAGACTTGTTGAAAAAGACAAAGCTAGCATTTAGACAAAATAACCTCCAGGAATTATATAGTATTCAAAAGGAGATTAAACGTGAAATCAAAAGGGCTAAATGGGACTATAAACTCAAAGTGGAATATAAACTGAGCAATAATCTCCTAGGCTCAGCATGGGACAGTATTAAATCAATGGTGGGTCTAAATAATAAAACAAAGAAAAAGGTGGCATTGGAGGGCTTCACTTCAGACATATCACTGGCCCATGAACTAAATACATTTTATTCAAGATTTGATAAACATGATTTTAGCAACGAAATCTTTGGCCAAAAACAGTCTTTACTGTCCCTGTCCCAACCAGCTGTCTGTTTCTCTGTACAAAGTGTTGTGAACACCTTTAAACACTGCAAAGCCAAAACAAGTCCGGGTCCAGACAACATTGGTAGTCGTGTTCTTTCTTGTTGTGCGGAACAGCTAGGCCCCATTTTTAATTATATTTTTAATCAATCATTGTCCCAACAGAAGGTCCCTGACTTATGGAAACAGTCAACTATAGTCCCTGTTGCAAAAAATAGCCACCCAAAGACTTTAAATGATTACAGACCCATAGCCCTTACGTCACTTGTGATGAAGTCTTTTGAAAAGCTGATCAAAAGAGAACTGACATTTAGGACGAACTGTCTTCTCGACCCGCTACAGTTTGCATATAGACTCAATAGAGGGGTCCAGGATGCAACTGTAACAGTACTCAACCTCATCCTTAAACATCTCGAGGGAAGTAAAAACCATGCCAGACTACTGTTTGTGGACTTTTCGTCAGCCTTTAACACTATTCAGCCCCACTTGTTGGTTGAGAAGCTCTTGCATCAGTTTCAACTGGAGGCCAACCTTGTGGGTTGGATATTAGACTTCCTCATGAATAGATCACAGCGAGTGAGAGTAAATAGCCATCTTTCTGATCTGGCCCACACATCAACTGGCTCACCTCAGGGGTGTGTTCTTTCCCCCCTCCTTTACATTTTGTACACCAATGACTGTCACTCTGTGACTGAAAACCGACACTTTGAAATTCGCTGATGATACGGTTTTTGTCAGCTTACTGAACAACGAGGAAACTTCACACGGTCCGGTTATTGACCACTTTGTAACATGGTGTCAGGAAGCCTTTCTTGAACTGAATGCTTCAAAGACTAAAGACATGTGTATTGATTTTAGGCATAATGTCACAAACACTGTAAAAACTAGAATAGATGGTCAGGAAATAGAGGTTGTTAGAGATTATAAGTATTTAGGATCTATTATTGATGATAAGTTGTGTTTCGAGCCAAATACTAGTTTGCTTTGCAAGAAAAGCCAGCAGCGCTTGTATTGCCTTAGGAAGTTGGCCAAGTTTAATGTGGACAAGACTTTGATGACTCTTTTCTATAGGTCCTTTGTTGAGTCAGTTGTCACCTTTTCTTTAATCTGTTGGTACGGGTCCATTACTGTAAAACAAAAAAACTCCCTTTCCAGGTTAATTAAGGTGAGCAGCTGCATTACAGGTTCTAAGCAGAAAGGGTTGGAGGAACTTTATCAGCAGCAGATGCAAAGAAGGGTTGAATCTATCCTGTCAGATAGTTCTCATCCCTTACAGGCTGAATTTCAGATGTTGCCTTCTGGACTACGCTTTAAACTCCCAAAATTTAGAACCAATAGATATAAACATTCTTTTGTACCAACAGCCATTCTGCTTCTTAACTCTACAAAGTACCATAGATAACTTATTTTTACTTTATTTATTAATTTTTGTATTGTTTTTAACTATGCCTGCAAGGGAGGCAATATTTGTATTGTGTGTTTGACTGTGTGTGATTTGTACTCTTTTTGTATACTATTGCTGCACAACAAATTGCCCCATTGGGGGACAATACAAGTTACTTGACTTGACTTGACTTGACTTGATTTCAAATGTTCTTACGTCACGGGAAAAGCACGCTGTGATTGGTGATTTTACACATCGATCTACAGTGGCCTCTCATCTTTTGTAAACACATTTCAGAGTTCAGAAAAATGTGAATCTTTTCCTTCCCTTTGTAAGCGAGACCCAAGCCAGAAGCCAGTGTTCAGCCAAAATAATCTAGGCTATTTCATCTTTTGTTTCTTATGGCTGACCATACTCACAATAAAGTTCAGCCCAATGCTATTCACACAAGGGTGTTAAAACATGATGCCAGGAGCAAACCAGAAGTGCCAGATGTAAGACACATTTGGCCCAAACGTCATTGCTATCTGGAATAATATCCTCAAAACACTTTACGAATGTTGTTTTGATAATGTTCCTCCTTTATTATAGAACATTATGCCAATATTTTATAGGTTAAAAGAACTTTCTACAATCTGTTACCTAAACAGCTTCCCCAAAATATCCTTAAAATGAGCTTTTGTTAACACATCATATTAAAAATGGATAATTTTTATATTATCATTTATATTATTAATTGATAATTTGATTGATAATCATAATCAAAAATTGAACTTATTGCAATATCTGTACATCCTTTTTATCTCCCTCGTGAGTTCCCTCAGCTGTTTTTTATTGTAGTATACACACACCCACGTGCCAAGTTTGACGTGACTCTTGAGACTGTTAAAAACACCCTGGATAAATTTGATAATTTATCCCCAGATGCACCTAAATTTGTTTTAGGTGATTTTAACCATTGTATTATGGATAAGCATCTAGGTGGCTTTTTACACCTGGCCACTTCATACGTTTTCTCAGATGGGATAGCTATCCGATCGTGAAAAGACCAGGTGTAAATGCCCTCCGAAACGCATTCGAGACGGATTTGAATCCGATCGCTCAAACCACTTCAGGAGGAGGTCTGGGCCGAATCCCAGACCAAACTGGACAAGTGTAAATGCATCTGGTTGTTGAAACCACATATGGAAATTGTACTCCTCCCAAAAATGCTAAACAAATAAACGTGTGAGAGCGTGTTATAGGCTATATAATGTTATAGCCAGATATGACGACGCTACTGGAACACGCATCACCGCATGAGAAGCTGAGCATCTATTCATTAAGCCAACATGCAAACTATCGCAAATCAAAGTGAAAGTAAGTCACAGACGCTTAACACACAATCATCATCATTAAAAGTAAAGAAATGAAATGATCTTCCAGGGCTGTTGCCGCTCTCTCTTATTGCGGTCTTTGATTTTGAGATTTTAGCTGATGATCAATAAAATGCAGCTCAGATCTGTTGCTTTCGGTGACGTGCACTCCATTAAATATGCAAATAGAATTAAATCCGTTTCGCAAAAACACATTTATGTGACCAGGTGTAAATGGAATCGTTTTGATAAATCAGATAGCTATCCGATCTGAGAAAACGCATGAAGTGGCCAGGTGTAAACAGCCCCTAGAGGGCTACTATCAATATGTTACATGCGCTACTCGCGCTGATGAAATCCTGGATAGATGTTATGGTCCGATCCTGGGAGCGTACAAGTCTTTACCTCCTCTTGGTTCAGCTGATCATCATATGGTTTTACTGACTTCTGTATAAATTCCAATTGTAAAGCAAGAGAAGAAAGAAATACGGTATATGAAAGAATGATCACCTTATATTGATATATATATATATAATATTGAAGTTTTGAAGGGTTGTTTTGATTACACTGATTGGAATATGTTCTTGAACACATCTTCTGATTTGAACGATCAGGCGGTTACCATTTCTAATTATATCACTTTCTGTGTTTATTCTGCTACACCTACAAAAAAATGATCACTCTGTATCCTTATAACAAACCTTGGGTTACGAAGAGTTAAAATGTATATTGAACATGAAGAAGAGAGTATTTCTTGTGGGGACTAATGAGGAGAAAAAACAGATAAATAGGGCAATTAAAATTGCTAAAAAAATGACAAGAATAAGATTGAGGGTGTGTTCATGCAAGGTAATCTTAAAGCTGCCTGGAAAGGAATTAAGATTATGGCTGCAGTGAGTACATTAGTACCAAATCAACATGAACCAATTGGAAATTATGACACTGATCTAATTTTATCTAAAGAGTTCAATGATTTTTTTCCCCCGTTTGGATACATCCTCTGATGTTGATGATATAACTATTTTTAAAGAGACCTTGAGTTTTTCTAATAATTTTAAAATTAATCAATTTAACATATGAAGACAGTTGAAGGCCACACCACTTAATAAGGCCCCGGTCCAGACGGTATATGTGGCAGAACACTGAGAGACTGCGCCGATCAGCTCAGTGGACTTCTCCACTTACTTTTTCAGCTGTCCTTAGATCAAGGGTTGGCACCGGATTTGTGTAAAAGTTCAATTATTGTACCAATACCTAAAAAAGCTAAACCAGATTCTTTGAACGACTACCGTCCTATTGCCTTGACCTCTTTAGTTATGAAGGTTTGGTAACACTTTATAATAACTGCATGCTATTAATCATTAGTTAAGCATTACTAAACAGTTAATTCATCATTTATAAAGCATTAATAGACATTAATAAGCAGTTTATAAATACAGTTATAAATGCTTTATTCTTGATTTATGAGCATATCTATAATGTGTTAATAATTACTATATGTCTGAATAATAATATGTATTTAAACAGTTTATTAATCATTTACTTACACTTTGTAAGTGATCTTATGAACCACTGACAACTCCTAAATAACCGGTTTGTAAATAATGCCATATTCATTTAGAAATTATAAATTGCTCATTAATAAAGTATGAAAATACAATTATTAAACACATTATAGATATGCTTTAAAATCAAGAATGAAGCATTTATAACTGTATTTATAAACTGCTTATTGATGTCTATTAATGCTTTATAAATTACGAATTAACTGTTTACTAATGCTTAACTAATGATTAATAGCGTGCAGTTATTATAAAGTGTTACCAAAGGTTTTTTAAAAAGAGATCAAGAGGTATATAAAGACATTTGCTGGACCACTTCTAGATCCATTGCAGTTTGCAGTTTTTGATAAATACTCTTAATCGTCATCTGGAAAATAGTGCGGCTTTTGTTTGTGGACTTCTCATCTGCATTTAATCTTTTGCAACCTGTTATGTTAGGGCAAAAACGTATTAGTCAGTTTAATTTTGATCATGGTTTAGTTTTATAGATCATGAATTTCTTAACAGAAAGGCAACAGAGGGTTGGGATTAATGGGGTGTTATCAGATATTGTAAATATCTCTACAGGTACCCCTCAGGGATGTGTGCTCTCTCCTATCTTGACTTCCTATAAATGACTGTCAGAGTTTACAAGATAATAGTTATTTGGTTAAATATGCGGATGATACTGTGTTGCTTTCCTTGCTTTCACATTCAGATCAGGAATATGGTTCAGTTCTGTCCGATTTCATTTCTTGGTGTAGTACTATGAAACTAGATCTGAATGTTTCAAAAACTAAAGAGATGATAATTAATTTTAGTAGGAGAACATTGGCACTTCCACCTATTGTCATTAATGGCACACATGTGGAGGAAGTAGAGCAATATAAGTACCTGGGAACGGTGTTTGATAACAAGTTAAAGTTTGACCAAAATTCTGATGCAATTATCAAAAAGTCACACCAAAGACTGTACATGCTGAGAAAGCTTAATTATTTTAATGTACAGAGAGTTATTCTTAAGTCATTTTATAATTCATTTGTGGAAAGTATCCTGTCTTTTTCTTTTATTTGTTGGTTTTCATCATTGTCTACAAAGAACAAAAATCGGTTGCAGAGTATTGTTAACATGTGCTCTAAAATTATGGGTGTTCCCTTACGAAGCCTTACATCTTATTACGAACAGCAGGTGCTGAGGATGGCTCGTAAAATAATAGGAGATAGTACACACCCGCTGCATTTGGACTTTGAGTGGATGCCCCTGGGGCGACGTCTAAGGGTTAATTACTGTAAATGTTCAACAAATCGCTATAAATTTACTTTTGTGCCTGAAGCAATACGTCTATGTAATATATGTAGGTGATTTTTTATTATTTTTTTTTTATTTATGTATTTGAATGTATGTGATCAGTGTTTTATGTGAGGCACCATGTAAGCTCAAACTAATTGCCCCACAGGGATAAATAAAGCTCTAAACTAAAATAAACTATTATGAGATTTTGTCATCTCAGGCCTAAAAATGTCCTCAAACCATTTTATGAATGTTACTTTGATAATGTTTCTCATTTGTTATTGTCCCAATGATTTATAAAAGATAATTTTACAACCTGCTACCTCAATAACATCCCTAAAGAAATCCTCAAAATGTTTCATGCAGAATGTTCTACTTTTGTTAAAAAGTCATTTGACAGGAATAAAAACATTTCCTCAACACATTTTGCGAACGTTGATTTGATAATGTTTCTCTGTTATTATGAAACATTGTGCCAATGTTTTACTGAGAACAATATATAATCTGTTAGCTCAACAACATCCTCAAAACATCCTCAAAATGTTATAGTTGAAACGTTATATTTTAGTTTACATTTAACCTTACAGGAACATTATTTGAAATGAGAAAACATCCCTAAAACATTCTTTGAACATTACATTCAAATGTTTTCTCTAAAACATTAACCAAACTTGTAGGGAATGTTAGCCAAACCGTTTTGTATTAATTTTATCTAAATTTTAATCAATGTATCATCAACCAATTGCCTGGATTAAATAATAAATAAGAAGTAAATATAGCAGACAGTAGATAATCACGACACGGAGGCGCCGGCGCGTGAACTGGAGCTCGTCTCTTAAATGAACCGAAACTCAGTATAAGATAGCCTACTTGCCTCACAGATCTGAGACATATATCTATAGAAAGCTTGAAATGTCTACTTTTAAACAAAACAATTGAAAATTCTTTCTGCTTTCTGCTTAAGTAATGTCTCTCTGGCGCGTTCACTACTGCGAAGATTGCGAGTTAGCATCGCCAACTTCATCTTTGACACACAAAACACTTGTTTATTAATAGACAATTGAAATGTCTCCTTGCTATATTTGACATATTCATAATCATTACTTTTGCCAGTTCTTTGTGACTGCTTTTAGGTGCGCTTTAGGTCCCTTACATGTTACATGAACCACTGCTCAATAGTTAATATTGTTCTTTGGTGTTCAGTTTATACAGGTTTTTCAAATGATATTTAATAAAAAATGTCAGGATCATTACTCCAGTCTATCACATGATCCTTTAGAAATCATTCTAATATGATGATTCATTATCAAAGTTGGAAACAGTTCTGCTGCTTAATATTTTTTCATAACCTGTGATACTTTTTTAGGATACTTTGATGAATAAAAAGTAAAAAAAATAAAAAAGCAAATGTTTTAAAAATAGAAATCTTTTGTAACAACAATATACACTACTGGTCAGTAATTTGGGGTCAGTTTTTGAAATAAATCAATACTTTTATTCAGCAAGGATGTGTTAAATTGATAAAAAGTGATAGTAAAGAAGATTTATCTTATTAGAAAATATATATATATATATTTTTTAATAAATGCTGTTCTTTTTAACCTTTTATTCATCAGATATATTAGGCAGCAGAACTGTTTCCATAATAAATCTGAATATTAGAATGATTTCTAAAGGATCATGTGATAGACTGGATTTCACATGTGACACTGAAGACTGGAGTAATGATGCTGAAAATTCAGCTTTGATCACAGGAATAAAGTATATTCAAATAGAAAACTATTATTTTAAGTTGTAATAATATTTCACAATATTACAGTTTTTTTCTGTATTTTTGATCAAATAAACGCAGCCTTGATAAGCGTTAGAGACTTCTTTCAAAAATATTAAAAAAATATTAATGTTTCCAAACTTTTGACCTGTGCTGTATATTTTTCCCCTCAACACATCAATATTCATGATGATTCACGTGGACAGGATGATTTTCACACAGTTTTGAAGCAAATATTATAGGCAGAAAACACCTCAGACCCCAGAGGGTTAAAGCACTCCACATGTCCACAATCTCATTTAAAACTAGGTGATTGAGTTCTGGGTCACTGCCACACACAGAACTCATTTGTTCACTGTGAATAAATTGCCATCCAAATGCATGAGTTTTATCACTGACCTGCCATTCAAATTACAAATGCAAAACAGGTCCTATCTGAATATGGCTTTTGTGTGCAACATGTCAGAAGGTTTCTATTAAGTTCCTTAGAAGGCTAGAAGATTTGATTAAACCAATATTATAGTGTTTGGAGTCTGCTTTACATCCAGTCATTAAGCTTCAGTTAAATATTTAAGAGACTACAATCAGCTGGTTTATATTGCTCACAAGCCCTTTCTTTAGAAGTGTATATTTGAGCCATTGAATGATTACTCGAGATTAATCATATGCAAAATAAAAGTTTGTGTTCACATAATATGTGTGTGTGTGTGTGTGTGTACTGTGTATAATTATTATGTATTTATAAAAACACACATACATTTATATATTTAGGAATTATTATTTTTTTATTATAAAATATAAAAATACATACATGTAAACATCTCTTAAGTATATACATGTATCAGTGTGTATTTATATAATGTATTGTACTGTATAAAGCACAATAGAAATAAAGGTGATTTGACTATATGACTGAAGCACTGTCTTGTTTTGGTTTTAGATATTCATTTCAACATTGGTTCAACATGTTATATCTGAAATCAATAGCTGTAGTTAGATCTAACAGCACAATATCAAAGCCTCTGATTATATACAGAGAGACACGACAGGGATGCCCATTGTCATCAACACTCTTTATTTTAGTATTAGAGTCTTTAATAATTGTGGCCAGAAGTAACTCTATCATCAAGAGCATTAGATCACAGCCATCAGACTGTACGCAGATGATACTGCTATTTTTCTCACAAAGCTGGAGAGATCTGTTCCAGCATTGATCAAATTAACTGATAGTTCTGTAAAGTTCTCTGGCTATAAAATTAATAATAAAGGCATCATCCACCTCCACTTTATAAAAGCAATCAATGGCTTCAAATATTTGTGTGTAGTTATAATTCCTGCCAATTACAATCTAGTTACAACAAGAGTCACTGAATCTGTAGACAGGCAGTATTTCCTAACAATTCTTCCTAAATACCTGTATTTATTTTGATCTAATCCACTTTCCCCATCCACTGGGCTTTACACACACACACACACACACACACACACACACACACACACACACACACACACACACACACACACACACACACACACACACACATATATATATAGTGAATTCTTGGCTGCTTAAATTGTCTACTTATGATATATTTTACAGTCTCTTGCTCGAAATGAAATTTAAAACATTGTGTTGTGTGTTACAAAACAGAATGGCTGCCAAAAATGTATAAAATTACCTTACACAGAACTCTGACCAATGAATATTGCGAGCAAAATACACTGTTTTTGCATTTTTTTTTCACATTTTATTAATGTAATAGTATATGTGCTTGTATATTTTTCCCCCCAGGCTCTGCTTGAATACTAGATAAAACAGTAGCCAATTGCAGGGACTAGTCTAATCGAGGCTTGTGGGAGTGTTTGTCCAGCCCTCTGAAGAGCTTTATATAAGACAGAAATCTGTCAGAGACACATCATCTCTCAGACTCGATCCAGGAGAAGCTGCACTTCAGACTCAGTCTACAGTCCACCAAGTAAGTATGTTTCTAACATTGAGCGTCTGTGAGCCCATATTTCATTTAAAGACCTGTATTCTATAGTCACAATTATTTTGTTATGCAGACATTTTAATTGTGCGCATATTATGCAATATAGAGAAATCGAATATTTGATAACATTTTACAATACTGTTCCATCATTACTGAGTATACAATATTAACACTCAAGTAACTACTATTAACTAACAAGAAACTCTAATTAAAGAATTAGTAAGTAATAGTGCTTGGTTGAAAGAGATAGTTCACTATTAGATAATCAGTAACTACTATTTTAATCATACCACTTAGAGGACTATATAATTAATTCTAAACTGAAGATCATAATAACCCACTAGTAATGACTCTAGTATTACAAAATCTGTCAGAAGGAATTACTATCTCACTACCTTACAAGAACCTCAAAAGCTTACAGTGACTTCAGTCATTACTAGAGAGTTATCATGTTTCTCACTTTAGAATACTGATCCAAATCATTAGAAATTCTACCGGAAAGACTCAGGAGGCAAGAGAACGTATGAATAAGATTTATTTAACAGTTGTATGCAAATTGGTATCAAATGGATAAATGATAGAGTTCTTTGGCGTAATCCAAATCTGGAGGGTAGCAGATGCTTGTGGTTCCTGCCTGAAGATGAAGGGGCAGAGCATACCCCTAAAGAACTGAGAAAGGAAATTTGGTAACACTTTATAATAACTGCAGGCTAGTAATCATGAGTTAAGCATTAGTTTATAAGTTTATTCTTGATTTATAAAGCATTAATAGACATTAATAAGCAGTTTATAAATACAGCTATAAATGCTTTATTCTTGATTTATAAGCATATCTATAATGTGTTTAATAACTGTATTTTCATACTTTATTAATGATCAATTTATCATTTCTAAATGAAGTACAGGATAATTTACAAAGCAGTTTAGTAGTTGTCAGTGGTTCATAAGATCACTTAGAAAGTGTAAGTAAATGATTAATAAACTGTTTAAATACATATTATTCACAAATATAGTAATAGTTAGTGTGTTAATAAATGCTTTATCAACATGTATTTCTACTGTAATTCAGGGTTAATTCAGGTAGTTATAAAGCATTTAGTAGTGGTCAGTTCACTATTTTTGTGAGCTCATCTAAAGTGAGGACTAGTTATGCCTTGTAAAGCAGTTATAAAGAAGATTTAAAGGCTGTTAATATTTCTATGTAATAAATGCTTATTATATAAATGCTTTATAACTACCTGAATTTAATACATTTTCTTGCACTTTCTAAGTGACCTTATGAATCACTGACAACTCCTAAATAACTGGTGTGTAAATAATGCTATACTTCATTTAGAAATGATAAATTGATCATTAATAAAGTATGAAAATACAATTATTAAACACATCATAGATATGCTTATAAATCAAGAATAAAGCATTTATAGCTGTATTTATAAACTGCTTATTAATGTCTATTAATGCTTTATAAATGATGAATTAACTGTTTAGTAATGCTTGACTAATGATTAAGAGCATGCAGTTATTATAAAGTGTTACCGGAAAGGGTTACCCACCAGTTGGAGTATTCCTTGGATGAAGAACCTAAAATATTTAGGCAAAGAAAATAGATTATGTTATTGAAAAATATACAGACATTGACATAGGTGTTATAATCATTAAACACAGCTAATCATTCGGCCATTGCCTAAAGTGTTGTGAGTAGTGCCACGTTAGGCAGTTCAGACAGGACCACTTCGGCAGGTTACTGGAGTTTAAACACAATTTATCTTGTTGATCTGCTGAATGTCAAACAATGCTATAACTTCTTGCTTTCCTGTATTCTGCTTCAGCTCTCTTTCCCTGTGTGTATGTGTGTGTGTGTGTGTGTGTGTGTGTGTGTGTGTGTGTGTGTGTGTGTGTGTGTGTGTGTGTGTGTTAGAGTAGTTTAAGTGTTTAGTCTAGTTGATAAAGTCTTGTTCATGTCACACGTAAAGTTGTCCGTGTCTCAAGCTCATATCTGGAGTCTCTAATCATAGATCTTGACTACTTGCTCTTAGTAGTACTGTAAAGTAATAAAGACATTCCCCATGCCCCGGAAATGCACATTTCTTAGAATTAATAAACAATTAACACAGTGTTCACGGGACAAACAGGCTAACTGATTGTAATATTAATATACAACATTAAGTTAATTATATTAACTGATCCAAATATTCATAATCAATTATAACAAGTTATTATTGATTATTCATATTTCATAGAGCTAATTTGCTACAGTACCTTGGCTATGAGGACGAGTGTCTCTCAGCAATGATGTCCATAACAGCTAAGACTTGAAAGCCTTGGTAATCTGAAACAAAAGAAGACGACAGCCAGAAGGCTTACAGTAATATGCTTGATACTTATAGTGGTGAGGGCGGGAGGGTTGAGCAGTTTGAGCATGCTTACTGAGCAGTGGTGCCACGTATATATATCCTCCCGGTCTAATAGGAGAATGGCAGTGGTTGGAGCGATTTGATAATCACAGCCTATGCCTACGTGCCCTGCCTGAACTAACACTGCACTCGATTTCAGACAGGACCACTTTGGCAAGTTACTGGAGTTTATTAAACAATTTATCCTTGGCGGTATGGTTCCTTATGGGGATTCTTGCTCCATAGTTAATGGCATACAGAGCTTAAGCATTAACCCCCCAAACATGATGAGAGGTAATACTTGCCTGAAGAAGAACCCCCCAAACCATATCCATGTTCCGTTCCTGCAAAAGAGAAAATGTTATTGAAGTATAGCTTAATTTGTACTTATGGCTAGCAGAGGGGTATTCACCCCAGTAAGGAAGGAGAGAATAACAGGCCCCTCTTTTAATTAAAGTAGCGTAGGGTGTTCATCCCTCGCTGAGCGACTGAAACCAGGCCCCTACAGATATAGCAGCAAAGGGGTGTTCTCTCCAGAGGGAGAAAAAGTGCAGACCCCCATTTTTTCTTTTTCTTTTTTAATATATATTTGTAGACCCCTACAAATATAACAGCTTGTTGCACTTAAACAGATGACCTAATCAAGTATGTTGCCGATACCCGAAATATCGTACTACATAAGTATAAGTAAACGTACTACAGCGTACTTACTACAGCCTGTCGCTTGCTTGGCCAGATGCTGGATGATGGCGATCTGTCCAACCCATTTGGCATCTCCAATGGTACTAAACAAGACTGTGTGCTTGCCTCACTGCTCCATGATTTTCCGTGAGCTCTTGAATGCGGACGACTGTGCACTGATGGCGCACAACCTCACTGAAGCTCAGTCACTATTAGATTGCTTCAGAACTACAGCTTCTCGGTTTGGGCTCACTGTTAGCTTAAAGAAGACAGAAGTCATGCTTCAAGCGGCTAACAACTCCAATCCACGATAATCACTGCAGGCGACACAGTTCTGAAAAGTGTTGATCATTTCTGCTAGTATTCTTGCAGATGATGCACCAGTAGACTCTGACATCAGTGCTCGCATTGCAATAGCTAGTGTCGCCTTCGCTTGAATGTCTCAGAGAATATGGGATGAGCACGGCATCCGGCTGGACACAAAGGTGGCAGTATAACACAGCCATTCTCACAGTTTTGCTGTCCTGGACCATCTACTGCAAGCAGACTGACAAACTTGACCAGTTCTCCACTGCATTGCACGTTAAATGGCAGGACAAAGTCCCAAATACTGAAGTACTCCAGATCTGTGGCATCACTGGTATTGAGGCCTTCCTGCTTGCTGCTCAGTTTCGCTGGTCTGGACACGTTGTTCGCATGGCAGATTCTCTCCAGATTCTCAAAGCAGGTTTTTCTATGGCCAGCTCTAAAGTGGCACACGCTCTCAAGGAGGGTAATTTAAACATTATAAGGATTGCCTCAAAGCTAACCTGAAAATGTGCAACATGGATCCAAAGGACTTTGAGAACTGGCTGCAGCTAGGGCGTTATGGCGAGAGCAGCACTACACTGCCATTCAGTACTTTGAGTGTAGCCGGGTTACAGCTGCAATTGAAAAATGAAGACGCCGCAAGTTCCACTCCCTAAAAACAACAACATCCAGCCAAATTATGTGCGACATCTGTGGATGACCTTGTGCCTCAAGAATTGGCCTCTATTCACACCGCAGAACACACCAACAACACTAACAATGACATCTGTGATGAGATCTGTTGTGTTGACAGCTCGGACCATGATATAGTAGCTCTGAGTAGTCCTAGGAAAAAAATAGTTGTTATTGATTAGCTAATAGTGAACTACCTCTTTCAAATGAGCACTATTACAAACTAATTTGTTAATTAGTGTTTCTTGTTAGTTAATAGTATTTACTAGAGTGTTAATAATGTGTTACTCATTCGTTCATGTGTAGTTATTCATTAACCCTTAGGGGTCCAACGTGTTTTTGGGGCCTTTGAGATGTTTTGACATGCCCTGACATTTGTATTTTATTCAGTTGCTTATAAACATATTAATGGCACAAGTGTCATTACCCTGTTCAGCTCAAACAGCGCTACCATAACATGTAAGCAACAGGCAGAGCCGATCAGCCCTATACGCACACCACGCAAGTTGCTTAGGGCCCCGCAAATTACTCAAGGCCCCGCCTCCCCCTCGTGTCAAAGCGCGCCAATCAAAGTTTACAACATCGATGAGAAAATTAAACATCACTATCCTTCTGGTCACGAAAAGAGAGAAAAAAAAAACACCATGAGAGTGAATTGCAGGAACAGCAATCGGGCAGACTTGTGTTCTCTCCTCTCCAAGTTTGATGTCAGTAAAGAACAGTAAAGTTAAGTTGCTGTGCATCTCTCTCTAGTCTGTCTGTCTAACTAACCCATCTAGGCATCTTTTGATCTGTCTGTGTCTTGCTTGCTAATGCTGGCCACTTCCAGGGCTGTACTGTGACAGAAATATAACTATTTATTATGTTTGATGAATGACAAAGGGCAACGGTGTTTGTTTATAAACTGCAGCTTGGAAAAGATAACCGTGTCGCGCGTTAACATGCGTTCATTTGGAGCACTTTCCAGCAAAACACCTGTGGGGACCAGTACAATATGGGTGTGATGGCAGATGAAGATCAATACTAGGAGATAGACTTTGATAACAAATATATTGGAGACAGGAATAAATAACACATCAACAGAAATGAGAACCAACAAACACTGAGGTAGACTTATCCCATTAGTTTCTTCGTTTGGTCCATGCTTATAATTAAATAGAAACCAGGTGTAAATAATGACAAATTAGGGCCATTGCTATTTTGAAAAAATGAGACAAATCCCTTCGTCTGTGCCCTTGGTTTATACGCAAATGGAGAATTCGAATTTGAAAACGATTCTTTCTAAAACCTCCGGCCAGAGTGTAGATTTTGGAAAACTTAGATTGCACGTTTGCATGTAAACGGAGAAAAACTGAGTTTTAGGCAGCCGATGTCACAGTAT
Organism: Rutilus rutilus; assembly: GCF_951802725.1. Classification (NCBI taxonomy): domain Eukaryota; kingdom Metazoa; phylum Chordata; class Actinopteri; order Cypriniformes; family Leuciscidae; genus Rutilus; species Rutilus rutilus. The sequence goes on along the minus strand of NC_140215.1, from coordinate 42,873,032 downwards.
TGCGACAGAACTTGCTCCTGCGTCAAAAGTGCGACCTATGTTTACATTTTAATGTGGCTATGGTGATCATGGATGCATTCAGGGTAGCAGTCTCATTTATGTTGTTGAAAACCCTTTTCGTCTGTTTGCATATGCAAATACAGCTGCCGTTGTTGTTATTTTCGGATTCTGATTGGCGTGGGCTTGAGCTTCTCGTTACACTGCCACCTACAGGTTTGGCATGCTCTTGACGGCATATATGCACTTTTCTGAAAACTGACAGGTGTGCACAATGTTATTTTTGAAAACGGAGAGGGTGCAATGTCCGTTTATGAAAATAGCCGGCCACGTGTAACCGTAGCCCAGGACAACTCAGGGAAACTAAGTCACGGAGAAAACAAGCACATATGACAAAATCCAAAACAATGAAAACAAGGGCAGAACAAGACATACATGTAACATATATAGAGACCCTGAAGACAAAGGATTATTAAAAAGAATTTTGATTTGTCATGTTGTCCAGAAGGTATAGGTTGCTTATATTTTTTTTTAAACAATTTGAAAAAAAATCTTTTGATAGCTTTGTTCATCTCCAGATGACATCAGTCAAGTGGTTATTGAGGCGACTGAAAATTAAGTTCTTCGCAAACTCAAATTAGCAGACAGAGTCAGCAAACACAGAATGTTCACCTAATGTTAGTGTATGGTTGTCATTTGGATATTTCATTTTCTGCCTTAAAGGGGTGGTTGATAATGAATTCACTTCTCTAACTTTAGTTAGTGTGTAATGTTGCTGTTTGAGCATAAACAACATCTGCAAAGTTACGACGCTCACAGTTCAAAGCAAAGGGAGATATTTGCTTTTAAAGAAATAGCTTTTTAAGGACTACAACAAACGGCTGGTAGGAACTACACCACATTCCTCCCGGATTCGTGACATCACCAACCCTAAAATTTACATAAACCCCGCCCCCGGGAACACGATTTATAGATTATCAAGACAGAATATGCTAATCAATGACTAGAAGATAACTACACATCAGATACATAAACTAACCATTCAGAAATGTCCTGTTGCTTCTACATGTTGTCACTTCTTCTTGAATCTCTCGGTCTTTGTATATGTCTAAACCAGCATACAAACTTTTATAGAGATCGGACCATAGGTGGCGCTATAACTGCAAAAAGCTTTAAAAAACCATGTATTGGTTGTAAATGGTCCTTTCCATCTATGATCTAAGTGGTAACAGGCTTGTTGAATAAATCATAGTACCTTTTAATGCATGTGCTTAAAGGCCTTAAAATGCTTGAACCCCGATATTTGCTGACCGCAGCTATATTTAAATACTGTGTTTTGAAATTGAAACTTAATCGTACAATTAATTCCATTAGGCAAAAGCACATAGAATCAACCTTAATAGGTTAAACTGAAATTCATGGCATTTCAACTCGACTTCTGTCCACATATTTTGCCTGCTATTAGATCACTGAAAGTAAAGTCATATTATGTCACTACACGGTATGGAAAGCTTACTACCTGCTAGTGATATTGTGCCTTAAGAGCAAATGGTGAAAAAAAAATGTAAAAAATATTTGGTTACAAACTAATTAGCCTCTAGTGTGGACTTTGTTCCATTTTAAGTAAGAACTTATGAAGAGCAAGTGTAACCCTACCCTGGACCTCTATCCCACAGGCTGCCGGTCTGCTCATCCCAAGACTCATGTAGCCTTAAACAAGACACTTAGCCATAATCACTGCAGTGTAAATGTCCAAAAGGCACAAGTTTGTTTGGACAGACTGTCACAGTTCTGTTTAGTTAGGACTTATAGTTTGTTATTTTCAGTCACATGTGTTTCCTTTGTCTAGTTTCCCGCCACTTATGAGTTGTCATGGTTACTGATATGATTTGTTCTCTCTGTGTCTCCTTACATTAACCTTGTTTGTACCACTACTTCAGTTCCTTTGGTCCCTCAGTTCATTGTCAGCTGTTATTTGTGCTCAGCACACTGTATCGTATTGTTGGAGTTTCCTGTTAAATAAATCCTGTTGTTCTTGTAACGTGCCTTCATCTTCGCCATCTCTGGATCCGCATTACACACACATTATTTATTACAGGTACATAGTGAAATAAAAACCTGGTTGCTGGATGAAAAAGCTCTTTTCTGCTGGATGATTAAACGCATTGAAATAAAAGCTCAGGATTATATAATCGGTTAGCTTTCATTTTTCCTCCCTCATATATAAAGCTGTTATGATGATCAGTGAGCTCAATCTATAGAGGGACTAAAATAACAGCATTCATCTGGTGTGGAGATTGAATGTTTGGTTTATTCTGTGTTGCAGGTTCAGGCACGATGAACGGCATTATTCCCAAGAGCAAAGCAAAAGGCATTGACATCTGTAGAGAGGGCACATACTATTATATAATCCGCTCTGATCTCGGCTGCTTTATGAAGATATACGATCTCAATACAGGTTCAGACATCTCTATTTCCAGTCTGCACCCCTCCTGCAAAGATGGAGAGCATTACGTTGCTGATAGATTCGGCTACTTTTACATCTTCAAGGGCAATTCCTACCGCAAAGTCGGCAGCCTGGAGACAGACAGCGATGCTGAAGTCCACAGCCTTCATCCCAAATTCCAAGGAGGAGACCACTACCTCTACTGCCATTCCAATTTTTTCATCATCTTCCAAGAAAAGGGTATTTACCGAAGAACACAATATTTGAATCGCGACTCGGAAGCTGTAGACTACGCCCTGCCTCCCAACTGCAGTAACGGCCTCTATTACTGGGGCAATCCAGACGACTTCTCCTTCCTCAAGCCAACCTCAGAGTGGGGAGTTGAGTTCCACAGCGGTCCCGAATTCTGCAAAGATGCGTGCTTCGAGGTCAAGTCTGTTCATCCTGATGTTCTTAACTTCCTTCCTGGTGGGCTGGCAGTAACTAAAGGCCCATCCTTTGGCACATGGGAAAAAATTAAAACTATAACTAATGACAGCAATACACCATTAAAATGGCAAAGGAAAATCAATAAAAAGGTTGGATACGATAAGGAGAAGATGACCCAGATCACACACAACTGGAAGATATCCGCGTCAGTCACAGCTGAAACTGGAGGGCTTGCCAAGCTAATTGCGAAGGTTCAGCTCTCCTTTTCTACAGAATACGGAGGTTCACAAGTCAACACTGAAAGAGAAAGCTGGAACGAAGTGATTGAAGTGGAAGAAACACTCTCATTTGAGCTGAAGCCAAACGAGTCTGTATATCTGTGGCAGTACAGACTGGGTTTCGGTCAAGAACCAGTGCTGTTCTGCAAGGATTTAAAGATTAACAAAGATCCAACCCCTCCGACTGAAGTCCCGCTGCCACTCGCTCAATCATGAAAACATATCGGGATTGCTGAATTCCAAAGGATAACCAAGTGCTTCTCAAGTAATTATTTAGATATCTGCATGCATTGCTTAAAATGAGTCTGGAATTGTTTAATGTAGCAAAGAAAATGTTCAATTACAGATGATGTAACTACAGTCAATGAAACTACAATTATTATTGAAACTTTGTGTTTATGATTAAAAGAAACGTACAGAATCTTACTTTAAATCTCCTTCTTAAATCTTCCTTCTTACTTTGAATCTATATTTCTTCTGAAAATCTCACACATGCAGCTGAACTGCAAACCTTTCAATAAATCAGGCTTTGGGAAAGTTTTACTTAGTGTTTATTATTGTAGTTGTAGTCATAGACATTATCACAGTTGTGCATGTTTAATGTTTAACATGTTTAACATATTTCACTATATAGCAAGTACCATTTGGATTGTGCTTTAAATGTGCTTAAATAAAGCTGGATACTGCTTCTAAAGTCTTGTTGTTTTCATTGTCATTCAGTTTCTTTACCAAAACAATATATGTTTGACATATCCACATTCCCAGACAGCAGGTGTGCACAATGCTATTTTTGAAAACGGAGAGAGTGAAATGTCCGTTTATGAAAATAGCCGGCCACGTGTAAACGACATCCCAGCAAACTTTGGTCCGACGGCAACGTCGTGTCCCTGGCCAAAAATAGTCGCGGTAGGACGGCATAAATCGGTAAAAATATGTAACACCGAACATTTCCTAAAAATGCATTCAGATACATTTGTACATGTCTACAGTTCTCTGGGGTTGCATGTATAATTGTTATTTTGACTTTTAGCTACGTGTAGTTCAATAAATAGTGTATCGGGTGAGAGGACCTGGCGACGTCTTTTACACGTGCATTTATAGTCCATCATGACCCTCTATGAAATCCTTGTTAAATATGCAGAAGCTGTGCTTAATCCTTGCATGGTTAATACTGCAATAATTAATTTAATTGCCCAAGTACTTTTTAAGAGGTTGTGAAGACGTCCACTGACGTCATTTACACGTCTAAGGCTGTGAATACACGTCCACTGACGTCCTTTACACATCTAGTCAAGCAAGACAGAAAAAAAAAAACAGGAATTATCTTTATGAAATACACGATTTGTATACAAAGTAAATATATTTACTTTATCTTGTTTAAAAAAAATTATAATCACAGAGTGCCCAGTGTGGTTAAGTGATTGCAAAGCCACTGCATTTTAGTCATTATTTCAACCTAATAACAAACCTTGGGTTACGAAGGAGTTAAAATGTATATTGAACATGAAGAAGAGAGTATTTCTTGCGGGGACTAATGAGGAGAAAAAAACTGATAAATAGGGAAGTTAAAAGGGCAATTCAAATTGCTAAAATAAATGACAAGAATAAGATTGAGATTGTTCATGCAAGGTAATCTTAAAGCTTCCTGGAAAGGAATTAAGAATATGGCTGCAGTGAGTACATTAGTACCAAATCAACACCAATTGGAAATTATGACACTGATCTAATTTTATCTAAAGAGTTTAATGAATTTTTTTCTCATTTGGATACATCCTCTGTTGTTGATGATATAACAATTTTTAAAGAGACCTTGAGTTTTTCTAATAATTTTAAAATGAATCCATTTAACATATGAAGACAGTTGAAAGCCTCACCGCTTAATAAGGCCCCGGTCCAGACGGTGTATGTGGCAGAACCCATCTCTTCCGTGAGCACTTACCTTCATAAAAAAATAAATAAATAAATAAATAAATTCCCTTTAAAACCTCACTTAACGTGCTTATGCTACTCTGAATAATGCCTGAACCTCGTATTCTGAGCACTTCTTGCGTTGTTGTTGTTTTTTGCCTCTTCATGATGACTCGCTTAATTTTAGTCCTAATTTGTAAGTCGCTTTGGATAAAAGCGTCTGCTAAATGACTAAATGTAAATGTAAATGTAGAACACTGAGAGACTGCGCCGATCAGCTCAGTGGACTTCTCCACTTACTTTTTCAGCCGTCCGTAGATCAAGGGTTGGCACCTGATTTGTGGAAAAGTTCAATTATTGTACCAATACCTAAAAAAGCTAAACCAGATTCTTTTAATGACTATCGTCCTATTGCCTTGACCTCTTTAGTTATGAAGGTTTTTGAAAAAGATATCAAGAGGTACATAATGACATTTGCTGGACCTCTTCTAGATCCATTGAGTTTGCATATCGCGCTGAAAGAGGCGTAGATGATGCAAAAGTGTTTTTGATAAATACTCTTAGTCATCATCTGGAAATAGTGCGGCTTTTGCGTGGCTTTTGTTTGTGGACTTCTCATCTGCATTTAATCTTTTGCAACCTGTTATATTAGGGCAAAAACATATTAGTCAGTTTAATTTTGATCATGGTTTAGTTTTATGGATCATGAATTTCTTAACAAAGGCAACAGAGGGTTAGGATTAATGTTATCAGATATTGTAAATCTCTCCACAGTAACCCCTCAAGGATGTGTGCTCTCTCCTATCTTGACTTCCTATAAATGACTGTCAGAGTTTACAAGATAATAGTTATTTGGTTAAATATGCGGATGATACTGTGTTGCTTTCCTTGCTTTCACGTTCAGGTCAGGAATATGGTTCTGTTTTGTACAATTTAATTTCTTGGTGTAGTACTATGAAACTAGATCTAAATGTTTCCCAGTACCTGGGAATGGTTTTTGATAACAAGGTAAAGTTCGACCAAAATTCTGATGCAATTATCAAAAAGTCACACCAAAGACTGTTCGTGCTGAGAAAAGCCTAATTCATTTAATGTACAGAGAGTTGTTCTTAAGTCATTTTATAATTCATTTGTGGAAAGTTGTCATGATTGCTAGCGGAGAAATGGGTGGATCCAAATGCAGCAACACAGTACTCAGGGCAGTCCAAATCATCGTCATCCATGCAAGCGTCTAAGTTATAATAATCAGAATCGTAGTCGTCCATGCCAGTGTCGAAAACCATTTAATCCGTCAGAATAACAATAAAACAAGCAAGAACAAAACTGAGAACAGACTAGAAACAGACCTTAGTGTAGACGAGTGACATACAATAATGACTCCGTGACATGAACTAACACAACAGGGTATTTATGCACAGACACTAACAACATAAATGGAAACAGCTGGGTGTAATCACAAGTGATGGGTGATGGGAACAACCAAGGAATCATGGGAAATGTGGTTCCAGGAAGAATGGAGACTGGAAAGAAGGGACCTCTAGTGACACCCAGTGGAACACAACAGACACTGTGACAAAAGTATCCTGTCTTTTTCTTTTATTTGTTGGTTTTCATCATTGTCTACAAAGAACAAAAATCATGAACAAATTATGTGAGGCACCATGGAAGCTCAAACTACAGACCCTTTCCAAACAATTTGAATATCATGGAAAAGTTCATTTATTTCCATAATTCCATTCAAAACATGAAACTTCCATAGATTATAGATTCAGGGCCCACAACTTAAACGATTTCAAGTATTTAGTTGTTTATTTGTACATAAGTTGGGCTTCCAGCTCATAAAACCCACGAAAACAGGATTTCAAAAAAGTAGAAAATTACATGAAATCACACAGTAATTACACAGTGATACCATGGTCATTGAACCAGGTTTTGGTTCTTTTGGCAGTGTGGGCAGGTGCAAATCCTGCTGGAGAATGAAGTCAGCATCTCCATAAAGCTTGTCTGCTGAAGGAAGCATGAAGTGCTCTGGAAATGTCCTGGTAGATGGCTTGAAATCGTTTAAGCTGTGGGCCCTGAATCTATAATCTATGGAAGTTTAACGGTTTGAATGGAATTATGGAAATAAATAAACTTTTCCATGATATTCAAATTTTTTGGAAAGGGTCTGTAATTGCCCCACGCTGATAAATAAAGCTCTAAACTAAAATAAACTATAATGAGATTTTGTCATCTCAGTCCTAAAAATGTCCTCAAAACATTTTATGAATGTTACTTTGATAATGTTTCTCCTTTGTTATTGTCCCAATGATTTATAAATGATAATTTTACAACCTGCTACCTCAACAACATCCCTAAAGAAATCCTCAATGTTTCATGCAAAATGTTCTACTTTTGTTAAAAAGTTAATTGCCAGGAATGAAAACATTTGCTCAACACATTTTACGAACTTTGATTTGACAATGTTCGTCCTCTATTATTTGGAAACATTGTGCCAAGGTTTTTTTTTTTTTTTTTTTTTTTTTTGAGAACATTGCATAATCTGTTATCTCAATAACATCCCCAAAACATCCTCAAAATCTAGTTCATCTAGTTTTGTTAACACATCACATTAAGAACGTTTTATAAAAAACACTCATCATCTCATGATATCCTCACAACATTTTTCGAACGTTGATTTGATAATGTGTCTCCTCTGTTATTATGGAACATTGTGCCAATGTTTTACTGAGAACAATATATAATCTGTTATCTCAACAACATCCTCAAAATGTTACAGTTGAAACGTTATATTTTAGTTTACATTTAGACTTATTGGAACATTATTTGAAATGAGAAAACGTACTCGGTTACTAACGTAACCTCGGTTCTCTCTAGAGAGAGGAACGAGTACTGCGTAGAATACGCTAGGGGAAAATCCTTTTCCACGAGAATACTGAAGCCAAAAAATTATCCTTTAATTTTGTATTAATGTAAAACGCGTTGCGGCAGCATACAGACATAGGCGAGACAGCTCGCGCGCCTATTGGCTGGTATGCTGGCAACTGCTTGAGCCTATCGAGCGAGACCTAGAGTGACGTCAGACCCAATGAGGGCGCTTCGCGCCCTCTTGCGTCACGTCCCGCCGAAACGGCGTGGCTTAGGTCTATAAATACCGCTCGCAGGCTTCATATCTCTGGTTTTTCATAGTCGAAGCAACCAGAGCGCATGCATGCACGGCAGGATACGCAGTACTCATTCCTCTCTCTAGAGAGAACCGAGGTTACGTTAGTAACCGAGTACGTTCTCTTACGAGAGATTCTCTCGTACTGCGTAGAATACGCTAGGGGAACCTACTGTAAAACGCCGTGCGTGCTGGGATCTGATACTATAGACTCAAGGGCGACAGCCCGGAGTTCATACAGTACACAATCACCCAGGGGACTCACAGGGAATCCTGGAAGAGGAGGGGTTTAGCCACTATCTTCCTATATGGCAGCATAGAGCAGTACTGCAATTCTCAATAGCTGCATAACTGACAGTGTCAGTTTATGAGATTTGGCCGTACTAGACCGACAGTAGTCTGGCTTGTAGTGCGGGAACCTCTAGGTTGTAAAACCTTATAAATGTAGACGGAGAGGCCCAGCCTGCCGCCATACAAATATCTTGCAAGGCAATCCCACTTGACCAGGCCCACGATTAAGCCATGCTTCTCGTGGAGTGCGCCTTGACACCCAGTGGGCACTGCATGCCCTTGGTTGTGTAAGCTAGCGCTATTGCGTCCACTATCCATCTGGATAGGGTCTGTTTCGAAGCGGCTAGTCCCTTAGAACGCCCGCTGAATGAAACAAAGAGCTGCTCCGTCTGTCTGAAAACAGACGAGCGAGACACATAAGCTCTTAATGCCCTGACTGGGCAAAGGGAGCTTTCGTCCATATTTCCTTCAGTGACCGGCAGGGCAGACAGGGAGACGACCTGTGCTCTGAATGGTGTATTGAGGGATTTAGGAACATAACCGTGCTTAGGTTTGAGTATAACTCTAGAGTCATTCGGCCCAAATTCCATGCACGTCGCGCTTACTGAGAGCGCGTGTAAGTCCCCTATGCGCTTCACTGAAGCGAGAGCCAGAAGAAACGCCGTCTTGAAAGAAAGGTGTTTAAGATCAATCTTCTGCAAGGGCTCGAATGGATGACCTTTCATGGCTTCCAGTACCGTAGAAAGGTCCCATATAGGGACTGTGGGAGGTCTGGGAGGATTCAGTCTCTTAGCTCCTCTAAGGAAGCGAATGACTAAATCGTTCCTTCCAATAAACTGGCCAAGCGTGGTCGAAGAGAACACTGCTATGGCCGCCACATAGACTTTGAGCGTGGAAGGGGACCTGCCCTTATCCAACAGCTCCTGTAGGAAGGAGAGAACCTCCGTCACACCGCAATGCAGGGGTGACACACCACGAGTTGTGCACCAGCCAGAAAACACCGACCATTTGGAGGCATAGAGACGTCGCGTAGACGGAGCTCTGGCCTGCGTGATAGTGTTTAACACTCCCTGTGGGAGGTCAGCGGGTACCCATTGATGGCCCACACATGAAGGGACCACAGCTCTGGGTGAGGATGCCAGATCGAGCCGTTGGCTTGAGAGAGGAGATCCCTCCTCAGAGGCACTGGCCACGGGGCGGTGCTTGCTAACTGCATCACAATTGGGAACCAAGGTTGGCTCATCCAAAGTGGGGCTACAAGCAGCACTGAGCATCTTTCTTCCCTGACCCGTTCTACCACCTGTGTCAGGAGGGAGACGGGGGAAAAGCGTAGAGAGGACGGCGAGGCCACTCGTGGGTCAGCGCGTCCTTGCTCTTCGAGAAAAATTCTGGACAGTGAGCGTTTTCTTGAGACGCGAACAGGTCTACTTCCGCTCTGCCGAATTTCCTCCACAGCAGCTGGACTGTCTGTGGGTGCAAAGACCATTCTCCTGTCGGAACCTGGTTCCTGGACAGTCTGTCTGGCCCTATATTTAGGAGCCCTGGCACGTGCGCTGCTCTCAGCGAGAGCAGGTTGCTGCGAGCCCATATCAGGAGGCGCCTGGTTAGCCTGTACAGAGTCAGGGACCTGAGGCCGCCCTGGCGATTTATGTAGGACACCACTGAGACGTTGTCTGAACGTACTAGCACGTGGTGTCCCCTTATCAGGGGACAAAAGCGCGTGAGCGCTTTGCTCACTGCCAACATTTCGAGGCAGTTGATATGTAAGAGCTTCTCCTGCTTTGACCATTGGCCAATGAGCGGTCTGCCCTCGAGCAGCGCTCCCCATCCCGAGGTGGATGCGTCCGTGGACACCACCATCACTCTCGAGGAAGTCCCCAGGCCTACACCTGATTGGTACCCGTCTTTTGCCTCCCAAGGTTTCAAAGCTGCAATGCACGCTTGATTGACCTTGAAGCGAAGCCGACCGGAGGCCCACGCTGTGCGTGGCACTCTCTCTCTGAGCCAGAACTGCAGTGGGCGCATGCGCAGAAGGCCCAACTGGAGAACTGATGATGCTGAGGCCATCAGACCTAGCATCCTTTGAAATATCTTGAGAGGGACTATCATGCCGCAGCGGAACGAGCCGGCTGCGCGCCTAATGTCCAGTGTGCGCTGAGATGACAGGCGTGCTGTCATTGACAGCGAGTTCAGTTCTATTCCCAGAAAAGATATAATCTGTCTGGGGAATAGCGAGCTCTTTTCCCAATTCACTGCGAGACCGAGATTCTCGAGGTGATCGAGTAAAATGGTCCTGTGCTCCACGAGCTCCGAGTGAGATTGGGCTAGAATCAGCCAGTCGTCCAAATAGTTCAGCACTCGTATGCCCCGCAGTCTGAGGGGTGCGAGCGCCGCGTCCATGCACTTCGTAAATGTACGGGGTGCCAGGGACAAGCCGAAAGGCAGGACTGTGTACTGATATGCCTGGCCCTCGAAGGCGAATCTCAAAAATCGCCTGTGACGTGACGCTATCTGTATTTGAAAATACGCGTCCTTTAGATCTATTGACACAAACCAGTCCCCTCGGCGGACATGCGCGAGGATTTTTCTGGTCGTGAGCATCCTGAACTGACGCTTCAGAAGCGCTCTGTTCAGTTGACGCAGATCTAGTATGGGTCTGAGACCCCCGTCTTTCTTGGGCACCAGGAAGTATCTGCTGTAAAGCCCCCCTTCGCTTTGAGCTTGAGATAGGGGTTCTATAGCCCCTTTGCTCAACAGTTTCAGAATCTCGGCTCGAAGTAGGTGTGCTACTTTCGATTCTACCGTGGTCTCGACGCGCGCCATGAAGCGGCGAGGGCGCCGGCGAAACTGCAGCGAATAGCCTTCTTTTATGATGTTCAGCACCCATCTCGAAACCCCGGGAAGCTTTTCCCTCTGATCGGCTCGCGATACAGCGGCTTCGGTGTGCTGTGACATAAGCGTCACGCTCATGACATCTGAGGCAGGGGGCGCGCTGATAACAGCGGGCAGAATGCCCGCGCTCGACTCCTCTGCAGTGTTTAACCGAGAGGGGGAGGGCTGGGCTAGTTCCATGGTAACTGAAATGTCTGTGTGTGGACGTGGGCGCAGGGTAGCGGGCACATATACCACTTTTACAGCATTGCTCGCGTGAGCAGAGCGTATGCATACTGGTCTCGTTTTTTACAGAGACCGTGAGACATGTGGGAAGTAGCGTTTGTGGGCACTGGGTAGTGGGCACGTTTGCTACGTTTGATTCGCAACCGATCTGAGTCGATTTTATGTGCGCGAGCCCTGTGTGAAGGGCTGTGCTTGTGTGTAGGAATGGGCACTGAGTAGTGGGCATTTTTTCTACACATGAAACACCGTCGGCCGTGGCTGGGACACCAGAAAATACACTCTTTAAGGGATTTATCTGGGTAGCCATAAAAACGGCTTTTTTGTGCAGGCAAGCGGGCAATGGAACCGGCTTGTTGGCTGCTAAATACGCTGGACCAGTCACATTTCTTGGAACTGGACGAGCGGCAAGCTTTGGTGGAAGTCCGGCCGCAGCGGGACTTGGACACCGTCGCTTTCCTAGGCGTGCTAGGACGATTTCGGGGCCTCTGGCTTCAACGCAACCTTTGGCCGCGGGCCACGCGGGGCGGGGCGGCGGCCGGATGAGCGAGAGCGCGGTCTCGCAGCTCTGGGTTTGGCGGCATTGAGAAGAGGAGGCGGTGGGCGGAGGCTTAGGCTGTGAGCTCTGAGCAGACGGTTTCGCACAGCCTGCTGCAGAACCAGAGCGCTTCGGAAGGAAGTGCCTCATGGCCTGGGTCGCTTTCTGCACCTCAGCGAACCTATCGGCGAAGTCTTTGACCGAGGTTTCGAAGAGGCCGGCAGGGGAAAGCGGCGCGTCGAGGAACGCGGTGCGCTCTGACTCAGACATGTCCGAGAGCGTCAGCCACAGATGTCTCTCAGACACGGTGAGCGAGGCCATGCTCCGTCCAATGGCCTGTGCCGCCGACTTGGTAGCGCGGAGAGCGAGGTCTGTAGCGCTCCTCAGGTCTGACACGCAGATTGCGTCAGGTCCTTTCTCATCCAGCTTGCGGAGGAGATCAGCCTGGTATATCTGGAGCGTGGCCATGGTGTGCAATGCTGACGCGGCCTGCCCGGCGGCGTAGAAAGCGCGGCGGAGCAGGGCTGACGTCGTGCGGCAGGCTTTTGAGGGCAGCGCCATCTTATCACGCCGTCCAGCGGAGGGCGGGCATAAGTGCGCTGCAACAGCCTCTTCGACCGGCGGCAGGGAGTGGTAGCCTCTGTTTTTAGCGTCGTCGACAGCGGAGAACGCCAGAGAAACAGAGGATCGTGTCCTGGCCGAAAAAGGGGAGTTCCAAGATTTAGTGACTTCTTCATGAAGCTCAGGATGAAAAGGCGCTGGCTTGGATGCAGGTGAAGTGCGCTCCCCAGGCAGGAAGTAGCCGTCCAGCCGGTTGTGAGCAGGCTGCTCAGGCGTAATCCACTCGAGTCCGAGGCTCGCCGTGGCCTGAGTGAGTATGCGCATGAGCTCCGCCTCAATGCTCGCTCTCTTCCCCGTTGAAGACCGCGGCCGTTGTCCGTCAGGAAGTGATGCTGATGAAACCGGAGAAGCAGGTGGGCGCACCGGCGAGCTTTGACGGCTGGGAGAAGGTTCCGGGATTCGCTGAGCGCGGCACTTTTTACGGCGCGGCACAACAGCAGGTGTGGGCGCAGTCTCGCTGAATTGTGCCAAGCGAGTCCTCAGAGTCGCTAATGGCAACAGCTCGCAGTGAGGGCAGCCGCCGTCAGTGAGCGCGAGAGCTGCATGATCTTGACCCAGGCAGGAAGCGCATATCACGCGGCGGTCCCCGTCGCTGAGTATGGCTCTGCACGAGCCGCAGGAAGGCATCTTAAAAAAGACGCAGCTCTTTCAGACAGTGTGTGTCGCGCTGGCGAACACACACACAATGCAGAGAAAGGATATTGGCGCTGGATAGCGCAGCAGGAAGGCGATGAAGGCGGCCCGGCCAGCAGCTTCTCGACTCGTCCCGCTGAAGTGCTTTCTTCGACAGCGCGGCTTCTTCTCGGATCCAGCGATGTGAGTTGCTTCGCTGAAGGATGAAAAATCTGAGATATGAAGCCTGCGAGCGGTATTTATAGACCTAAAGGCGTCACAGACCTATTTATAGACCAAAGCGCCCTCATTGGGTCTGACGTCACTCTAGGTCTCGCTCGATAGGCTCAAGCAGTTGCCAGCAGACCAGCCAATAGCTGCCTCGCCTATGCCTGTATGCTGCCGCAACGCGTTTTACATTAATACAAAATTAAAGGATAATTTTTTGGCTTCAGTATTCTCGTGGAAAAGGATTTTCCCCTAGCGTATTCTACGCAGTACGAGAGTATCTCTCGTAAGAGAACATCCTTAAAACATTCTTTGAACATTACATTCAGATGTTTTCTCTAAAACATTAACCAAACTTGTAGGGAATGTTAGCCAAACCATTTTGTATTAATTGTATCTCAATTTTAATCAATGTATCATCATGAACGCGCACACCACCGCTCAATAGTTAATAATGTTCTTTGGTGTTTAGTTTTTACAGGTTTTTCAAATGATATTTAATTAAAAAATATATATTTTTCCCCTCAACACATCAATATTCATGATGATTCACATGGGCAGGATGATTTTCACACAGTTTTGAAGCAAATATTATAGGCTATGTGATTCAGAGACTTAAACCATGAAAATGTCACAAGTAACAGAAATAAGCACAAATGTCAGCGCATGTCAGAACACCTCCAGGGCCAGAAACACCTCAGACCCCAGAGGGTTAAAGCACTCCACATGTCCACAATCTCATTTAAAACTAAAAGGTGATTGAGTTCTGGGTCACTGCCACACAGAAATCATTTGTTCATCCAAATGAGTTTTATCACTGACCTGCCTTTCATATTACAAATGCAAAGCAGGTCCTATCTGAATAGGGCTTTTGTGTGCAACATGGCAGAAGGTTTCTATTAAGTTCCTTAGAAGGCTAGAAGATTTGATTAAACCAATATTATAGTGTTTGGAGTCTGCTTTACATCCAGTCATTAAGCTTCAGTTAAATATTTAAGAGACTACAATCAGCTGGTTTATATTGCTCACAAGCCCTTTATTTAGAAGTGTATTTTAGAGCCATCCAATGATTACTCGTGATTAATCATATGCAAAATAAAAGTTTGTATTCACATAATATGTGTGTGTGTGTACTGTATATAATTATTATGTATTTATAAAAACACTCATATATTTATATATTTAAGACAACATTTTTTTTATATAAATTATATAAAAATATAAAAATACATATACATCTCTTAAGTATATACATGTATCAGTGTGTATTTATATAATGTATTGTACTGTATAAAGCACAATAGAAATAAAGGTGATTTGACTATATGACTGAAGCACTGTCTTGTTTTGGTTTTAGATATTCATTTCAACATTGGTTCAACATTTTATATCTGAAATCAATAGCTGTAGTTAGATCTAACAGCACAATATCAAAGCCTCTGATTATATACAGAGAGACACGACAGGGATGCCCATTGTCATCAACGCTCTTTATTTTAGTATTAGAGTCTTTAGTAATTGTGGCCAGAAGTAACTCTATCATCAAGAACATTAGATCACAGCCATCAGACTGTACGCAGATGATACTGCTATTTTTCTCACAAAGCTGGAGAGATCTGTTCCAGCATTGATCAAATTAACTGATAGTTCTGTAAAGTTCTCTGGCTATAAAATTAATAATAAAGGCATCATCCACCTTCACTTTATAAAATCAATCAATGGCTTCAAATATTTGTGTGTAGTTATAATTCCTGCCAATTACAATCTAGTTACAACAAGAGTCACTGAATCTGTAGACAGGCAGTCTTTCCTAACAATTCTTCCCAAACACCTGTATTTATTTTGATCTAATCCACTTTCCCCATCCACTGGGCTTTACACACACACACACACACACACACACACACACACACACACACAAACACACACACACACACACACACACACACACACACACATATATATAGTGAATTCTTGGCTGCTTAAATTGTCTACATAATATATATTTTACAGTCTCTTAAAACATTGTATTGTGAACAAACAGAATGGCTGCCAAAAGTTTATAAAATTACCTTACACAGAACTCTGACCAATGAATATTGCTTGCAAAATACACTGTTTTTGCAGTTTTTTCACATTTTATGAATGTAATAGTATATGTACTTGTATACCCCCCCCCCCAATCGAGGCTGGTGTGTGTTTGTCCAGCCCTCTGAAGAGCTTTATATAAGACAGAAATCTGTCAGAGACACATCATCTCTCAGACTCGATCCAGGAGAAGCTGCACTTCAGACTCAGTCTACAGTCCACCAAGTAAGTATGTTTCTAACATTGAGCGTCTCTGAGCCCATATTTCATTTAAAGACCTGTATTCTATAGTCAAAATTATTTTGTTATGCAGACATTTTAATTGTGCGCATATTATGTAATATAGAGAAATTGAATATTTGGTAACATTTTACAATACTGTTCCATCATTACTGAGTATACAATATTAACACTCAAGTAACTACTATTAACTAACAAGAAACTCTAATTAAAGAATTAGTAAGTAATAGTGCTTGGTTGAAAGAGATAGTTCACTATTAGATAATCAGTAACTACTATTTTTATCATACAACTTAGAGGAATATATAATTAATTCTAAACTGAAGATCATAATAACCCACTAGTAATGACTCAAGTATTACAAAATCTGTCAGAAGGAATTACTATCTCACTACCTTACAAGAACCTCAAAAGCTTACAGTGACTTCAGTCATTACTAGAGAGTTATCATGTTTCTCACTTTAGAATACTGATCCAAATCATTAGAAATTCTACCAGAAAGACTCAGGAGGCAAGAGAACGTATGAATAAGATTTATTTAACAGTTGTATGCAAATTAGTATCAAATGGAAAAAATGATAGAGTTCTTTGGCGTAATCCAAATCTGGAGGGTAGCAGATGCTTGCGGTTCCTGCCTGAAGATGAAGGGGCAGAGCCTAGCCCTAAAGAACTGAGAAAGGAAATTTGGTAACACTTTATAATAACTGCACACTAGTAATCATGAGTTAATCATTAGTTTATAACAGTTTATTCTTAATTTATAAAGCAGTAATAGACATAAGCAGTTTATAAATACAGCTATAAATGCTTCATTCTTGATTCATAAGCATATCTATAATGTGTTTAATAACTGTATATTCATACTTTATTAATGATCAATTTATCATTTCTAAATGAAGTATAGCATTATTTACACACCAGTTATTTAGGAGTTGTCAGTGATTCATAAGATCACTTAGAAAGTGTAAGTAAATGATTAATAAACTGTTTAAATACATATTATTATTCAGACATATAGTAATAGTTACTTAGTGTGTTAATAAATGCTTTATTAAAATGTATTTCTACTGTAATTCAGGGTTAATTCAGGTAGTAAGCATTTAGTAGTGGTCAGTTAACTATGTGTGTGAGCTCATCTAAAGTGAGGACTAGTTATGCCTTGTAAAGCGTTTATAAAGGAGATTTAAAGGCTGTTAATATTTCTATGTTCTGTATCACTGTGTGTGTTTGTTTCCTTTTTCTGTTTAGAAGAAAACTGAGTCTTTAAATCTCCTTTATAAATGCTTTACAAGGCATAACTAGTCCTCACTTTAGATGAGCTCTCAAAAAGAGTTCACTGGCCACTACTAAATGGGGTAACACTTTAGAATACTGTTCCTTCATTAATGAATAATTACACAGGAACAAACGAGTAACGCATTATTAACATTCTAGTAAGTGCTATTCACTAACAAGAAACTCTGATTAACAAATTAGTAAGTAATAGCGCTCAGATGAATGTAGTAGTTCCTTATTAGCTAATCAATAACTACTATTTTTTTCATATCTCCCAGAGAACTACTATCTACAGGTTCATAATTAACATGAATAATGCATAATTTATAATAAAAGGTAATGGTAACCCACTAGTAATGACTCAAGTATTACTACATCATTCTAAAGGAACTACTAATTATTTGGATCAGTATTCTAAAGTGAAAAACATGATAAATACCTAATATTGACTGAAGTCATTGTAAGCTTTTGAATAGTAATTCCTTCCAATGGATTTGGTAACACTTGAGTCATTACTAGTGTGTTCCCATGATCTTCACTTTAGAATACTGATCCAAATAATTAGTAGTTCCTTTAGAAAGATGTAGTAACACTTCAGTCATTACTATCAAAAATCTTACAAAAGCCTTAAAACTTACAATGACTTCAGTCAATATTAGGTATTTATCATGTTTTTCACTTTAGAATACTGATCCAAATTATTAGTAGTTCCTTTAGAAAGATGTAGTAACACTTGATTAATTACTAATGAGTTACCATTACCTTATTATATATTATGCATTATTAATATTAATTAGGAACCTGTATATAGTAGTTCTTAGTAGTCTTCAGTGAGGTATGAAAAATAGCAGTTATTGATTAGCTAATAGTGAACTACCACATTCGACTGAATGCTATGACTTACTAATTTGTTAATCAGAGTTTCTTGTTAGTTAATAGTAGTTACTACAATGTTAATAGTGCATTACTCATTTGTTCCTGTGTAGTTATTCATTAATGAAGGAACAGTATTCTAAAGTGTTACCCTAAATGCTTTATAACTCCTGAATTTACTACATTTACTCACACTTTCTAAGTGATCTTATGAATCAATGACAACACTGTTTGTAAATAATAGTAAATAATGTAACTGGTTTGTAAATAATGCTATACTTCATTTAGAAATGATAAATTGATCAATAATAAAGTATGAAAACACAATTATTAAACACATTATAGATATGCTTATAAATCAAGAATAAAGCATTTATAGCTGTATTTATAAACTGCTTATTAATGTCTATTAATGCTTTATAAATGATGAATTAACTGTTTAGTAATGCTTGACTAATGATTAAGAGCATGCAGTTATTATAAAGTGTTACCGGAAAGGGTTACCCACCAGTTGGAGTATTCCTTGGATGAAGAACCTAAAATATTTAGGCAAAGAAAATAGATTATATTATTGAAAAATATACAGACATTGACATAGGTGTTATAATCATTAAACACAGCTAATCATTCGGCCATTGCCTAAAGTGTTGTGAGTAGTGCCACGTTAGTTCAGACAGGACCACTTTGGCAAGTTACTGGAGTTTATTAAACACAATTTATCTTTGGCGGTATGGTTCCTTATGGGGGTTCTTGCTCCATAGTTAATGGCATACAGAGCTTTAGCATTAACCCCCAATAGAACCATCAGCTTGAGTGATATACAGATGATTAGGACACTTTAGTAATGTTTTTAAAGCAAACAGTGTTGACGTGTAGACGTGTCAGTAAATCCCTGGACGTCTATACTGTAGTGTAGCATCTGATCAACTGGAGCCTCAACAAATCGCATCAGGACAGTTTAATTCAAATGGGCGAGACATGCAAGTATCAAACTTAGTCTCATTATTTGATACATTAAGTATCCTTACCCCTTTAAAGAAGGGCGTGTTAGAACTAAACTGATGGTTTGCTCACGGCTGTTGATCTGCTGAGTTTCAAACAATGCTATAACTTCTTGCTTTCCTGTATTCTGCTTCAGCTCTCTTTCCCTTGGTAAACTGTATGCATGTATGTGAGTGTATGTTAGAGTAGTTTATACTACAGGGCCGTTGAATGCTTGAATCTGATTGGTTGACGAACGTTCTAAGGTGTGCATTATTTTCAGGGAAACGCACAGCTAAAGTAGTTCCAGCAGGTCTTGACCGCATTACAGCTCCATATCACTTCGCCTAGTCAACTGTAATAACGGAAAATAGGATACAATTCATAACAAGAAAAAACATTTAGCCCCATGCGCTTGATCTGCAATTTTCAATGTCTAGCTTCACAATCAACGGAAACATTCAGTTTAATTTTAATAAATAAAGTATATAGTCCTATCTATAATCAATAGAAAATGAAACTGAATATAGGCTAAATAAATGGATAGTCCTGCAGCACAGATTTTTATTGCAGATAATATAACAAATAAATAATTATTGATAGGCCTACTTGTTAAAGGGCTTTGTGTTTCATTTATTTGGCTAGTCTACTGTCATCTGTCAATAATAGAAAAAAAAAAAGAATGAACGAATTAATTAAAACAAATTGAATTAATAAATAAATAATAATATTGACGCACATGCTTTTCTGTGTTCAAAGTCGGTGTTTAAAATCTGCTGCGATGAAAACAGTCAGAGAACATGTCAGCTAGTCGTGTGTCCCCAGCATTAGTCTGCTATCAGTGGCTCAAACCTCCGTTACTAACTCTAAAATGACGTTTTGGAATTAGCAACGGTGGCATGGGATTAGATGCGTAAGAAATTAGTCCTACATACAAGAGCGTTTTAATGACAAAAACTTTACGAACGTCTTGAAATACATAATCTGAACAATGTTTCGAGGTGTGGCAACTGTAGTATAAGCGGAATAATTGACTTCAGGCCGTTGAATTATTAGAAAAATAATGCACACCCGATGCACATTTTCTAATAATTCAACGACCTGAAGTCAATTATTCCTTACTTAAGTGTTTAGTCTTGTTAATTAAGTCTTGTTAATGTCACACGTAAAGTTGTCCGTGTCTCAAGCTCATATCTGGAGTCTCTAATCATAGATCTTGACTACTTGCTCTTAGTAGTACTGTAAAGTAATAAAGACATTCCCCATGCCCCGGAAATTTACATTTCTTAGAATTAATAAACAAATAACACAGTGTTCACAGGACAAACAGGTTTAATTGATTGTAACTGATCCAAATATTCATAATCAATTATAACAAGTTGTTATTGATTATTAATATTTCATAGAGCTAATTTGCTACAGTTGGTCTCTCAGCAATGATGTCCATAACAGCTAAGACTTGAAAGCCTTGGTAATCTGAAACAAAAGAAGACGACAGCCAGAAGGCTTACAGTAATATGCTTGATACTTATAGTGGTGAGGGCGGGAGGGTTGAGCAGTTTGAGCATGCTTATTGAGCAGTGGTGCCACGTATATATATCCTCCCGGTCTAATAGGAGAATGGCAGTGGTTGGAGCGATTTGATAATCGCAGCCTATGCCTACGTGCCCTGCCTGAACTAACGCTGCGCTCGACTTCAGACAGGACCACTTTGGCAAGTTACTGGAGTTTATTAAACACAATTTATCCTTGGCGGTATGGTTCCTTATGGGGGTTCTTGCTCCATAGTTAATGGCATACAGAGCTTAAGCATTAACCCCCCAAACATGATGAGAGGTAATACTTGCCTGAAGAAGAACCCCCCAAACCATATCCATCTTCCGTTCCTGCAAAAGAGAAAATGTTATTGAAGTATAGCTTAATTTGTACTTATGGCTAGCAGAGGGGTATTCACCCCAGTAAGGAGAGAGAGAATAGCAGGCCCCTCTTTTAATTAAAGGCACAATATGTATTTTTTTTTTTGCTTTAAAAATATAAAAAATCACTATATCTATGTTATATATTTTTTAAAGTTGTGTATTTACATTATCCCGACAGTTCCAATTAACTTCTAAATCCAGAGAAATTAATATTTTAATTCGAAGACACGGACCGTGTCTTTATTTCCGTTTTGTCGCCGTCAATGCCGTCATATCCGTGTTGTCTCTGGTTTCCGCTCGTGCTGCCATGGCAACCAGAGCTATGACCCAGAGCCCTCTGATAGTAACCAAACTGACGCGGACAACTGTGTAGTTCGCAATGTCTATCTGCACGCTGTTGTTGTTTCGTTCAAACATTATGGACCATGGCAAGCAGACTTTGGATAAAAAAGGAGAACTAAAACGAGAATCAATATCAGCGCGGTGTTCTCGAGATGCCTAGAGCTCCCATAGACAGTATATAAACGAGAGCTCCACATCCGAGACTTCGACAACTCCTACATGTACTTTATTAAACAGATGAGCACATTTACATAAAACTAATCAATATTATATAGTTCAACAATGATAAAATGTTAGAATATGATCTGTATGTTATTCTAATGTTGATCTAGCTTACTGCTAGTCTCATACAGACAAACTAACGTTAACACATACATTTCAACACATTCAAATGCAGTTTAGAGTGATAGTGTAATGTTAGACCAAGTGAAACAGCGCTGCGTTACCTCACAAGTTTAATTTGTCTAGTAAACTGACCTGTGAGTAGTAATTCTGCGTGTAGTTCGGTAGAATGAAATGTCCATATTCCTTTTATATCCGCGGGACTCGCGTCGCGTTTGGAGCTGATAGCTGTCTCTTATCAATCCCGAACTGCTTCATATCACAGTCATGATAAAAGCATCGATGTATTCAGTCATCCATAAACATTATTAGATCGGCCGGCTTGACGTTGACGACAACATCCATAATTCTTAGCATGTGTTGCGTCATCAAACTACGCCTTTGTTATTGTAAATAGGTTAGCGACCCCTAGTGGCGAAAAATTCCATATTGTGCCTTTAAAGTAGCGTAGGGTGTTCATCCCTCGCTAAGCGACTGAAACCAGGCCCCTACAGATATAGCAGCAAAGGGGTGTTCTCTCCAGAGGGAGAAAAAGTGCAGACCCCCATTTTTTCTTTTTCTTTTTTAATATATATTTGTAGACCCCTACAAATATAACAGCTTGTTGCACTTAAACAGATGACCTAATCAAGTATGTTGCCGATACCCGAAATGCTTAAGCAGTAAACGTACTACAGCGTACTTACTACAGCCTGTCGCTTGCTTGGCCAGATGCTGGATGATGGCGATCTGTCCAACCCATTTGGCATCTCCAATGGTACTAAACAAGGCTGTGTGCTTGCCTCACTGCTCCACGATTTTCCGTGAGCTCTTGAATGCGGACAACTGTGCACTGATGGCGCACAACCTCACTGAAGCTCAGTCACTATTAGATTGCTTCAGAACTACAGCTTCTCGGTTTGGGCTCACTGTTAGCTTAAAGGTGCATTGCGCAAGTCTCTGAGTTTTTGCAGAACTATGCCCCCTTCTGGCGACACGCGAAACTGCAACCAGAGTTGTGCACGCGGTTATGTGGAGTTTGCGTTGGGGTTTGGGATGAACTAGAAGCCGGTCTCTTTGAATCCATCTTCTACTTTTGCAAAAGTCGCTCGAGTTGTCTTCGCTGATGCGGATAATGGCGGCGAATACACAAACCTGCCAGACATAGCCAGGTGAGCGTGAACGCGCATGACGTCACACCCAGTCGATTCCGTCCCGAATCCCTCTTATTTATTTTACTGTACAGGATTATAGAGGGGCTCATTCAGCCCATCAGGCAATTGTTTAAGCATGTATGGGTTAGAAAAACGGGTATTTTTAACATGAAATGTTGCGCAATGCACCTTTAAAGAAGACAGAAGTCATGCTTCAAGCGGCTAACAACTCCAATCCACGATAATCACTGCAGGCGACACAGTTCTGAAAAGTGTTGATCATTTCTGCTAGTATTCTTGCAGATGATGCACCAGTAGACTCTGACATCAGTGCTCGCATTGCAATAGCTAGTGTCGCCTTCGCTTGAATGTCTCAGAGAATATGGGATGAGCACGGCATCCGGCTGGACATATAACGCACCCATTCTCACAGTTTTGCTGTGTCCTGGACCATCTACCGCAAGCAGATTGTCAGGGAGACTTGTGTTCTCTCCTCTCCAAGTTTGATGTCAGTAAAGAACAGTAAAGTTAAGTTGATGTGCATCTCTCTCTAGTCTTTCTGTCTGTCTGTCTAACCCAACACCTTTACATACATATAGAAAATAGATACAAAAGTAAAGATACGTAATTGACAAATAAAGTAAACAACATACAGTCAGTTTGAAATGGTGAACAAAATTCACGTATTTGATCAGAAGTTTAACTTTAATGGCCCGTTGCACTTTGAAAAGCCCTTTTGGCTGTCAAAATATTATGAATTATTAAACAAACTATTAAAATGATCCTGACCAGTCCTCAAAAATTACACAAAAAGTTTCAATCAATGCGTCACATTTAAATCTGCAGTGAAATACGAGACTGTCAAACCTAGCCTAGCACAGGATCTACCAATGCATACGAGTGTTAGGCCTGGCGTCGGACGCTCCGCATTGTTTGACTGCCGAGGGGTGTGGAGGAACTCGACAGGGTTCGCCTAAGCGGGGAACTCTACTGGAGCAAAGAGCACACATATCTGCTCCATGTGGAGGGGAGTGGCGCAGCAAGCCAACACTAGAACGGGTACTTCTGTGTTACTGGATGACCAGGGTGGACATCACTTGGCCTGCGGCTTTAAAACACTATGCACAGCTTGCCATATTGGTGCCAAAATGCTTCCATACTGCAAAGAGCAGAGATCCAGGAAGGCACGGGGGCGGGGCAAGGCAATTACGCACCACACTGCGCCCCCAGCGTAACCCGGGAAAGCATGGCTGTCAAGTCTGAATCTGATTCAGCATGGGCACACACACTATTAAAGTGGGAGTTCAGGATCATCTGGATTTTTCCAGAGCGTAACAGCCCTCTTTCTGATGCAGCGATCGACATCTAATCCTCCCCTGGAGCCCCGAATGAAATGCTAGGTCCATCATGAGAATGACCAGCAATCCCATCTAGAAGCTGCCAGGCATGCGAAACAGTGAATGTGGCCGTCAACAAGGATCTTTTGAAAAGTGGATCTATGTGACGCAGGAACCCTTACTAAGCGAAAACAAACAATAGTTTTTAATCCATTCATGCATCTCTCACTTACTGTATGCAATCTCACTGTTTGAAGCACCTGTCAGATGAAATCAACACATGAATAATTAAGCGAGGCTTCTTCTCATAGGATAAAGACATGCAGTCTCATGAATAATTATGGGACACTCATGAGTCATCGCCATACTATAGTACAAGAAAACTTCACATCCTGTGACGTTGACACAAAGACGAATTTAAACCCGGAAGTTGGAAATATCGCAAAAAGGTTTAAAGTTAACTAGTTCCCTTTCGTAAGTGTCATTGATGACACTTTGGGGAACGTCTCTGTGTGAACCGGTGCCTGAAACGCTTATCCAATCACGGCGATCCTATTTACCGACGACAGCCTATGACGTCACTACTATTACGAAGTATACAGTGCTATGCATAAGTTTAGACACCCATGCTAAAGTTGACTAAAAAGAGGAATAAAAAATCATCTTTTGGAAATTGAACTTAATGCTTTTATTAAAAAAATGTGGAAAAATCCAACCTTTAAGGACACCAATTTTCTTTGTGAATGAATAATGTATCGTAAATTAATAAATGTTCTTCCTTAAAATACAGGGTGCATAAGTCTGGACACCCCTATGCTAAATTCCCATAGAGGCAGGCAGATTTTTATTTTTAAAGGCCAGTTACTTCATGGATCCAGGATCCAGGATACTATGCATCCTGATAAAGTTTCCTTGGCCTTTGGAATTAACATAGCCCCACATCATCACATAGCCTTCACCATAACTAGAGATTGGCATGGTTTTATTTCAGTTAGCCTAATAGCTGGTTTGATTTGCATTGAGAGATGATCTTATGGAAAGTACTCCATTGGCGTAATTGTTTTCTAAACCTGTAAAATAGCACCAGGGAACGTTTGCGCCGGAACACGCCTCCTCTTTTGGCTAAACCGCCCCGGGGAGCGCAAGTGTATTTCTTAGTTAACCGACGTGCGTCTGTGGAGGGAAAAGTCCACTGTGCACGGGTGCAAAATAGGAATGAAACATGGTGTACAATGAAACGTAGGAATGAAACGTCGGTGTACAAAGTCAATTGCGCTGGGTGCAAGATAGGGCCCTGAGTGTTAAAGTACAAATTAACAGCTGGCCACTCTTGTGGGTTACAATTAAAAACCGTAGAAGGGTAAAAATACATTGATGCAAGCAACACAGCTACAACTAATAAAATTGATAATGTGTTCGATTTATAGTCAGCGAATAATCAAGCATTGACAATAATCAGTCATATTGGCGACACCGAGGGCCCCAAATACAGTTCAGGGCCCATAAAGGCTTGGGCCGGCTGTGGTGAGGAGACGATTAGGCAAATGGATTTCTGTGTCCTTGCTTCGTGATCTTTTCTTCAGATCAGTGAGTTTATTGTTTTATTGCATGGTGTCTTTTTTTTGTGAGAGCTGTTGTGTTCATTCTTATCAGGAATTTCTGTCTTGCTTTGATGGGGACAGTTAATATTTAACAATATGAGAACTGAACTGAGCTGACGATGATACACTGTTTTCTGTAGAACTGCTTTATAGATGAAATGATTAATGATCTTTACAACGGTACTGAATCAACACTGAACTGACTTAAGCTGAACAATGACACTATTATCTTTAAGAGCGGCTGTACAGCAGAAATGAACTGCATCATTTAAGCATTTTCCTGTTATCACTGTAAAGCTGTTTTATAAAGCGTTATATTAACCCTCTGGGGTCTTTCATTGAACACTCACACTCAGGACATTCGGGTCAAAAATGACCCGGAGGGCAAAATTAATATATATAAAAAAAAATCATCATACATTTTTTTTTTATTGTTTTTAATAATATTTTTTCTTTTCTTTTTTGGTGTTTTGAGAGAATTTTATGATTTATAATTAATATTTATGCAATAATTATAACCCATTTTTCCCCATTGAATATAATGGAAAATTTATATATATATATTTTTATTAATTTTTTTCATATTTCATTTTAGAGTCAAGCCTAGGCCTCATGAAAACAATTTTTGAAACGAGATGGGTGCCATCTGGTGGACACATTGAGCATTTTTATCACGCAATAGCACATTTTTACCACTAGTGGATTTACAGCTCTCTGTAGAAAGGCTTGCGAATTCTAGTGATTTTTGCCTGAACAGATTTAGTCTGTTTTGCACTCTTGATGTTTTAGAGATTCACCCCTTCACTGTTGAGTCCTTTTTTTCTGCATCCTGGCTTATTTGTAGATTGTATGCACAAAAAAACCTCTGTGTTTTCATATTTTTGACAATTTCCCATTCATTTCCTATGGGGTCATTTTTGACCAAAGAGCAGAAGTGTGACTACCACTTAGCATGCTTGGATCATGACCTCAATATTTTTTGTGTGTTCACATACCTAATACCATAAAAGTCACCTAGTTTCGTAACATTCCGATGAAGCTGTGATTTTTAAATATTCAAAACAGATTTTTGTTATCTGAATTTATTAGTGTATATGTGTATAAAAGTGTGTTTGTGTGTGTGTGTGTGTCTGGATGTGTCTGTTTTGCACTCTTGATGTTTTAGAGATTCACCCCTTCACTGTTGAGTCCTTTTTTTCTGCATCCTGGTTTATTTGTAGATTGTATGCACAAAAAAAACTCTGTGTTTTCATATTTTTGACAATTTCCCATTCATTTCCTATGGGGTCATTTTTGACCAAAGAGCAGAAGTGTGACTACCACTTAGCATGCTTGGATCATGACCTCAATATTTTTTGTGTGTTCACATACCTAATACCATAAAAGTCACCTAGTTTCGTAACATTCCGATGAAGCTGTGATTTTTAAAAATTCAAAACAGATGTTTGTAATCTGAATTTATTAGTGTGTATGTGTATAAAAGTGTGTTTGTGTGTGTGTGTGGATGTGTCTGTTTTGCACTCTTGATGTTTTATAGATTCACCCCTTCACTGTTGTGTACTTTTTTTCTGGATCGTGGCTGATTTGTAGATTGTATGCACAAAAAAACCTCTGTGTTTTCATATTTTTGCCAATTTCCCATTCATTTCCTATGGGGGTCATTTTTGACCCGAATGTCCTGAGTGTGACTATTTTTTTTACAGCCACTTAGACTATTCAAATCCTGTCCCCAATTTTTTTGGGTGTTCATATACCAAGTACCAACAAAGTCACCAAGTTTCGGACCATTCTGATGAAGCTACGATTTTTTATATTTTTTTATTTAAACGCTTCGGGTCATTTTTGACCCGAACGACCCCAGAGGGTTAATAGTGACTTGACTTCGCTATATGACTGAAACACTGTCTCATTTTGGTTTAGGATATTCATTTCAACGTTGGGTTAAAATCTTATATTTTAAATTGATAGCTAAAGTTAGAACTAACAATACAATGTAAAAGCATTTTATTATATACAGAGACGCGTGACAAGAATGCCCTTTGTCATCAGTGCTCTTTAACTTAGTACTAGAGCCTTTAGCAAATGCAGTCAGAAGTAACTCTATCATGAAGAGCATGAGATTGTGTAGATCGTGACCATCGGATTGTACGCAGGCGATACAACTCTTTTTCTCATAAAGCTTGAGAGATGTTTCAACGTTGCTCAAATCGATTAATAGTTTTGTATAGTTAATTAATAATAAAGTTCACCTTTTCTTTATAAATGCAATCAGTGGCTTCAAATATTTGGGCATAGCTATTACTCCTACAATTAACAGGTTAACTCCTGTCAATTACAATCTAGTAATAACAAGAGTCTCTGAATCTGTAGAGCGATGATCCTCCCGTATAAACATTATAAAGATGAACATTCTTTTCCACTTTCCCATCCTCTAGGCTTTTTCTCTAGTATGAACTGGATTTAGTAGTATTCTAAGCATTTAGTCGTGGTCAGTTAACTATTTTTGTGAGTGTGCAGTTATCTCCTAAACAGAGAAAGGAAACAAACACACACAGTGATACACAACAAAGAAATATTAAACTGAGTCTTTAAATCTCCTTTATAAACGCTTTACCAGGCATAACTAGTCCTCACTTTAGATGAGCTCACAATAATAGTTAACTGACCACGACTAAATGCTTTATAACTGCCTGAATCTACTACATTTACTTACACTTTCTAAGTGATCTTATGAATCACTGACAACTCCTAAATAACTGGTTTGGAAATAATGCAATACTTCATTTAGAAATGATAAATTGATCATTAATAAAGTATGAAAATACAATTATTAAACATATTATAGACATGCTTTTAAATCAAGAACAAAGCATTTATAGCGGTATTAATGTCTATTAATGCTTTATAAATGATGAATTAACTGTTTACTAATGATTAACTAATGAGTAATAGCGTGCAGTTATTATAAAGTGTTACCCAAATACCTTTTCACATCAATGCACCGACTGTTAATAATTACCGAGCTGTTTCTGACAGATCTGACTGTGTGTGTGTTTGTCCAGCCCTCTGAAGAGCTTTATATAAGACAGAAATCTGTCAGACAAACATCTCTCAGACTCGATCCAGGAGAAGCTGCTCTTCTGACTCCGGCTACAGTCCAACAGGTTAGTGTGTTTCTAATACTGAGCACTTGTGGACTTATAATTCATTTGAACGATGAGCGTATCACATAAGCGACACAATTTCTAGTGAAGCCCCGTATCGAGGTGTGTATTGGTTTGCTAGAGTCACGTGATCGATGACAAACGAAGCCTCACTTTCTGTCCAGTCACGTGCGTGTTTCGCTTTGGGTGTCAGAAGGCTCGAACTTCAGATCGTATTTAACGAGTCATTGTTGCCTCAGTCTGGTTGATATTTACAATTATTGATATTGACATTTAATAACAGATGATCCTATCAGACAATGTCCTTATTCATTGTGTGTGTGTGTGTGTAGAGAGAGAGAGAGAGAGAGAGAGAGAGAGTAGGCACATTAAATCTTGTTGAATCATATAAGCTTATAAGCTATTATATTTTATTGTCACACTTGGGAAAATGAATTTATTTAATGAACAAATCGAACACAAACATGTAAGGCTTTTATTTTTACACATCATTGAAACTATGGAGTGTGTTGTGGTTGCTTCATCTGCCAGAGCTTCTAACACAGGCTTCTGGCTGCTTTATTTTAAATAAGCACCAGATGGCGCTGTTCTCGACACTCTCGAAGCTTTGAATCTTTTCCCGGAACAGTCAGGGGAAAGCCTCAGTGATTTATGAGGCTTCATTTCCCCATCCCTACAGTGAAGCGCCCAGTGCCGCGAACACAAGACTGTGTGAAGATGAACCCCTGTTGCTAGTGATGTTACATATGACACTGAAGCTTCGATGCGCGTATCACAGAAGCGAAACAATTTCTAGTGAAGCCCCGTATCAGGGTGTGTATTGGTTTACTAGAGTCACGTGATCGATGACAAACGAAGCCTCACTTTCTGTCCAATCACGTGCGCGTTTCGCTTTGGGTGTCAGAAGGCTCGAACTCCAGATTGTATCTAACGAGTCATTAGCTGTGTCCCAAAGTGAAGGCTGCGTCCTTCGAAGGCCGTATTTGAAGGCCGGATGGCCGTATTTGAAGGCCGATTGCGTCACCGCGGCGCGACGAAGGACGTCCCAATTCAAAGGCTGCATCCTTGGAAGGTCGCATTTGAAGGCCGATTGCGTCACCGCGGCTCGATGAAGGCTGTCCCAATTCAATTCTCCATCCTTCGAAGGCCATATTCGAAGGCCGGTTGCGTCATCGCGCCGCGACGAAGGCTTCCCTGATTCAAAAGCGACGCCAAATGCACCCTTCGTTTCCCGTGAAAAGAAGGATACATTAATGGACACTTAGCGGCCTATTCTACCCCATAAGTCATTGCGCGCCGTTGACGACAGCATTTATTTATTTATTTTTAAAGGCGGCCGAGATTAGAGATCGGTGGTGGACAGCAAATTCACATTTAAATGTAAGTATTATGTTTTCATTTACTCAAATAGCTAGCGAAACCAGAGTTAAATTTTCTTATAAACTTCTTCTTAACTCCTTCGTCACCATTGCGTGGCTACATTTATCAGGTAGTTTTAGGCAAAACTTGTGGTAATAACGTTATTAGTTTAACGACCTATTTGTAATATTTGCACTTGTATATCATAAGAAATATCACTCACCCAATAAAGCCCAAAACAATAAGAAAAGCAGTAGATACGGCAATAAGGTTTCACTTTGTGTTTTTGTAGTGCTGTCATGCAATGTGGTTTTAACCAAATTTTAGTATACAGAAATATGATTTCTTAAGTATTTTGTATGCATGTCTTGATGTGTCTCATTTTGCAGTGTTAACAATGCACTTAAGATTGCTCCTCTGTGTTAAGTACCCTTTTCTGCTTTTTTAGAACAATTCAGGAAAAAATGGGTCTATATATATATATATATATATATATATATAAAGAAAAGTAATACACACATCTTTGCTGAAATGTATTGTCCTGTTGTTGTTATTAACAAGTCACGGTTCATTTGCTCTGCCTTTAGGATTGCAAGTGTCCTGGGACAGGAGAGGGTGTGAGTGGGAAACCCACTGCTGCAACTTGGCCCTGGTTTGTCCTCATGGATGAGATGTTGGGACAGAGGACACCAACCCCCCTGTCCTCATCGCCTCAATCCCTGAGGACACACTAGGGCCGAGTTCAGTAGTGGGTGCCCACGGTGAGGAGGAGCCAGGGGCAGCAGCACCAGCACGAAGGCGGCGAGACAGGACGAGTTTTTGGACTTGATCAGAGAAGAAATGCAACTAGAGAGGGAGGTAGAGGCAAGGAGTGCACAGGAAAGAAGGGAGAGGATGGATAGGCTGTTTTCTCTTCTTGAGAGAATGATTGAAAAAAATATATATTTTCTACATATTCTTGTTTAACTTTTTTCACTTTTATTTTTTAAAAGAAAAATTATGTACATTTATTTTTATGCAACTTTAATTGTGTAAATAAAAGAGAATGAATTGTTCTGGACATTGTTTATTTTTGTAATGACAGTAATACTTTCTGCATGAAACAAATTCTATACCTTTTTATTTTTTCAAATAAAATTGGTAAATGAAAATCATTTGTTCTTTAGGCTACATTAAAGTACTTTTTCCAACTATTTACAAAATACGTTAAACATATCAAAATCAACATAAACATTTAATTTTACAATACATAAAATAAGAAAAAAATGATGTAGACTCTATTGAGCTGAGCAGGGAGACGCTGGAGCTGCTGGACCGGGATGGGCTGCCCCTGGTAATGCCTCCTGCTGGTGGGACATCATCTGGGATGGTCTCGTGTTAAAGTGCATATTTCCACTATCCACTAAGTTGTCTACCAACAGGTTTGCAGGGCTGATTCAATCGACGGCTTTCTGAAAAAAGTACTTTTAATAACTACTGCATTTATATTAGGCTACTACTGCATTACTGTGTAGGCTATGTTGCATTTTACTTCTGTATATTTTCAATATACAGTAATATCTGGTTGTTACATTATATACTTTTGTGTAGTGTAATGTAATCATATTGTGACGTGAGGGAAAAAAGTACTTCAGGTTACTTCACATTTGTAAGTGAATACTTAACGAAATATGCAGTTCCGAAAATTTAAGTAACAAAATGTAGGCTTATTGTCACAATATTAACAAATTGTTGCTAACTACAGCAGCGTCCCATATCAAAGGGCGCATCTGACGCGCTCGGACCGGTCTAGCCTACGAAGGATTGTTCTTGTCGCCTGGCAACCGTGACAGCTGCAGATGACGAGCGCGAGAAATACTGGACTTTTTATATTAAATTGGGTTTTACCGAAAATACATGATTCGGCAGCGCCGGGGCACACCATGACCTCCAGTAAAATATTAAACATAAAAATGACAATAGCCAATTCTGGCTCCATAGCTGTTTACTCAGTTATCAAAATGAATGATCAGGATAGCAGCTGTCCTCTCGCACCGTTGCTTGGCGCCAGGAGCGGTGATCGGGAACACCTGGTTGCACAATTAGGAAATCCTAGGAAGGCTACATGGTGCGTCCTTCAGAGGACGCATAGGCTGCATCCTTGAAGTCTGCGTCCTTCGAAGGATGCAACCTTCAACTTTGGGACACAGCTTTTGTTGCCTCAGTCTGGTAGATGGGTTTGTGAGGAGAGTGCAAGCGGCAACCTCCCCGTCTCTCTCTTGAAACCAACACGGAAGTGAGTTAAACTGGCTGGCTGCAGAAGTGAGTCAAATCTGTATCTCCCCCATGTTAAAATTACCAACTTTACAGCAGAAAAAAACATGTTTACAGCCTGGATCTCTATGTGGCTTTGGTCTATACAGCTAATTTTGCCCTTCATAACAACTGTGAGGGGGGTGAATTTTTTTTATAACTCATCCGTTTAGTTGATTCATATTTAAATTTAAGGGTGTGGCCACTTGAGTGACAGGTAGGTTGTCGCTGATGTCAATGCTAGCCGTTTGTCTGCTGTTAGCCGTCACTTCACCTCAGCAAATGTTAGCTGCTGAACTTGCCTTCTCTGCAGTGTTTGTGCTTTTTTTCGGGATTATTTCATACTATTTAATACACCCATTACTTGGGTACAAAGCCCACGTCTTTGGAGTCCGTCGTTGTCGTCGAGTATCGTTCGAGAGAACAACCAGCGCTGTATTTCAGTTGTTTTCCTCTGTGAACATGCACTAATGGATATCTGGCAATTTCGTTGCTTTTTGGAGTTTTCAGATTTAAAAACGTCATTAAAGGCTCGTTCGTTCTGCTCTCACGGAACAGATGGATTATAATATGCTTATGTACCGTCAGATGAAATCCTGCAGGCGTCGGCGCTTTCTCCGTCCGTGCTATAAATGCACATGAATGAGCGCGGATTTTCTAGCGCATTTACTTGCACTTCAAAGGCAATATATCTATGGTTTAACGGTACCCATTTGAGAGGCGGCCAAAATCAGAATTTAAAATGGACTGAATAAGCTCTCTGGGTGATTCTATAATTTAGGGTACACTGCATGTCCACTGATGTTAAATATACTTATACAATCAAATTTCTTCAAACAAATAGCATTTTATGTGTAAACTTGCTTCATGAAATAACATCACACAGACAATATGTGCAATATATTCTTCATTTTGCTTAAAATGTGTCATTATGGCCCTAAATGTACAGTTTTGTCCATGTCCGATTTCAATGTGAGAAAGTTGAGGGTCCAAAAACATACATTAAAATCATTAAAACAAATCAATTCTTTTTGCAATCTTTTACAAAAGTCTTAATATTAAAGGAAAATAATAGTTTCAAATAGAAATTATTTATTTAAATATTTAAAATATATTAATTTATTCGTGTCCACAAAATGTTGGTCAACTATGTTACAAACAAAACCTCCCCCCAGCAACTCAAAAATGGTTTGTCCCAAGACCATGTGACCAGCACTATGTGATGTCATTTTCCTCTGTGGAGGCAATTTCAAACACACCATGTTAAATCTCCTCTCAGTTTTTTCAATATTTGATGTAGAAAAGCATATTGTCAACAGCTGTATTATTAACCATCCAGTATGTTATGTACATTGTCATGGCTAAAAAGTTTTATTTATTATAATGAAATTTTGTGTTGAATTCTTACATTAACCTGCTCAAAAAAAATGACATGTGGTTAGCTAGGCTAGGTCCACCATTTCTGTTATGGGGAAGAAATATGGAAATTGTCAACTAAGTTATGGTCAACTAAGTTACGGTCAACTATCTTTCAACTAAGTTACATCAGTGCTCAATGGCATATCATGATCATTAATTGTTTCTATGTTATTTATATGGACTGCATGTGTGTGTGTGTGTGTGTGTGTGTATATATATATATATATATATATATATATATATATACGTACGTACGTACGTAATTACACCACCGCACAGTCCAGACAACCATCCACCTCAGAGCAGCAGGTAGAGTTCATGAGGCGAAACAGGGGCATGTTCAAGTTCAAAACGGTGCGCAACGTTTTGCTACGGTTTCCGGGTTGAGCGTCATGTTTCCTGGAAACGGCGTGCACCGGTGTGCAACGGGGTTTGAGATACGTTTTCTCTTGTTTGGTGGGTGTGTCAGAACTGCAGTCCAATCAGCAGCAACATGTATATAAAGCACGTGGTATTAAAGTGAACTCGCACAATGGGTTCAAGGAGAGTAATGTACAAATGTGTTCGATGCAGCTCGGTATACGCAACAACTGAGGATATTAGAAGACATGTTTGTCGAAAGTTTTATTGTAAAAAATATAGGATATCAACATAATGATGTAGTTGTTTATATTTTTAGCTTCATTGCAAGTGTATGACAGGTATAGAAATAAACAATGGTAATTAAGTGCTTTTCCTAAAAATGAGAAAGAAAATATGGGGTATTAAAACAGTAACTACAAATAAAGTCAGTATGTGAGGCTAAATAGATGTGTTTTAGTCTGAATTAGGTAAGATGTGTGCTTCAGTTTCAGCAATCCCTTCACTCGACTGGGATGTTCTGGGCGGCAAGTGCAGTAACTGTAACATTGCGCATATTTTGTAGTATTAAACACATATTTATACCGACTTCATCAGGCTCAGAAAATTCATCACAAAGAACACAAAGAATGGCCTTCTCAGCTGCCATAGTTGCAACTCTTGCGTCATCAGAACAGTGTGTTCAACACATCACCGTTTCTGTTTAAAAAACGTTGTGCAACGTTTTGTCGGGGCTGAACGCAGCCCAGGTTTATCCATTTAAAGGGATAGTTCACTTTGAAATTAAGTTTTGGTATGTTTTAGCTTACCTCAAGGGCATCCAAGATGTAGGTGTCTTTGTTTCCACAGTAGTTTCAATTTTGATATTTTTAGGTCAAACCGTTCTTGTCTGTCAGTCATATAATGCAGGTCTATGGTCACTGGCTCAAAGAGCATGCACAGAGAAGTCCAAATGAAACAATTCCCCATCGTAAGTACACACTGATGGCCTAAGACACGAAACGAGCGGTTTATGTGAGAAAACGAACAGTATTTATATCGTTTTTACCTTTTGTACACAACTACGGCCAAGTGATCTGAGGGCAGACTAAGCCAGAAGAATGTGTACTTACGATGGGGAATTGTTTAATTTGGACTTCTCTGTGCATGCTCTTTGAGGTGGTGACCATAGACCTGCATTATATGACTGACAGACAAGAACGGTATGACCTAAAAATATCAAAATTGAAACTACTGCGGAAAAAAAGACACCTACATTGGATGCCCTTGAGGTAAGCTAAAACATACCAAAAAATTATTTCAAAGTGACCTATCCCTTTAATGTTCCCAGTTACCCACATGTTTTGTCTTTACATTAATATACAATATACTGGTTGTTTATTTAACAATATGTCCAGTCAACTAGGTTACTAGTGTCAACCGTGTGATTTTCATTGTCACCTAGGTTACACTTAGATTTTTTAAGTTAAAATAGCCAATATTGATGTTTCTGACATTTTTAAGCATTCTACTTATTTGCATAGGTTGGAGTTTACTATAACATCTTTTTTAATGATCAAAAATAACTTTAATGGAGATTTATGATGAAAAACATCCTTGTCCATAAGGACAGTTATAAATGCATTGCATGTTCATCTTTAAAAAAAGGTTGATTATGAAAATCATTTTAAATAACAATTGTATGTGTGGCAGAAATAGACTCAAGAGCCTTCTAAATTGCATTTAATTTCAAGTGCAAGACTGAA
This sequence comes from Rutilus rutilus, assembly GCF_951802725.1. NCBI lineage: Eukaryota > Metazoa > Chordata > Actinopteri > Cypriniformes > Leuciscidae > Rutilus > Rutilus rutilus. Next base: position 42,836,937 of record NC_140215.1, on the reverse strand, counting down.
TTGAATGTTTTTTATAACACCCTGTTTGTCCGTAACATAGTTGACAAACTCTGAAGTAAATACATCTTTTTAATAAAAAAAAAAAGTAAAAACAGTTAATGTTTAAGCTCAGCAGATAACAGATATGTAACACTGAATTAATATACTATATTGAGACACTTAATGTTCCACTGAGAAAGGACAGTGCTCTTGTGCTTTTTTGCTGACATGAAATGTACCCTAAATTAGAGAATGAGCCCTCTACGAACTTGAGCGATGCCGCGCTGACGGACCATAAGAAAGAGTGACTGACATGTATGCACATCAATCACTGTCACACACACACACTCTTGAAGTAATATTAGTGCATAATACATTTTCAACTAGCAGAATAACGTTAGTACAGAATCACAATACACAGTCTCACTTGCAGCCATGTCTTTTAACTATTAATATTTCGAAGGGCAAAAATAGGAACTTTTAATTGGCGTTACATAATCAGCTAACTCGATCACGTCGAGGCTCGAGCTAGTGATTTCGGATAGCCAGGCTCATATCTATGGCCAGGTTCCTCAGCTCCACCAAAGCCCGTCACGCCCCGCCTCTTTGCCCATTTTCTGTTATCCGGGAGTGACGCAAGGCCAAGATGGCTACGGCCGGCTCCGCACACTTTAGGCTTCAAAAATGCTCTTCAGAAACCTACGGGTGACGTCACGGACACTACGTCCATATTTTTTTACAGTCTATGGGAGAGTGCTGTACTTTGAAAGTTAATCAATATATTACATTTAAATAAGCAAAATTAATTTTTTGCTACTTAGGCTATTATTTTTTTGTAGTTGTGTCTTTTTGTTTTTGTAAAATCTTTGCACTTTTTGGTGATTTTATGTAATTTGGTGTTGGTATTTGGGTTTAGGGTGGGATTAGGGGATAGGGTGTTGGTGTTTGGTTAATGGTTTGTATTTAGAGCAATGGCAACAGCCAAAAATACTAAAAATAATTAAAATCTTTATCAACTTTCTGTCATTCCTACAGTTGATAAGCACTATCAGTGACAAGTGTCATAAGCACATTTAATAACAGATGATCCTATCAGACAATGTCCTTATTTATTGTGTGTGTGTGTGTGTGTGTGTGTGTGTGTGTGCGTGTGTGTGTGTGTGTGTGTGTGTGTGTGTGTGTGTGTAGAGAGAGAGAGAGAGAGAGAGAGAGAGAGAGAGAGAGAGAGAGAGAGAGAGAGAGAAGGTCTACATTAAATCTTATTGAATCATATAAGCTCATTTTATATTTTAATTGTCACACTTTAATGGGTAAAATAATTTATTTAATGAACAAATCAAACACAAACATGAAAGGTTTTTATTTGTGAAGAGATGAGTGCTGATGAGTCCGGGCAGTGCGTTATGGGAAATGTAGTGTTTGAAGGAGTGATCACAGTCTAGTGTGGAGTGGCCTCTGGTGGCTCTCGAAGGCACTCCAGCTGGTGACCGTTACAACACCATTGTATGTGAACTAAACTGAGCTGGACGATGACATCACTGTTTTCGATAAATCAAATCTTTGAACAAAAGCAACTCAAAAGAGTGATTCATTTGTGAATGGAGCATTGCTCATAAAGACACAGTGTGCTTGGAATGAACTACGCATTTCTTAAAGGTACAACATGTAATAAGAATAAGAATTTGTATCAAAATATCTAAAAACCACTTGCAGTGTTATATATTTCTTTCAATTGTGTACTTACATTATCCTTAATGTTTCCAAGAATTTGTAAATTCAAAAAAATTCACAATTTTAAATAGTGCCCTTCCCTTGTCACTTGTCCCGTCAATGACGAAATATCCGCGTTATCCCTGGTTTCCACTTGTACTGCCATAGTAACCATGGCGACAGACGTGGACAACTGCGTTACATCTAGCGGCGCGCTCACGCTTTTGTTGTTTCGTTCAGACATTATGGACCATGGCCAAGGCAAGGCAAGTTTATTTATTTAGCACATTTCATACACTATGGCAATTCAAAGCTTTACAGAAAGGAATTAAATAATCACAAAATAAAAGCAAGGGAAATTAAAACAGTTATAACATAAATTAAAAGAGATATATGATACAGTTATAAAATGAATTAAAAAAAGTAAAAAGATAATACATAGATAAACTTCTCATCTGGAAAAACACCAGTGTATCATATTTTTCACAACTCCCAGTTTTACTCTGAGATTTTCCCATGGTGATTACACTGTGTCTGTGGTGTTCTTTCAGCGCGCCTAAGAAATCTATTGGACGTCTTCAATGGACCCGATTTTTTTCCTTAAATCGTACAGGAGTTCTAGGACTGACTCACGGGGTAACCTCGGGTTCATTGCCTCATCAGTCCGCACCCCAAAAACCCATTTGTTCGGAAGCTCTAGGAATGGAGTCGATCCAGTCCGCACCCCACAGAACCTCGAGTTTAATCACGTCAATCTCACTACTCCACCACAGACCCAGGTCATCAGCATGGTTTCATCTCTCTTACTCAATGCTCAGTGCCATTTGAGTTCAGTTTAGAATAAAAAGGATGCAACATAAAATACAGTGTAATCAGTCGGACGAACATTGGCACAGTGCTCATTCATTAAATGCATAGCTAAACAGAAGTGTTTTGAGTCTGGATTTGAATGTGACTACTGTAGGAGCACATCTGTGGCCAGTTGCACAAACTGTTAAGACTAGTCTTACAAGTTAGTCATCTAATTTTATTCTTTAAAACTGTTAATAACTTTTTAAAGTCAGTAACATAAAAACGTAGATTGGTCGAATTTGACACCGAACAGTAAGACTGATTACCCCAAACTAACTTCTAGTTGATCATACTAGTTCTTAAGACACAGTCTTAACATAATGGCTATGTTTATGCAACTGGCCCCTGATCTCCTCTGGAAGCTGGTTCCAGCATAATAGCTAAAGCAGACTCGCCATACTTAAAGTGAACCCTTGGTATTTCTAGCTGATATGATCCTAGTGATCTGAGTGATCTGTTGGGTTTATATTCAGTGAGCATATCTGCAATATATTGAGGTCCTAGGCCATTGAATGATTTATATACCAGTAATAATACTTTAAAATCAATCCTAAATCTAACTGGGAGCCAGTGTAAAGACCTGAGGACTGGTGTGATGTGTTCATATGTTCTGGTTCTGCTCAGCGTTCTGTATGAGCTGCAACTGTCTTATGGTCTTTTTGGGAAGGCCAGTGAGGAGTCCATTACAGTAATCCACCCTGCTGGTGATGAAAGCATGAACAAGTTTCTCTAAGTCTTGTCTGGAAACAAAGCATCTAATTCTTGCAATATTTTTCAGATGATAGTATGCTGATTTAGTTATTGCTTTGACATGACTACTGAAACTAAGGTCTGACTCTAGTGTCACACCAAGATTCCTGACTTGATGTTTAGTTGTTTGACCCCTGGAGTGAAGGTATGCGTTCACCTTGAGAACTTCATCTTTGTTTCCAAACGCAATGACTTCAGTTTTGTCTTTGTTTAACTGAAGAAAGTTTTGACACATCCAACTGTTGACTTCATCAATGCATTGGCACAGGGAGTCAATGGGGCTGTAATCGTTAGGCGATAGGGCTAAGTAGAGCTGTGTGTCGTCTGCATCTGCAAAAGGAGAAATAAAATGAGGATCAATTTTGGCATTGCATTTTCGAGATGCTGAGAGCTCTGCGACAAACTTTGACTTGACCGAGACTCCGCTCTTGCATGTACTTTATTAGACAGGTGAGCAAATATACATAAAACGAATCAATGTTATATAACTATAACATGATGAATATGATCAGTACGATATTCTAATGTTGATATAACTTACTGCTAGTCTCATACAGACAACAAACTAACACATAGAATAACATTATAACTTTCAACACACTGAAATGCAGTTTAGTATGATAGTGTAACATTAGACCAAGTCAAACAGCGCTGCGTTTCCTCACAAGGCAAGGCAAGGCAAGGCAAGTTTATTTATATAGCACATTTCATACACAATGGCAATTCAAAGTGATTTACATAGAAGAAATTAAAATAATAAAAAGAAATAAGAATAATTAAAACAGTTTAGAAAAATAAAATACAGTACAGTACAAACAGTCGGACGAACAGCGGCACAGTGCTCATTCATTTGGGCACAAGTTTAATTCGTCTAATAAACTGACCTGTGTGAGTATTAATTCAGCACTTGCTTGTAGTTCGGTAGAATTAAATGTCCTTATTCCTTTATATCCCCGGGACTCTCGTGTGGCGCTGATATCTGTCTCCCATTTAGCAATCGCGCCCTGCTTCATACCACAGTCATGTTAAAAAACATCAATGTATTCACTCATCCATAAATATTATTAGATCCATCAGCATGACAGCAAGTTCAATGATACCGCTTATCACTACGTCATCAATCTACACCTTTGTTATTGTAAAGGGTCAGCGACCCCTAGTGGCAAGAAAAAAAAAAAAAAAATTATATATATATATATATAGTAGTTTTAACATGTATTGAATTAAAATAAAGTAACAAGAGGAACGCCGCCCAGAGTAACGAAGGAAAAGTACAGTTTTTTTCATTAGAAATGTACTTGAGTCAAAGGGTTAGTTCACCCAAAAAAGAAAATTCCGTCATTAATTACTCTCCCTCAAGTCGTTCCAAACCCGTAAGACCTTTGTTCATCTTCGGAACACAAATTGAGATATTTTTTTATGAAATCTGCTGTAAACCCCTCCATAGACAGCAATTTAACTACCACAACTTTATTCAACAGTTTCTTCTGTTCTGACGTAGAACTCAGAAGTACTGCACTGTTTACACTATATTTCCATCACTGCTAAAAAAATTCTGTCAATGACATAACATTTTCAGTTAACACGACCTCTGGTTTGGACACACATTAATAACACTTTATTTATTAGAGGTACATTTTGAAATAAACATTTTTTTCTGAATTTTCATTGAAAGCTCAGGATTAGATCATCAGTTAGCTTTCATTTTTCCTCTCTCATATTGTCATGATTTGGTTATGTTTCATGTTCCTGTTTCATGTCTGTCATGTGATCCTGCCATGTGTTCCCTTGTCTCATGTGTCATGTTGTCATTGGTTCATTGTTTCATTGTTCACAGGTGTCCCTTGTCTTGTCATTAGTCTTGTGTGTATTTAAATCCTCATGTTTGCCATGTGTCTTTGTCAAATTTTGTTTGTGTAACCATTGATGGTAAGCTCCACGTCCACGTTTATGTTTTGTTCTAAGTTCATGCCACACCATGCTTTTGTTTTATGTTTGTTCACGTTTATCTAAATAATTTGCACTTGGGTTCTCTTAAGACTTGCCTTCAGTGGAATTGTTAAACATATATATAAAGCTGTTTTGGTAATCAGTGAGCGCTATCTATAAAAGGACTAAAATAACCGCATTCATTTGGTGTGGAGATTGAATGTTTGGTTTATTCTGTGTTGCAGGTTCAGGCACGATGAAAGGCATTATTCCCAAGAGCAAAGCAAAAGGCACTGACTTCTTTGGAGTGAAAGACTACTATTATATAATCCGCTCTGATCTCGGCTGCTATATGCAGTCAAGCAATTTCAATAAAGGTTATGGCACCACTATTTTCGGTCTGCACCCTTCCTGCCAAAATGGAGACAATTACCTTGGTAGTGGAGATGGCTACTTTTACATCATCAAGGGCAATTCCTACCGCAGAGTCACCAACCTGACGACAGACAGCGGTGCTGAAGTTTACAGCCTTCATCCCAATTGCCGGGGTGGAGACCACTACCTCTCAGCCTTTGGCAAGTTTTACATCATCTTCCAAGAAAAGGGCACTTATCGAAGAACAACAAACCTGAATTACGACTCAGATGGTGTAGAATACAAGCTCCATCCCGACTGCAGAAACGGCCTCTATTACTGGGGCCTGCCAGACCACTACTACTTCCTCAAGCCAGTCTCAGAGTCGGGAGTCGAGTACTACAAAGGTACCAACTTCAACAAAGATCAGCGCACTGCTGTCTATTCTGTTCATCCCGATGTTGTTAACTTCCTTCCTGGTGGGCTGTCCGTAACTAAAGGCCCATCCTTTGGCATTTGGGAGAATATTGAAACTATAACTAATGACAGCAATACACCAGTGACACGGCAAAAGAAAATCAATAAAAAGGTTGGATACAATAAGGAGAAGATGTCGTCTCAGATCACACGCAACTGGAAGATAGACGCGTCAGTCTCGAATGAATCTGGAGCTCTTGCTGCATTAATTGCGAAATTGCAGTTCTCCTTTTCTGCAGAATATGGAGGTTCACACGTCAGCACTGAAAACGAAAGCTGGAACGAAGCGACTGAAGAGGAGGAACAACTCACATTTCAGCTGAAGCCAAACGAGTCTTTATATCTGTGGCAGTACAGACTGGGTCTCGGTCAAGAACCAGTGTTGTTCTGCCATGATTTAAAGATTGAAGATGATCCAAACCCTCCAACTGAAGTCCCACTGCCACCCGCACAATCAGTTTATGATTAAAAGAAACAGACAGAATCCTACTTTAAATCTCATGAAATTCCTTAAAATCGTACACATGTAACCTAACCTTAAATCTTGTAATAGTGTGGATAAATCAGGCTTTGGGAAAGTTTTGCAAGAAAAAATGTGTGCTCAGTCTGTATTAGCGTAGAAGTAGTCATATTTGGCATAAACATGTAATTAAAAGCTTGTTGTTTTTCCACATATTTTACTTTATAGCATATACATTTTGATTTTGCTTTTAATAAAGCTGGATACTGCTTTTAAAGTCTTAGTGTTTTCATTGCCATTCTGTTTCTTTAACAAAAATACATTGTTGTGGTGTATGTGTAACGCTAGGTGAACTTAAGAAACAAAGGGAGAGCTGGATCCAAATGCAAAGTAGTTTAATCAGAAAAAACATAAACAAAACCATAACAAGAACCACTAATGTTGCTGTTTGAGCATAAACAAAATCTATAGAGGGCTACAACACTCAAAGTTCAAAGCAAATGGAGAGATTTTCTTTCACAGTAATTGCTTTTTAAGGACTGATAGGGACTACACGAGCTTCCTCTCGGGTTAGTGACATCAACACAACAAAGGAATACGCAATAAAGGGGGTGAGTCCATGAGAAGAGGAAGAGTTGTTGTAGTCAAGCACATTTGGGAGTCTGCTCAATCTGTCGCATCCGTCTTTTCACATTTATTGCAATACAGTATGTAACACAAATGCAATAGCATGTCACTCTCTAGGCATATTACAACAGTTCCCACTTGAGAGATTTATAGGTTATCATGACAGAATATGCTAATCAATGACTTGAAGATAGTTAACTCCACATCAACTACATAATTCCATCAATTAACCATTCAGAAACATGCATTCTACATGTTGTCACTTCTTCTTGAGTCTCTCCATAATTGCCTGACTCCGGTTTGAACATAAAAGACAGAACAGTTTCTGACATTTTAGTGCATGTGCAAGCTGCTAAGGATACAAGTTTTTGTAGCTCCGCCCTCTTCTTGAAAGGGGGTGGGGAGCAGCAGCTCATTTGCATTAAAGCAACACTAAGTAACTTTTTTTTTACCTTAAAATAATTTTTCCAAAATCGTTTTATCAAGTCGTAACAGGGTGAAAGGCACTTCTGGATTTGTTTGCAGCCCTATATCGGCTATAACCATACTATGCAAGTTTGCCAAACCAGGTCGCGTTTCTGTAGTTCGAATGAGACATAAGAAAACTACAAATTTGACTTGCTTTACGTCAAGCGTTACAATAGTCATTATTTAGTTTTTCTTCGTTTCTGATGTCGCAATACATCATACTTTAATGAAATCATGCAACATACTCTACCTTGTCTGTGGACATCGTTCATTCCAAAGCCGGTGCTGGATAAACAGCGAGCGTGCGTGCGACAGTCGGCTGCGGGCTGCGAAATTATTTACGACAGCGGTAATGGACAATCTGTAATTTGCTCTGGTCCCCTTCCTGTTCGCAGGAGTGATGAGATACTTAGTAGACTGTCCTCACTCAATGGCTAGTTGTCTAAGTGGTGTCCGCAAAATAATATAGAATTCATAGACAATTGGAAAAGTTTTTGGGGCAGACCTGACCTGTTGAAAAGAGATGGTATTCATCCCTCCTGGGATGGTGCTGCTCTTCTCTCTAGTAATATGGCACATAGTCTTAGAGCTCAAACATGACAATCTGGGGCTCAGGTCAGGAAGCAGACAGACTGGCTAAACCGACCGTCTGCTAGCGGCCTCGCGTCACCAAGGTCAGATAAATCCCATCACATAGAGCCTCTTTCACCTAGATATCATCATATAGAGACTGTGTCTGTTCCCAGAATTAGGACATACAAAAAAAAACTAAACCCATTCAAGGGTAAAAATTGAATTGGTGTTCAACAAATAAAAAACAGATGAACAAATGATAAAGCTCGGATTGCTGAATATTCGATCCCTTACTTCAAAAGCACTCATTGTTAAGGATATGATTACAGATTATAATCTAGATGTGCTGTGTTTGACAGAAACCTGGCTAAAACCAAACGATTACATTACTTTAAATGAGTCCACCCCGCAAGATTACTACTATAAACACTAGGCTCGTTTAAAAGGAAAAGGAGGAGGTGATGCTGTAATTTATAGGAATATCTTCAGTATTACTCAGAAGTCTAGATAATTCCTTTGAAGTGATGGTGCTTTCTGTAACTTCATGTAGCGTAAGTGATAAATCACGTTTGAGATTTGTGCTGGCTACTGTATACAGGCCACCAGGGCACCATACAGACTTTATCAAAGAATTTGCGGACTTTCTATCAGAGTTAGTACTGGCTGCAGATAAAGTACTAATTGTTGGTGACTTTAATATACACATCAATAATGAAAAAGATGCATTGGGTTTGGCATTTAAAGACATTGTAAACTCAATTGGAGTTAGACAACACGTGTAATGACCTACTCATCGTCGTAATCATACTCTAGATCTAATATTATCACACGGAATAGATGTGGATGCCGTTGAAATTCTGCAGCAGAGCGATGACATCTCAGATCATTATCTAGTCTCGTGTAAATTACACTTAGCCAAGGCTGCAAAGCCGACTCTTGTGTTATAGATATGTTAGACCGATCACTTCTGCTACTAAAGATTGCTTTATTAATAATCTTCCTGATCAGTTTCATCTCCTCAGCATCCCAGATAGCTTAGAAGAACTTGATATTGCGACAGAAATGATTGACTCTCTCTTTTCCAGCACTTTAGACACAGTTAGTCCATTGCGCTTAAAGAAGCTTCAAGCCCAGAAGTTTCCAAGCAGCACAGCAGTAATGGCTTTATGAACTTCTTCACTTATAAGATTGATAATATCAGGGAGAAAATTATAACTATGCAACCGTCTACTACAGTATCGCATCAGGCAGTACATTGTAGTCTCCCTGAGGAAAATCTTTATTAATTCATTGCTGTATGTAACCGTGGCGTGAGGTCACACTTGATCCCGACTACGCCACCCGGGTTGAAAACCCACGGAAATAACTTAACAGCAACACAAGTTCAAATAGACAGTACTGAATGGAAGAACGAAGACGTGACTTTCAAGCTCAAAACTTTTATTGAACAGGAGTCATGAAACTCAACAATCAACTTTAACGGTGAATACTATAAAAGAGGGATCACAATTTAATAAATATAGACATTAGGTCAATTATTAAAATCACAACCCGCCACCAGTCTTAAAACAGGAGTAACCAATCCTGTGGGAAGAAGAGGAAGAGTCACTGGGCCATGGACTCGCAGCCCTAAGAGCACACACCGCACGTGCACGGTTCTCAAGATCATTAAACAACCACTTCTAAAGAAAAGTGTAGTGAATAATACAAACCACTCTATACACCCAAATTAATACCCATGCAGTGCAGGAAATCTCACGCCACATGCAGTGAAGAGAGGAAAGGCCCAGAGGAAAGTACTCCCACACAGGCTGGCTCCTAAAACACAGGAGATATGAATTAAACTCTCCTTTCACATCACATTGTAATGGTCTAAACGTTACTTTTTGTATTATTGTATTTTAGCTACTCTTGTTGATGCCCTTGTGGGATGTGTTTGAATCACATGCAGTAACCACAGGAGCAGTTTGAGGGCGCTATTGCCTGGAGGACATATAAACTCAGCTACCATAGAGTAAGTCGGTTTACATATAAAGCACTTGGAAACTAAATGCAAAAAAGTTATAAACCTTCTAAGAGCTGTGTCTGGATGTGACTGGGGTGCAGACAGGCAGTCGTTAATTAAAATCTATAGGGCTTGCCTAAGGTCATCAATAGATTATGGTTGTGTAGCGTGTGGAGCAGCGGCAAAAACAATATTGGGAAAAATTAATAGATTACAATATAGAGCATTACGTGTATGCATAGGAGCAGTTAAGACAACCCCCATTAATGCTATACTTATAGAAGCAGGAGACATACCACTGGAGTTAAGAAGAGAGAAACTGGCGATGGCGTATTAGATCAGATTAAAAGGAAGCGGGAAAGAAAATCCAGCAAAATAAACAATACAGGAATGTTGGGAGTATTCCAAGTTTCAGGGGCTTGGGTTTGGATGGACAAGGGAAATGAGAGTGAGGGAATATGAAATGGAAACCTTAGATTTCACCACGGCCAATCCAGTTAGTAGTATTCCACTATGGCTTTTTCCAGAAGTAAAGGTTGATATTAATATCTTGGAAAAGAAAAGAGGGTGGAGAACGGAGGAAGTGGGAGTTAAAACAAGCATGTACATAAGAAACAGTTATTATAATTATTTAAAGATTTACACAGACGGATCCAAGAACAAACAGGAATGTGTGGGAGTTGGAATATATATCCCAGAATTTAAAATAAATCTCTCCAAAAGACTATCTGATCGGTTATCTGTATATACAGCAGAAATAGTGGCAGCCATTATTGCACTACAGTGGGTTGAAGAGGTCAGACCTGATAGGGTGGTACTATGCACAGACTCGTTAGCGGTCATAAAAAGTATTCAATGACATTGGTAAGAGAAGATCTACTAATAGAACTTTTCCACAGTTTATTTAGATTACATCGGGGTGGCATAGATGTACAGTTTTGTTGGGTGCCAGCACATGAGGGGGTTAAAGGGAACGAGATAGCAGACAAACTGGCTGAAGAGGCACTGCTAAAGGAAATAATAATTGTAATTCCACTAGGAAAAGGCGAAGGTAAAGCAGTCGTTAAGAAGAAAGGACTTGAAATATGGCAGAAATGGTGGGAGGAAGACAGGAAAGGTAGGAGATATTATAAAATACAAAAAATGGTCAGTATAAAGAATTACATGGAAAAGACCAGGCGAGAGGAAATTGTAATAACAAGATTGAGAGTGGATCACACAGGGCTGAATGGCACATTATGTAAAATGTAATATTGTACTGTACATTGAATGAGGTGGAAAGATGGGTGCTTAAAGATAAGGTTCAGGAGAATCCGTGTATCATTCGTTCATTCGTTTTTTTATTTAATATTGAAAGTAGAAAAATGAGAAAACAGTTCCTTTTTCGATTTTCATTTTATCCAAAACAACGAAAATCAAGAATTCAGCTTGATTTTTCGTTTTTCGTTCTGAGGTAGAAAAATTTATAAACAGCTGGAATATTCGAATTTTACACGTGGGCGGGAATGAAACGCTCCTTTCCTTTGATTTGTCAGCCGAAGATCTGTCCCGTCATCAGTTCTTCCCGTCATAAGAGTCCTCGCGTTGTGATTCTTAAAGGGATAGTTCGCCCAAAAATGATATTTAGCCCATGATTTACTCACCCTCATACGGTGACGCATTGCTGCCACATACATATTATTTTTCCCCCTCAATTATGTCGTAATAACGAGACCTTATGTCGTTTTAACGACATCTTTTCTCGCAATAACGAGATCTTATGTCGTTAAAACGACATCTTTTTCTCGTAATAACGAGATGTTATGTCGTTAAAACGACATCTTTTTTGCCCTTATAAGGACATGTGTAGTCATGTACAAAATATGCCTTTATCCACATAAAATTGACAGCCTATCGCGCCTTTATCACACGTTCAAAAAGCTTAAGCAAATATAGCAGCCCCCAATCATGCAAAATTAATCAATGAGGCCCTTTTTTGAAAATATATTTTATATAGGCTTTTTTATATTTTATTTATAAGTTTTTTTTAATATGATATATTATATAGGCCTAATAAGATTTATTTTTGTTAATATGCTATATCTTCATTACCTAGAGATATAATTAAACAAAAAGTAGTCAAAACACATCTAACACAACATAGCCTAAGTTGTTTATTTTTTACAACATTGTGTTCTTATTTTGTTTAATTAACGAAATGTCAATCTTCATCTTTATAACAGAAGATACAATACAATACAAAAATCTTCAAGATGTATAACGGATTTTCACCTTATAAACAGTCCTTTTTTAATGGAATAATACACCCTTATAAGAAAGAAAAAGCTTCAGTGATAAAGAATATGAACGCAATGCATTTAATTATACGTTAAGCGTTTTCCTTCCGTAGAAACCCTTTATTATAAAGAAAATAGGTGGCTCTTAACGTGTCTTTCTATGGGAGGATGGCATTGCGGTGCACAGCAAATATTCAATGCATTCAATGCAAATATTCAATGGTATTCAATGCAAAACAAAAATGAAAAATACAAGTAGCCAATAAAATAAACAAATTATTGTGGCATTAATTAGCCCATAAACAATATTTATTTTAAAGCCTAAACAAATTTGTTTAAAGAAAAACACCAGCGTTGTATAGGCTAAGTGTTTCAGCCCTTTTCAAACTGCCGCAATAAAATGCAACAGAATTTGATTAGTTAAACATGAAGAGGATTATCCGTCTGGCATGGCCGCTCGCTCTAACGTTAACCTAGATAAATGTTTGCTATTATGAAGCGCATATCCGAGTGTTTGTGCAGAGTGTGGAGCGCGCACTGCATGACGGCGCCGGTGCCATCACTCGCATTTTCCTATCAACAGTGGAAACAACTTAAAATACTCCATCATTTCTGGTCATACAGAAAATAATAATACATCAGTCGCAACTACTTTTATTTGTGTAAACTCACAACAACAAGAAAACGGTGTGCTTTTGTAAAATAAAATAAAACGAACAGGGCGCGCTTTCATGATCTCTGTGAATTGGAACGCGCCTCAAAAATGAACTGACAAACAGTGTATAGACAAGCCTCACAGACATGAGAAATATAACTATAAAGTTTATAAAAAAAAAAAAAAAAAGTCCACCAACGAAAAACAAATCCAATCGAAAGCAAATACGGTACCATCTGATAATGTAATCCTGTCTGTATGAAAGGCGCATCTAGGCTACATTACAGCGGAGATGTATGGAGATATGTATGCAGGCAGCCTACACTGAAAAGACTAGTTCATTAATAAACAATTAAAATGCTTCGTTATTTTTTTCAGATACATTTATTATATCATTAGCCTATACTTTTGCCGGCGCTTTTGCAGCAAGTTTAATGCTTGCGCTTGAGCGCGGAATATAGCCTATAGCCTACATGCACCCAGGATTGAATATAAACGTGCGATTAGTCCTAATTGCTTAAATGAATGACTACTAGTCTAGAAAAATCCTTTAGTCTATGGCAACTCTAATCAATAGCCTAATATTTGACATTATTTCGTTAGTAATTAGTATCCAGCTCTTCACATTTAATTAGTTGAGCTAGCATAATTAATGAACTAATAAAATAAAATAAATTTTAAATTAAGATACTAACCATATATTTCTATATAGCATTGCTTATTCCACCACACAAAGGACTGTTTATAAGGTGACATCCGTTATACATGTGAAGATTGTACGCTGTATCTTGAAGATTTTTGTATTTATTGTATTGTTCTTCTTCTTCTGTTATAAAGACGACATTTCGTTAATTAAACAAAATAAGAACACATATGTTGTAAAATTTTCTGTTTTGTGTTTTGACTACTTTTTGGTTAATTATATCTCTAGGTAATGAATGAAGATATAGCCTATTAACAAAAATAAATCTTATATAATATATTATATATATAAAAAAAACTTATAGGCCTATTTAAAATATTTTCCAAAAAGGGCCTCATTGATTAATTTTGCATGATTGGGGGCTGCTATATTTGCTTAAGCTTTTTGAACGTGTGATAAAGGCGCGATAGGCTGTCAATTTTATGTGGATAAAGGCATATTTTGTTCATGACTACACATGTCCTTATAAGGGCAAAAAAAGATGTCGTTTTAACGACATAACATCTCGTTATTACGAGAAAAAGATGTCGTTTTAACGACATAAGATCTCGTTATTATGAGAAAAAGATGTCGTTTTAACGACATAAGATCTCGTTATTACAAGAAAAGATGTCGTTAAAACGACATAAGATCTCATTATTACGACATAATTGAGGGGAAAAAAATAATATGTAAGTGGCAGCAATGCGTCACCGTACCCTCAAGCCGTTCAGATGCATATGTCAATCTTTTTTCAGACGAACACATTTTCAGTTATTTTAGAAAATGTCTTAGATCTTTCAGTGGTTATAGTGTGAGGCTATGGGGTCCAGCTCGTTGAAGTCCTTCACAAGAGTAATCCATCCGGCTCCAGGGGGATAAACGAAGGCCTTCTGAGGGTAATCCGTGCGGTTTTGTCGTAAAAATAAACATATTTAAAACTTTATAAAACGAAAATAACTGGCTTCCGGTCGCGGTCGACGCGCGTTCACGGAGATGGATGCTGGCATATGACGTAGGACGTTGCGTAGAAGGCGTCGTGACTAGAACGAACGTGACAGCGCAGCCAGAGAGCAGAGCAAAACAAAACTCTACGTTCACGTCACGACGCTTCCTACGCTACGTTACGGTCTACGTCATATGCCAGTCCAAGTGGCTACAGTGGCTCAATCTTAAATTTATCGAGCCACGAGAATACTTTTTGTGCGCAAAAACAAACAAAAATATGACTTTTTTCCACTATTCATTTCCTTCTCTCTGAGCCTCGAGTTGGTTTACGTAGTGTTTAAGCGTAGCGCGTCTGTGTTGCACGTCACCACGCACAAAAAGTATTCTCGTCGCTTTATAAACTTAAGATTGAGCCACTGGAGTCACTTGGACTATATTAACGATCTCTTTAATAACTTTTCTGGGCCAGCAAGTTTCAATCACTTAGAAGCCTATGGAGGAGTGATCCAGCTCTCAGATTTCATCAAAAATATCTTAATTTGTGTTCCGAAGATGAACGAAGGTCTTACGGGGTTGGAACAACATGAGGGTGAGTAATTACTGACAGAATTTTAATTTTTGGGTGAACTAACCAGTGGCGGATATAGGTGGGCCTGGTGAATATACGGAGGGGCCTCGTTTTTTTTAAGCTTATACACACCTGATTCCCGGGCTCCGTATTAGAGCTTTCACACTGCGCGCGGATGCGGTCTGGCGATGCGTTCCAGTTGCGGTGCGTATATAGCAGTGCAGAGATCGTTTCCGCACCGAGTCTATTTCTTCTGTGCTGCACGCGCTTAATTAAAGTGACAGCGCATGGTTCGTGGTCAAAATGAACACAGATTGACATGAAAATATAATAATCTCACCATAAATGCGTTTAATTTAATTATACTCTTTTTCACAGTCATCTTTTTTAGGCTACTTTAAGACCGGGGTAAAGCAAGGAAAACTACAATTTACCTCAACAAGGCGACATAATGAACAACCTTGTCTCATTCGTGGAGGTGAAAAAGCAAGTTATTTGTGACATGCAAGATTTATTGTTTTAAAACTTAAATGCAAAAGAAAAGGCATGAGAGTAGGCTGTTTTTGTCAATTTTAAGTTTTAATTTAAAATCTTTGCGATTTTAATATAGGCTAGCTAGCTAAGTACTACTACATGGTTAAATATTTTACCACTTGCTTGAGCAACTTAATATATCTATAGAAGTAGCACTGAATAATACGTTGTTTAAATTGTGTTAAAAAACGTTTATTAAAGAGTGTATGCGTACAAAGAGAATCGCAATTTTTTTAAATAGGCTATAAGTTGCTGTATAACTTCTGGATTTGAACAGTGAGTAAGTAGCCTATCTCAGTATACTTAAGTAAAAGTACAAATAACCAGAGACATATTTACTTCAGTAAAAGTAGAAGTACCACAATGAAAACCCTACTTAAGTAAAAAGTACCTGATTTTAAATGTAGGCTACTTTAAGTATTAAAAGTAAAAGTACTTGCATTAGATTAGCCTACAATTTATTCTCTTAATGTCTATATTCTAATAATTAGGCCTGTAACAATATGAAACCGAAATCGCGACACACACACAATTTGAACTGAACATTAGCCTATACAATACCTACACCACAAATTTAGTTGAGGATAAATTCTTTAAAATTGGGCAATCCCAGCATTATGGACGTTACATTTGCAGTAAAAACTTGAAATATAAATCCTCAGAAAAAGCATTTAATACATATTAAAACTGTTTATATATCCATACTCCCTTAATAAAGGAGTCCAGACATTAGAAAAATATCAGTCCACAAACACATGCGTTTTATATTTATGAAATAGGGTACACATGCCATAACGGTCGTGACACACACAAAAAAGTATTAAGTAATACTACAAACCGGATGAAGAAGGGTTGGCTCTCCACAGAACATAAAATATTAATTTTATTTTTCGTGTTCGCATTTATGAGAAAATAAGCCACTAACGTTAAGTGTCTCACGATCCTCCTCCTCCTCAGGTATGACATGGTCCAGAAGTATATCATCATCTAGACGTGTTTTTTTTTTTTTTTTTTTTTTTTTAAGTGTGTCAATGATAGCTGTTTAGCCATAGCTCAGTTAGGTTGCCGCGGCGACGGAAAACTTTTGGTCCGAAACGCGCCCGCGGTGTTGCGTGATAGCATCACTGGACTGACACGTGATATGTTGACATAATATTTTTATTTTGTAGCTATTGTTCTACGTATCTACTGTACATAAATGTCCTGATTGTCCTCAGGAGACTATTAAAATGAAATTACTTATTAATTCATTATTATTAAAATTAAAAATTGTAATTGTTTTTATTAATCTGATTGGGTGGGCCACCAATCAATCTGGGTGGGCATAAATCCGCGCCTGGTGAGCCCAGTTTGTTTTTCTTGCTGTTTGTGGAACCTGGGCTGTCTACAGAGACCACATTTTTTTACAGTGTGTTCAGGGGACAGGCAGCTAGTGGATGGTGAGGAGATGTTTGTTGTATGTGACAAAAAATGTTTTGGCCTAAAAAACGCATGGCATCGCTTAGAGCACCTTTAAGAGCAGATGTGCTTTTCCTATGGCGGTTTGCTTTTATAACGGCAGATTTGCCAGGCGCGCGCCAAGAGCGGTTCCGAAGAGACGTTCTCGTCAGGGCCGTAAAAGAGAGAGAAGTGACATTGGGGATGGAGAAACACACCCAAATTTGCTTCGGTTAAACAGGTGTATAATAATTTGGGTAAATGTGTAAGCTAGATGTACAGATGGTGGACAACCAGAATGAGACTTTTACCACCGCCGTTCCCGCGGCGGCAAAATTGGGATGTGTATTTGCTGCCTTTTACCGCTGAGTGGCGCTGTAATCACAGACTTTGAAAAGTGTCAGTTTATTCTCTTTAGGATGTAATCTGCCGCGGCAGTAATCTGAGCTGAGGTCACAGATAAATTCAAGATAAATATTGTGGTTAAACGAATTCAAATTCATTAAATTGAATTAGAGACACACGTTAACACGTTAACATTGTGTGCCCAGTTTTTCTAGAATTTAGAAAGGCTATGTCAATAGGTTACTTGTCATTTACTTCGTGTTATTTTAATGTGTTTGTAGATTTATTAACTGAAACATAACAGTGAAATAAATTAAAATAATTTACCGTAAAATTAAAACATTTTCAGGACTTGCAGTTACTAACCGATGTTAGTCGGTTTAAGCATTCTTTGTTATATTCATAATTAAATAGGCTTACATGTTGTTATGATTATCAATTGAATTATTTAATAAATAATCAACCACAATGCCTAAACTGCCGCAGCAAAAATAAACCAGTCGTTCGCGAAATGACTAGGCTATACCGGGTGGCGCAAGTGACAGGGCAAAACAGCAGCAACTGCGGCATTTTAAAAGGTAAGTTTCCTATCTGTTTATTAAAAAAAAAAAAAAAAGAAAGAAACATGGCACAAGATCTTGTAAAAAAAAAAAAAAAAAAAACTTTTTTCATTATTTGAACAAAAATGAGACTGATTGAATATGTAAAAATATAAACAAACAAAGCAGAGAATAAAACAAACTTTTAGGGAAAAATATATAGGCCTATTATGCTACAACAGAATTGGTTAACATTAACGAAAGTAAAATATGTAAAAATACATTTAAAACAAAATAAAACAAAACAAATTCGTGGCCGAATTCAAATCGATTCAAATCCCAAACAAACAGTAGTAGACCTATTTAGAAGATAGCTCTGTGGTCAATGCATTAACAATAGCCTCTCGGAGCTTCTAACGATCTGAGATCGAATCTCAGTGTAGCCGACAGTGTTTATGTTTTTCCGTTCTTGATGCTTAAATATGCATCTGTTTATTAAAGTCAATCGTTTTGTTTAATTATCAATTGTACATTACAACATAAATTTGCTACATTCCAGTTGAGCCGCTGCAAAGACGACACATCTGATGAAGGAAGACTGTCAGCCGATTGCACCAGAAAATGAAGATGATGAAGCTCGTCTTTAATCTGCTAAATTATTTTTGTGTGTGTGTGTGAATCATTCACGAGATTGAGATGACTGACAGTGATACCCGGCCATAGCAACGGAAGACATTTTTCAAAACAGATCGAACAAATCAGAAAAATACTTTCAATACAGTATTGCTTTCAATTAAAAAATAAACAATGAAAATGTAAAAGAAAAAGAAAATTAATTAAGTTTGAAAACCCATCGCACATTTCAAGGTATGAATAAAGTGTCGGGACAGTTTATTTATTTAAACAGGGTTGCATCGATAGAGTTTATTCCCTTTGTGATGCAAAATAAGAAACACAGAATCTTATTCTTGCAACATTTTAAATGTCTATTGTCAAAGAAATTGCAGCTACATTAAAAAATTAAAACGGTACAAAACGAAAAAAGTTCAAAGCAACATAAATTAAGAACAGGCGTTTTTCTTTGCCTCTCTCTCGCGCTGGATATTTTTTTAGTAAGTTTGGTCTCCCTCACTGCGCGCTGCGTGTCTTTCTCGAAATTAAGCATTTCAGCGTAAAAAACACCATACAGCTGATAATATTGTATATGTCGCTGTGTGTCATCCACACAAATCACGAAAGAAAAAACTGTAACAAATAGCTTTTGTTCCTTCAAAGATACAACATGCCTTGCTGAATTCACCTTAAAATAAAACGAGGTGGGTCGCGAATTAAAGAGCTCTGTATCTGCTAAATTGAAATTGTGTGTGGAAAACCTTTAAATACAATCAATAAAACTACAATATATAGGCTAATTTAATAAGATATAGGGCCTACTGTAGGCTACATAGGCTATGGACTTTGGGAGATTTTGAAATTAATCCTTAAAAGAATTTTGCCTTTGCCTGCTCATCAGGCTGGCTCCGACACTATTATGAAAGACGGAACATTAACACCTCTGTCCTGCACCCCCACGATAAAGCAACTATTGCCTTCTCCAAACCCCCCACAGGCTAGCTGAGTTTGCAAAACAAAACAAAGAGTTTGCCACTCGTCGTGTTGTGCCAAAACACTTAATTATAAACTTCAATATTTCATTCAAAACAATCTCAAAACGCTTTGTGACATTTTGAAAAGCTGTGGATGCATTACTGCCACTGGAACCATGAACGCAACAGAATACTAGTTCTGATTTTATTGTTTGTCGTTTAAACGTCATATATATATATATATATATATATATATATATTTTTTTTTTTTTTTTTTTTTTTAACAGAACTGCTTTTGAAATTACGATTGGAATTATTATAGGCTACAGAAGTAAAGTCATTGTATAATATTTGTTCCTAAGTGTAAAATGGAAATGCATGGTAATTTTATTTTGTAAATAGTAGGGGTGTCTTGACTATGGATTTTCATAGTCGAATCAGAATCGTCAAGTCGACTAATAGTCGAATCATGTGTATGGGGGCGGGGCTTTAACATTTCAAAGCCGCGATGTACAGAAAATCACACAAAGATATAGAAGAAAATGTATAAATACATTTTGCATCAATAAAACTAAGAAATAACATAAATAACTCCAGAAAGCCGACACTGCAGACAGGATTTACATTTCACATGCAAATCAAATTAAATCGGCTAAATTACTGGCTGTGCGAGCATGCTCTAAGTACAGCATAACATCGATGCACCGAAAATGCGATCATGGTTTTTCTGATGCTAAATCCAGCCTTGGAGAATATCCTTTCTGATGGTGTACATCCACACTTTAGATTTTCTTATCCCAGACATTGTTAAAGATTTAAATCCTTGCCGCCAAGACGCTCCTCTGTCGGTCACGGATTGAAAGAGAAACTTAAATCGGTCGCGGGGTGTTTTGATTTATTCACGCACGTTAAAAAATATTTATTAAAAGCTTCTTTCTTTGCACATTTTTATATACAACATTATCATAATAGGCTGAATATTAACGTATTGACAGAAACCGGTAGTTCTTTGTGAAATCAAACATTGAGCGCCCTCATATAGCCAAAGTTGCATGATCCTCGTTTCATAACACCTCTGCGAAGATTCGACCGTGAGATCGGTAGTCGAATCAGGCTCCTCCAATCGAAGCATCGAATCTTCGACTATTTGGGGTCACCCCTAGTAAATAGGCTATAAGCAAATAACTATGTTTTAGATCTAGACAAATCTCTCTGCATCAACAATAGACTATAAAATGCATTAATATGCTAATATAAAAATATCAGTAGTCCAAGTTAGTTCGGGATTCGAACCCGTGTCATCTAAATGATCGTTACGTAAGTTCAACCACTCGGCCACGATTCGCTCGTTGCGACATGACCTAACGTTCCAGTGTGTGTTTGCTCACACGAGCGAGAAGCGCTCTTCATTCAAATGAACGCGCCGCCGCGTTTGTCGAACACTAATTCAACATGCCAGAATAAAACCTGGCTTTAGAACAATGCATAGCGCCACTCGTCGTGGTGTGCCAAAAAAATTACAATAATTTAGTTTCATTTATTTCAGTGTTAATGTTTGAGTTAAAAAAAATCCTCTACAAATTAAATTAACACAAAGTCGGCTATAAGAGTCCTTTATAGGCTACGCAAAAAAATAAGGGCTTACAGTCTTAACATTTAGGCTACTTTGCTTAAATTCGATACATTTATTTTCAGTAGGGCCTAATAAATTTGTAGGGATGTAATTTCAGTATGCTTTACCAACGCTATGTATTCAATTAAAGTTCCAAGAGGTCTGGGGTGCGTTCTCCGATAACGTTGTCTCTTAGCGCGCTACGAAGACTCAAAAGGTACACCTTAACTACAGGTATACATTTCCTACGTGTGTTCTCCGAACTATACCTTAGGATGTTGCTTAAGGTAAACCTTCTTAAGTTCGACCTTAGCAGGCGCTGTCCATGGTGGAGGCGCTGAATAGGTTGAAATCGATGCCTCGATGATCGATTGTGCGCTCTTTCCTTCACAGCGGTATAGGTAAAGTATTGAGAAAACAATGTTCTTTATAAAGAAGCGTTTTAGAAATAGTACAAACTGCATTTATCGGGGCTCATTGAAATATGTACATGCAGAAATAAATATGAGTATGTGTTTATAATTTAGCAAGTGTGCAATCCCAAACCCTCACGGCCATAAGTGTGTTAATGTTCTCCACAACGTATGCTGATTATCCACCAGCCATGTAGTTGACATACACTAACTGGCTCCGCGGACGGCGCCGTCTTTGATTTAAAACAAGTACTCGCTGTCTTGCTGCCATAGCTATAAAGTTTGTGTAAACTCATCTTACTTTATATAGACTCCTAAGCCTTTTCTGTCAAATGATTCGCCAGCTGATGTGCCTTAGGATAGTAATTAAAAAAGCTAACAACCATTAGTGTATGGAAACTTTATTAATGAAAACACTTCCATACACTGGGTGTAGGCTATAACAACTTAAGTATTTTATGTGTAAAATTTTAAAGTAAAGTAAAAATGTAATTTTAATACTAAATCAGATTTTATATTAAATGTTCATATAAAATTTTCTATGTGTAATTAAACTGCGATGTAAAAAAGCTTTTTGCGTAGTGGTGGCCACTAGCGGTATGAACCGTCAGCAGCGATAAGGTATAGCTAAGAGCGCTCCAGACCAACCTTACGGACGTATGACTTACAGAAGGTATACTTAACTAAGAAGGTTTCGGAAACCACGTATTAACGATAAGGTACTTCTTAAGGTACAACTTAAGAACGACGTAGCGTTAAGGTAGTTTCGGAGAACGCACCCCTGGTCTCTATATTTCCTTCCCAGCTGACACTAATATGCAAGTGCACAGCAAAAATCACAACTTGTGCTTGCTGCGAACGCAAGTTATTTAAGGTGTCTCAACTGTACACAGTCTACCCTACAATGTGAATTTGTTACAAGGTTTCATTTAATTAAATTAATGTGCAGCAAATTGTACAAATAGAGTCTATAGGCCTACTATACTGTTGTAGCCATTAAATAATCTCATTTAGTATCATATTTGTTAAAATATTATAATGTTATTTTTTTCCATCTATGTTGAATATGAAAAGTGAACAGCACGAGTAAGATAGGATGCATTATATCGAGAGATGGATATGGAGTG